>NC_090936.1:905963790-906273538 GCF_040938575.1 Ambystoma mexicanum
TAAGTGTGCATTTTGAAACTAAGCCAATCTCAGAAGAATATATTCAGAGCAGTTAAAACAATGATGATATCATTGAGGACTTTAAAACTTGGCATTGGATTTTAACTCAATGTGTGAAGTAACATTTTTAGGACGCTACGTGTTATCAGCGTTATCACAGCTGGGCAGTGAACACGTCCTTCTGCAAGTTTTCATGGTGAAAATGTATGTTTCCTTCTATTTTTCAGAAGTCAGATCCAAAAGGTAAGCACATGAGATAAGGTTAAGCATGTATTTCAGAGAAAGGTTTCCCAGCACAGAGATAACGTGGAAAGCATGGAGATACACGCACGAGCCCATCGTCCCTTTGAATATTGCCCCTGGGCCTGATAGGTCGTGGTAATAGGAAGGAACAGATGGGCCGCCTGCGTGTTTATGGCCCGTTTGCCCTTTAACCAACTGTTGATGTCTCCAAATAGAAGGCTCGGGTCGAAGTCTCCTTGGGACAAAGGTCCGTTTGGCTGTGTTCAATGCTCAGTTTAAATGCCATGCATATTAGTACCCGCTAGAACGTACTTACAGAACTAAAATGGAGGTTGTCCCGGGATAACTATCTCCCTAAAGCATTTTAGATAAGAGGTGGAGTGTTGGCTGAGTGTTGGTGAGGAGCAAACACTTGGAACCTTTCTGCTAAGTCTGTCTACCAGCTCTACCTGCCTACTGCTTCCTGTTCCTGTCACTGCATAAATACCACTACTAGGACGCAGAGTGTCCTCAGAGTGTTAGCTGAGTGTTGGTGAGGAGCAAACACTTGGAACCTTTCTGCTGAGTCTGTCTACCAGCTCCACCTATCTACTGATTCCTGTTCCTGTCACTCCATAAATACCACTACTAGGATGCGGAGCGTCCGCGGAGTGTTGGCTGAGTGTTAGCTGAGGGGGCTGAGCTATGGAAATGCCCCCCGCTGACAATAGCAAGCCTGCTCTCAGAACTAGAAGTCGCACAAAATCTATCCCATTGGGACGTGAGAACAGCCTGCCGCAGCCTGAACAAGGAACCCTGTCCTCGGAGCTGAGCTCAATTAAAATCACAAGCGAGAAAGATGTGGATTCTGAGGCTCAGCTTCATTTAACAGGCACTATGGAATATCTGGATTCTACCCGCGGTGTACGCGGTGTACGCATAGTCACCGTTCAAACACACGAGCACGAACAACATGGCCTGCAAGATTTTCAGGGTGAGTCTTTATCCAATTCACAACTCACTTTGCCCCCCCCCGTGTTCCCCACTGCGACCTACCTGATTGATTGCGCCCAGCCGTGTGCTCCCTCTGTGAACGGGCTGATCCCTGCGCAGGGCTTTTGTGGGGACTCATCTGGGGATGCATGTGGGAGTGGGGGATGGACGGAGGAGAGGGAGAGCGCGAGCGCGAGCGCTCTGCCTGTGCTGGCCGCAGGATCGGAGCCGCAGGATGCTGGCACCGGGACCGCTGTGAGTGGGCTGCTTCCTGAGTTCCTTCCGACGCCGGCGGCTGGGGAGGAGCGAGGCCCCGCCCACGGCCATGACTTTCCCCCGCTCTTGCAGCGAGAGGGATCCGTGCTATCGGGGTCCCAGCTGGAAAGCCAACCCGAGGAGTCGCCGGCATATGTGGATGCCCATGGTTTCTTTTGTGATCCCTTTTCTACAGAGAAAACTGAATTGTCCGTTGTAAATGGTGCCAAACAAAAAAAAAACACATAATGAAAGCCTGATGGGTGAGCAAAGAGCTCCCCTGCTGGAAAGAGAAAGAGTGTCCACAGTACGGCCAAAAGAAAATAAAAACCTGTCCAAATGGAATCTCTTACACAAGAAAACGACAGTGTGCTAAAAAAATAAAACACCAGCTTTTCCACATATAAAAAAAGCACAACTCTCTGCAATTGAGAGATCTTTAACCAATGAAAAAAAGTCAATGTCAGCCCTCATACCTACTCAAAGATCCAAATTAAGCCATGCAAAAACACGAATAAATCAACCTGAGGAGTTAAAATCAATAAGATGGCACTTTCAGCCTAGAGATCACCTGACGAAAAATAAAGGACCAGTCAGCACAGTGCAAAAAATGGTCACCTTGGTTCAAGCTGACCCAAACACATGGAGAGAAGTAACAGACAATGAACTACTCCAAGCATCAGGGCGACACGACTCCATACAAAATAACTCCACCGCAGGAATATTAGAAGACCTTAATGGCTCTGATGGTCGAACAAGCAGTGGGCTGACGTGTGTGGAAAAAGTAAACAAACTGAACGCTGAGCATTTGCTGAGAAGCGAGAAGAACATACCCGTGCAAAACAACCAGGAAAACTTGCACTCGAATAAACGGCTAGAAACAGAAAAGGGCTTTGGACTGTCAGAAAAACATCCATACACATCCACCCCGGATGGGCGTCGAGACAAACGATCAATTGTTGAAGTAGCCCCCAACCACTCCACTGTCCAAATGTTTCAACAAAAAAATGTAAAACAACCACAAGCAACATGAGAGAGAATGATTACCAGGAACTTGTTGATGAAAATACAGATAAGTGCCTAGCTACACCGACAAGGCAAAAGCGATTTACATCGAAATTAGTGAGCCAAAATCAATCTGACATAAGTGAAATTAATACCCCTACACAATCATCGTGAAACAGCTAATCTGAAGAACAAGTCCTGAGTACAAACCGGACGAAAGAAAAAAATAAAGCCAACTGCACTTGTAAAGAAGCTAAAGAACACAAGTGTCCCGAAAACCACCCGCAAGATCCAACAAAAGATCCTAGCCTAACCTGGGCAGACCAATGTACTAAATTCCAATTGGCAGTTGGCTCAATGCTGACAATAACATTGGCCCCATTTCTCAAACTGTATGAAGGTCTACACGAAAACTATAGGGACCAGTCCACCCTGTTGGCTCTCATGCAGTCGAAACTGATATATATAGAGTCATACATTGATGATATAAAGGAAAGAAGAGCCAAAGAAAAGGAGACAGAAAATGTAATCTTCAAAACTCTGATTGGCCTAATGGAAGATGCCGTGAAGACAAGAGAGCTTTCCTAAATAGCTTCAGAGATATAGTTAAGCTATTAACACCAGACCCAAACAAAGAGCCAACACTAACAAATGATATCAAAGGAATACATGCTGAGCGATTGGCCCCGGAACGCTCCGCTCCCGTGACAGGAGCCTCAGTGGATCTGACTAACTCAGGCCCCGTAAGAAACGACCTGTATGTACCATGTCCGGCTCCAAAGTTGCCAAACCTGACTCTGTTACCGTTGCATCTACAGCTGACAAAAGACAAAGAACAGTCTCCCTTAAACGAAGCGGAGACAGTTCCTTTAAAATCTGGCCTAAGTGCCATCGGGGGTGATCAGTCAGGTCCAACCAAAACAACAAAAGAGGTCTTTGCAGTATTTGAGCAAACAAAATCAAATGGCGAAGAGAAAGGTAGAGAGCTCGGAGCTAGAAAATAAAACCGTAGCTCAACAAACCAAAAAATCTAAGAACCAGCCAATGGAAAAACTGTCTTGTAATAGCGGAGCCAGGAACTTCATCAGGAACATAAAAACAACAAAAGAACTAACCAGTGAAACAGAACCATTGCAGTCTGTAAAGTTGATACATAAAGAAAACAAGGACTCAAACGATAAAACAAACACAAGACAATGTATTGTCAACCAGTCAAAAGTAATAAATACAACATGCTCAGACGAAAGAGACCAAGAGGCACTCCTAAATCTCTCAACTCTAGAACTAGAGAGCGAAGACGAGCTGGAAGAGACTCGGAGCATGATTGGAAACAGAGACTACCCAAAGACCCCCACCCCTGAATCTCCCATCTTTGAAACCCTACAAAAAAAGGGAGAACTCTTGTTATAAAAACAAAAACAAGAAACTAAACAAAGACAAATAATGGATGAAATGGTCGACCATTCCAAAAAAGTCCAGATTAGAAATAGCCACTCATCCAATGACAACCAAGGAAAAACTGAAAAAGCCAAAACGTGGATCTCCAAAACCCATCAAAAAGCAGAAAAAGACCCAAAATTATCCCTTGGGCATATTTGGAACACCAAAGATGGTTTGATCTTAAACAGGGCAAATTTAATGAGGCTTCTACACTCGGTACCTCCTTTACGAGTGATAGAGCCAAAAGACATCAAAATAGTGGCCTTCCGTATGAAAAACAAACAGACTTCATACACATATATCTGGCATCCAAGACAATTTTGAACCTGATCAAATCTGCAACGGAAGATTTAAGAATCCTAAGTTTTGATCTCAATATTTTGCAAGAGGATGACCAAAGTAGCAAAACCCATCGGAACATCAATAACTCGGACAAAAGTTGTCTATAGAGAGAGACGGAGAATGACCCAGATTCAGAGACGCATACTAAACCTATCAGATTTTCACCAACGATTGTGAGAGGTCCAAAAGCCCTACGCATTATTGTCAAAGGCTCCCCTGAGGAATCCCAGATAAACAACTCTGCAAGTACACATAAAATAATCACAAAAATTGATAATACAACTTCTTGGGAATGGCTATCTACAAATCAGGCAGGGCAAAGTTCCAATTAGACCGTCAGCCGACAGGATTGTATAAGTACTCAAATTGCCTCCTGGAATTCTAGAGGATTTAAACACCTGTTTAAAAACATAAACCACAAATTTGTGTCAGCTGATACTATATGCATACAAGAATGTTGGCTACAGTGTACCCCTTCATTGATGGGCGCACATGTCTCTTAAACGAAGCTCAAAAGGGTGCCATGGGCAGACCCTCTGCCGGATTATTAACCATCATAAAAAACACGACAAAGAAAACAATCATACGCTGCGCTGTCTCCCTTAATACAAATCGCAATAATGAAAGATGAACAAGAACATACAACAACAGATGTAAAAACAGCATATATCCTCTGTAACCTGTATTGGAACTGCAAGGTAAAAGAAGGTGATTCATTTCTAAAGACAGTGATGAAGAATATTGACGAACTTAGAGCAGAATTTTTTCCATCGAGAATAAGTATTTGTGGCGATTTAAATATTGACTGCATAAAAGCATGCAGAACAGGGAACGATGCACAAAAAAAGATGAAAAAAATGCTCCATCAAATCAATGGCTGAAAGCAATCAAAATAAGAGATCTTAAAATGGTAAATGGTAATGTTAAAGGCGATTTAACAGGAGAAGTTACATGGTCTTCGTACAATGCCAGCGCTACACTGGACTACTCTGTTGTCGACTCAGGAACTTTCTCTCAAATAACCTCTTTGGATATCTTGAATACCGACAAAAGTGATTATAAACAACTTACCACATCATTTCAGCACCCAAGGCAATCATTGAGAAATCAAAAAAATAAGCCTAGTGAACAATGGACCTACAGAGTCAGCACCAATAATAGTCTAAATAGACTCCGCCTAACAGACAGAGAATTACCTCGCCTAAACAAAGAAATTCAAAAATGGATAGGACAAAACAACATAGAGGTGGAATATGAAGAGTGTCTGAGCTTATTTATAACGGCTGGCACAAAAGATGGAAATCGCCAAGTAAAAAGACTCCACAAATACGATCAACAACTGGCAGAAAAAAAGAAACAACTGCAAAAAAATCTGCAGCTTCTAAGGAAAAACAATAAAACAAAAGAAAATAAATTGGAAGAAAAAATAGTAAGAACAAAAATATCGCAATTGGTTTAAGGCTCATCGAGCCCAACTTTATCAGCAAGATGGAGAAAACATGATTCGGGCCACTGAAAACAAGAACCCAAAACTCTTCTGGACATTAATTAATGAACAGGCAAAGCCGACAGGTCATGAACAACTAAATCCAATTCAAGAACATCAATGGGTGCAGCATTTTGAGAGAATATATGATCTGAAAAAAGAAAACTTGAGAGAATTTAAAGAACCTTTAGCTAAAAGTAAATGGAAGATTCTCTTTAGCAAAAGTGAAATATTATCAATTATCAAGAAGGCAAAGGGATTGCGTGCTCCTGGACCGGATGGACTATCAAATTTCACGCTCAAGTTAGATCCGGAAATATGGGCAGATTTCTGTTATGCTTTATTCAATAGAATCAACCTCACACGAAAAATACCCATCTCATGGAAAACCGCCATTGCAATCCCGATCTTTAAAAAGGGAGACCGTACCAAGCCGGAAAACTACCGCCCGATTTCCCTTTTAGATGTCCTGGGAAAAGTTTATGCGGGTATACTCCTAAAAAGAGAGTGGATTGCAACGAGCGGTAACTTTGACGACCGACAGACGGGCTTCGTAGAACGGGTCGATTGTGGCCTTAATTTCCTCCTGCTTAATATCCTTAAAATGAAAGCATCAAAAGATAACCAACCTATCTAACTGGCTTTTATCGACATGGCGCCAGCCTTTGGTAGAGTCGATAGAGAAATTCTTTGGGAAATACTCAAGGCAAAGGGCTGTCCTGTCAGAGGATTCAATTCAACACTACAGCTAAGTCAACGCCTAGTCTATAATACTGAATGAAAACCCTTATTGATATATCTTTATGTCCAGTTCATGCGTTCTGGATGACTACCCCTATATAACACCCCTCTCTTGGAATCCCCCTGACCCCACTGAGCCAAGAAGTAGTTCTGTTTTGCAAGTTTAAAAGGTTTATTTGATAATTTAAAATATATATATATCACACTTTATAATAAATTAATAATTGAATAGCACACTTAATCTGATATGATAAAGATCAACAACGGAGAATCTGGCACTAGCACACTTCTTCTAATCACTAATGAGTTGACATGAAATGGATAAGGTAGCACACTGGTAAATAGGAACAAAAGTATAATGTGGTAGAGAATGCTTTATAGAGTTCAAATGGATGCAAGGTTGAATGAATGAAATGCAGTATAGAAATACTCAATATGATTTCAACAAAACAATGTAATCACTTTTCTCTGGCAATCCCCTCCCCCCCTTGATGCAAGGCAAGGAAATGGAAGGAAAACACACAGTTCTCAGAATGCAATCAAATGTGATTCAGTTCACCCCAGCAAGCTTAGACTACAGAAGTTTGAAAACACAGGCCCAAATTGCTTTGATATGTGCTGGCAATGAATTAAAAATATATTCTAAAATGCTTTTAATTCCCTTTCAGAGGTTCAGGGTGAGTGGTATCTAGTTAATATTAGTCCCGGCTCACACTAGCAATGATGCAGGGATAGTTAGCAGGTTAAACGAATTTCTGGCAAATGGAAGGCAAGCAGCAGCAGTTTTTACATGTGAAGAAATTTGCAAATCGCGGTAAAATTCGCGAATGCGTGTTCCGCGATTGTGGTAAAAGTATAAGGGGTAGGAATGTGGTTCTTGGTGCGATTCAAAGCTAAGATTCTAAGCTTTCAAATGAAAGTTACTGCAAGTCTCTAGCACAAACGGTCGCGGAGATATGAGCGATTAAATAAAGGTCGTTTTTCAGATTTGAAATTTTAAAAGCTCAAAAAGACAAGTGCAGCTTGCAACTAGAAAATGACAAGTGACAGCTATGCAAATGACAGGTGACAGCTAGGAGGCAGTTCTACTTAGGTTAAATAGATTGAATTATATGATTTTAACTAAGAGATGTGTTCTGAGTTTTGCTGAGTACTCACAAGAGATTTTGAACCGGAAAGCGACTTGGTCACAGACTTCAGTCTGGTCAGGTCTTCCCGGGTTCTGCTCACAGCGCCTGGCCTCTGGAACTGGTCACAGCATCGGGGTCAGCACTCTGGATACAATGGCCTTGTCTCTGCTAGGCACCGGTTCTCTGGGTCGGGTCCTGCCTTCTCTTTGGATATTTCTGTCACCGGGTTCTTGCAAAAGTTCTTGGCAAATTCAGACGGCTCGCCCGGCTGTCTGAAGAGTTCAGTTGCAAAAATATTTTGAGGCCTGCTGACAAATACTCTTGCTGGCAGTGGCCTTTTTGGTTAAGGGTCTGAAGTCTCTGTTTATCTTGGAGTCTAAGTGTTGGCTCTTTGAAGATTGATGGAGGTAAGTATGGATTTTTCCGGCAGAGCGTCCCGCTGCAGATGGAATTGAAGGTCCCTATCTGTCCTGTCTGTCTGCTTTTATGTGTTTAGAATGTGGGTGTGTTCTAGCATCACTGACCCTACCTCTCTCTCAGCTTCTAATGGGTCAAACTTCCATTTATCATTTGATTGGCGAAGCTAAGTTGTGTCAGAGTGATGTCATTTTATGGCTTGCAGATAGGACACTCCTCTGTCAGATTGCACATATTCTATATTTGATAATAAAAGACATATTTCACAGTTACACAGTTGCTTGAAATTACATATACATGGTGTGGCTGAATTTAGCCATGTCTCTGTCCAAATCTGCTGTTTCTAAGAGCTTGCATTCAGAAATGGCAGATAATTGACTTTTTAACTGATTTTTCAATTTCTGACATTGACCCAACTTTACATACATGTGCGCAGGGAGTATGGACATTAACTGATGAAGTTTCAGATTTTTAACATGCATACATTTAGAGTAATATCCACTTTTCCGCTAAAACCCCCCTGAACACGCCACCGGTTCTAAAAACCTCTTAAAATGTGGGCAGAAAAATCACAAGAATTATGGTGTCATTTATAAAATTTTCACATGTCCGTACTATGAGTTATTCATCTTTTTCTAAACAATATTCTGGCTACAAAGGGGTGTGGTTTCCTCTCAGCACAAGGTAGAAATACTGGTTTATCCAGTTCTGCCAAGCCAGCTTGCTCTCACAGGCAGTGCTCCTCCCAGCTTCTGCCAAGAGGAAGCTACATTTTACGACTGCTGTAATAAAACCTTTGCCTGAGTCAGGAGAGGCTCATTGTTCAAGAGGAAGCCATTTATGATCCTCTCAATAAACCCTCTGCCTGGGTGAAGGGAGTTGCATTGTTCACTCTCCTGCAGAGCACAGGTAATTCAATTATCAGATAGATGGCATATCCTTAGTGTGAGCAGCAAAAGGGCAGCTAGGCCTGGGAACACAGCTGTGACTCAAGTTTCACTCCTGATGGGGGTAGTTGCCAGGCAAATTGGAATCTCTTTAAGCTGTCATTTCTGTTCCCCAGTTTCTGCATTCAAATAAAACTAAACATTTTCACATATGCAGCTAGAAGGCTGATTCTAAGTTTAAAACTATGACATTTAAACAGTTACAAAGGCATGTGACACCAAACATAGGTCACTCATTTAATCTAAACATTTTCGATTTTAGTGTCTTTAAATCCAGTGCAACTTAAACTGCTGACTCCATAGCAGTTTTGTTATAAGCATTGTTTTGGGCTCTTCATTTCCCAGATTTTGTAGGCACACAACACTCCATTCTACCAAATGTCTGCTGGTGTCCAGTGAGTTTTTAGATGTGTTGCAATGTTTAAAATAGACAGTTTGAGCCTGCCTTCAGAGAAACACAGGGTGGTTTTAAACTGCCGGCTTTTGGATAGTGGTGAGTACTGGTACTGCACCCATTTTTGGGATTTAAGAAAATGAATTCCCAACAATTCTAGGTTGCATTTGTCAATCAGCATTGCCATTCCCAATGGTTTCAGACTACTGTGCGGGTAGTCCAATGGTGATTTTAAAGCGCTTTGAAGCTAACCGGCGCTACTGTTTTTCCTTTGGCAACCCATTTCCCTCATGGCAACCCGGCCTTTCGTTCTCGCACTGGTGGGTGGCAAGTGAGGCAACCATTTCGGTGTGCGCACAAACTGCGCAGCTTTCCTGGATTTCGGCGCACATGTGGGTTTTCCGCCATCTTGAATTTTCTAAGCCCACAGCACCAAATGTTGTGGCATGATAGCTTAAACGTGGGTCAGGACACCCAACAAGCCCCCCCACGCGACTGCACTTTGAATTTGAGTCGATGGGGAGTCGCGTGCCCAAGGGTTTTGACCCACGCACCGGTCTGTCCGCATAATCTTCTTCCTCTTCTGTAGATGGCATAGTTCAGCATCTTCTTCTCCATCCGGTACTGATCGATCAGTTCTCCTCGCCGGTCCTGATGGGAATATTGGGCGGTCCACTGGGCCCATTGGATCTTCGTTCCCGGTCTCCGTATCATCCTCCTTGGCCCGTCTTCAGGTTTTCTTTCTCCTAGGACGACAAAGGAAGAGCGGCAATAACTACTCATAGACTTTTTCCACCACTGTTGAGATAGTGGGGCAGCATATGCATTTCATCATCACGAAACATTACATTCTTATTTTGAAAAAATAAAAACAGTATAACTAAGAGACAGTTTCATGCAAATCACAATATTTTAGAGACTAGATGTGGTATGTTTTATGGTTGGAACTGAATTAGTCTGAGACAGTACCCGCTAGGATTCCAGAGGATTCCTCCAGTTGTTGCAGAGTGTGCCTGGGATGGCAACATTTCAACTGGTTTATGTGGACCCACTTGTCTTCCCCCTCTGCCGAACCGCCTTTGGGGATGTGGATTTTGTAGGCCACAGGTGAGATCTTGTCGATGATCTCAAAGGGTCCTTTCCATGTAGGCAAAAATTTGCGCTGCGTGGCCTGGTTCCTTTGGAAGTTGTATAGATATACCCGGTCTCCCACCTGATATTCCTTCCTGGAAGTTTTCAGGTCATAATGGGTCTTCATGCTATCAGCCGATCTTTCTAGATTCCGCTGAGCATAAGCAAAAGCATGTTGAAGGTGTTTCCTTAAATTCTCCACATACTCATGAGTAGTGGAGGCATTTATCAGTGTCTGCTCTTGGGTCCTGTAGAGCAAATGCTGAGGAAGCACCATCTTGCGCCCAGTCATCAACTCAAATGGTGACATTTTGGTTGCAGATGAAGGGGTAGATCTGATAGCCATTAGGACCAGAGGTAATCGGATATCCCAACTTGGCCCAGAATCTGCCACAAACTTCTTTAATATGCTCACAATTGTCCGGTTATATCTCTCTACTGCCCCAGAAGAAGCTGGTCTATAAGCAATATGCAGCTTTCTCTTGACCCCCAGTATCTCCCACATCTTTGTCATTACTTCACTGGTGAAGTGGCTACCTCTATCTGACTCAATCCTTTGAGGTAGACCAAAACGGGAAAAGATGTGGTTAATCATCAAGGCAGCTGCAGTTTCTGCCTTGCAGTTTGGGGCTGGGAGACATTCCACCCACTTGGTAAACAAGCATGTCACAGTCAACATGTACTTATTCCCCCTAGCCGAGCGAATCACAGGGCCTACAAAGTCGATTTGTAAATCTGACCATGGCAGTGTCATCCCCCTCTTTTGGAGAGGTGCACGATGCGTGAGGGATGATGGCTGAAATTGTGCACACACAAGACACCCCTTCAAGTATTGGTCAAGGTCCTGCCCCATGTGTGGCCAGTATGCAACCTCTCTTAAGATTTCCAATGTTGTGTGAAACCCCCTATGACCGGCAGTGGCCGCATCATGGGCGTGACTTAACATCAGGCTTCGGAATGAGGTAGGAACCACCCACTGATCGTGGCCAGCTTTGGATTTCCTTACCAGCAAACCGTCTTGGATTCGGAACATTTTTGGACATTACATCAACACTCTTAGGTCCTCTTTCCCAATGTAATCGGTATCCGTCAGGGGAAAGTTCTCAGGGTCCTCAAGGTGCTGGTAAAATTTACCAATTATTGGATCCCCCTTCTGAGCTGTAATCAAATCAGCATCAGGGGTCTCCTTACTCCATTGTGCAATTGAAAGGTCGTTGTGAGCATTTGTCTGGGACCTAGTGATAGCAGTGACCTGGATTTCCCCCAACAGGGACTCAATCTCAATTAGATCCCCTTGGATGGCCCCGGTTTTGGCCAGCTGATCAGCTAAGTCATTTCCAGTTTTGTCTGGTCCCTCTACTTTGAAATGACCCCTGATCTTCTTCCAATAGATGGTCATCCCCTTCGAGGTGACCAGATCATCAATGTTTTGGATCAACTTCCCATGTTTCAAGGGTTTGTTGTTAGCACATAACATGCCTCTGGTTTTCCAATTAACCAGGTGCTCCACGAACCCGTTCCGTACATAATCCGAATCTGTGATTATGACCAGTTCGTGGAGTTGATGCTGGACAGCAGTGAGGATGGCCTGATGCACAGCCATCAATTCTGCCACCTGACTACTTCGGGGACCAATTTTGTATCCAGCGGAGGGTTCTGGGGACTCATTCACCCAGGCATTCCCTACGCCGGCCACCAGTTCTTTCTCCCCGTCGTTGTCAACATGGTAAGAGCATCCATCCACATAGACAGTGGGCATTCCCTCACACTTGTCCTCTTCAAAGACTTTGTGGGGGGAATTAAGGTATGCCTCCATGTTGTCCTTTATTTTTTAGACTTTCGTCCTCGAGACAGTTTTCTCTGGCACAATCATGCAAGTCAGCCAGACCTTGCGCGAGGGGACTCTTCTTGTTTTGGCCATATCGGACCTCCACAGGAAAGCCTTGCATTGACAGAATCCAGGAAGTAATTCGGGAATTACTCACATTTCCGGCCCGGATTCTGTCACTTTGGAGATATTGCAGAGGCTGGTGTGGAGTCTCCACTATGATGTGTTCCCCCTGGATAAACGGGCGGTAATTCTTCAATGCCCACACTGTTGCCAGGAGTGCCTTCTCACAATCGTTGAATTTTTCCTCCACAGAGGATAAAGTTTTGCTCGCATAGGAGATTACTTTATTGACCTTGTCATGCTTTTGGTATAATACTGCCGTCAAGCACGTATTAGAGAACCCCGTCTCCAGGAAGAACTCCTTGTTTCTGACAGGGTAAGCTAGGCAAGGCGCTTGTGAGAGGCTTCTCTTGAGTTGTCTTACTGCCTCGGCTTGTTCTGGACCCCATTCCCACTTGACCCCCCCCTTCAGGAGATGAATCAGGGGTCTGGTGATCTCTGCGTAGCCCTCAATGAACTTTCTGCTGTAATTAGTCAGTCCAAGGAGGCTCCTTAGTTCCCGCAGAGTTGTGGGGTCTTTCAGTTTCTGAAGTGCTTCCACTTTCTTTTCCTGGGGACAGAGACCCTGAGGAGTAATCTCATGCCCCAAGAAATTAACACGGGTTCTACACCACTGTGCTTTCTGAAAGGAAAGTTTTGCTCCGGCGGCCCTCAACTGCGTCAGAACATAACGGATCTCCGCTATGTGTTCCTCCACAGATGAACTTTTGATGAGGACATCATCTACATAAGCCAGGTTACCCCTCGCACCCAGGTCGGGCATGGCCTTATGTAGGAAAATGTTGAATTCATTGCCGGAGTTGAGGTATCCGAAGGGAGTCCGGGTCCATGTATACTGCTGGCCCCCAAAGGTAAAAGCCAGTTTGTATTGGTCCTCCCTACTGACAGGCACGGTCCAGTACCCATTGGTCAGGTCTATTGCAGTGAATACCTGTGACCCCTGGATCTGGGCCAGCCCTTGGTCAATGTAGGGCAGTGGCCATCGGGAAGTATGGACCCGTTTGTTGAGCTCCCTGAGGTTGGCGCAGAGTCTCCACTGGCCGTTTGGCTTCAATATTCCCAGCACCGGATTATTGAAGGTGCTGTGGACTGGACGGATTATTCCCCTGGACTCAAGGTTCTTAATTATTTCAGTAAGGGACTCCATTGATGCGAGAGGCAAGCGATATTGCTTCACAAACACAGGAGTCATGCCAGGGTCCGTGGGGATTGTTGTTGTGTGGATGTCAGTGCGACCACAGTCATATGAGTCTACCGCAAAGAGATCTTGGAAATCCAAGAAAACTTGTTTCAACTTTTGCTTTTGTTCCAGAGTCACACAGGCATCAGCTAGGTTGACTCTCTCTTCCACCATCTGCCTGAAGCCTGGAAAGACTTCTGGTTTGGCTATTTCAGCGGCCTCCTCCAGCTGGGTGGAGAAGTCCCTGGTCAGAGTGCTGATTTGGACCGGAGGCTTCAGGTGGGAAAGGCAGCCCTCATGTACCTGGAAAATCACCTCATCCCTCCTGAAGTCACACGTCACATCTTCCTTACCATAGGGGCAGGAAGTGTACACCAGGAAGTTCCCCCCATGCCGGGTGAAAATCCTGTCTGGTGTTGTATTGTCCTCACTGTCACTGTCAAAACAGTCCTTGGGGATTGGTCCTAACAGTTCATTTCTAAGATCAATGGAGAAATGTCGGTCATCAACCGCCATTCCAATAATGGTGCCTGCGGCTAGAGTAATACTCTTTAAGTCGCTGTTATCCACCTCTATTGGAATGGTGTCATGTTCTATGTTGACTAATGGTGTTGGGTTTACCCCCAACCCTTGCTGTTGGAAAGAAGCATTTAGATGTATGTAAGCATCAGGGTTTTTCAACTCTTGTCCCCTTTTAACTTTCACTTCCAGGGAGAATTGTCGGGTCCTTTCTGGGATGGTGACTTCCTTTTTAGTCTGAATTTCAACTGCATAAGGTAGCAATTGAGCTGACCTAAATGCTTTTTCTGGATCATCAAAGCCCATGGGATTATCCGCTAATCGGGACCAAGCTTTGAAGTTTATTAGGTCCAAACTAATGGCAAAGCGATTGAGAATGTCACTGCCTAAGTAAAAGGCGGCAGTGACGTCTCGCACGACCCAACAATTATGGACTATGCTCTTGTTGCCAATGGAGATTTTGAGCATACACCTGCTTGGCAGGAGATGTTTTGAATTGGGTGCTTCCAGGTCCATTTCCCATTTGTCTATCAGTTTGAAGGTGGGAATGGCTGGATCTTTTGGAAGTTGGCGAAACATGGCTTCGCTGATGAAGCTCTTACCGTTGTTCACACACACTCGAGCGAGAACAGAGTCCTTCCCATCATTTAACTGAACAGGGATGAACAACTGCTCTCCAATTTGCTGAATATCAGCCAGGCTTTGAGCTGATTTCACATCTTTCTGGACTATAGGAGTGGGAGTTTCAGATTGTGGATTGGTATAGAATTTCAAAGTGTTTCCTTCCAGCGTGGAATACCACTTTAGACTGGAAGGAAGGTTGATTTTCAGAAATAGAGAGGACCCCCCATCACCAGTCTGTTGTCCTACTGCTATGACTGTCATGTCTGGAATTTGGTTGTTCTGGAAGTGAAATTCTACTTGGTCAGATTTTTGTTCAACCATGTGGCAGGTGCCGTTTAAACTAACATGGTTGACACTCTGTTTTAATTTTATCGGTCGGCTAGTCTGGGTCCAGAGGACCTTGTTTACGCAATCTATTAGGGGTGACAACCTTCTCAGGAGGTCATTCCCTAGTAAACAAGGGGTGCCCTCTGGGGTCACAACTATGACCGGGTGTTTCAACTTGTGTCGCCCGATCTTAATGTCCAAGTCTGCAGTCCCCTCAACGGGAATTTCCTTCCCGTCAAAGTTCTTTAGTTGTCCAGGAAGAGAGGTGAGAGGAATTTGGTAATTCTCTCCCCTTCCTGCATTCAGTTCGTCAAAGGCCCTTCTGGACAGAAGGGTAGCTTGAGATCCCGTGTCCACCAGTGCCGAGATTGTACCCTGCCCCTGTACTTGTACCGGGACATAATATCTTCCCTCCTTCTCCTCAAGGGGGCACAGATAATGCACATTTTTGGACAACTGGTGGGCTAACTTTCTGGTTTTGGACATCGATAGCGAAGAGATTTGGGCAGAATTCTGTGGAGAGTCTTGGGAATCTGAAAGAAAAAGTTGGCAACTGGAGATCAGAGCCATTGTGGGTTCCCCTGGTTCCGGTTCTGGGCTGCCCCCCCCTTTTTGGAGGCAGTCCCCAGGATGGGTTTGAACCAGGGGATTTTCTTGCTGTTGGTTCTGGGATGAGATGGTGGGCGGCGGTAGCTCAGTCTCCACATCTCCCCAGTTTGGATTTGCATCCCTAGGGACCCATTTTTCTTTGGGGGGAGTTCCCCCCTCTCTGAAGGAGAAGATCCTTTTCCCAGGATCCTCCGAGGATCCCTCTCCCTCAAATTGGAAGATCTGTACCTCCTCCTCAAACTGAGTCTGTTTGGGTCTTTTGTTTCTCCTACCCCCCCTCTGCTCCTTAGGAGGCAGACTTTCAGGGGCAAGAGATTTCGTTTCCGGTTCCTGGGTTTCCAGGGGCTGTTTACAAGTGAGGAAGGAAGCTTCCTCCAAGGCTTTACACCCCCCTTCCCTTTGTGCCTCCTCCCTGGGAACCGGTGAGTTATCGGGGTGCTGCCCCCGTCATTGTTCTGGAGCACCAGGTCCAGAGTTGGGTGCGTTCTGCGCCGGCACGCCCATCTGAGGGTTCTGCTGAGCCCTCAGTATGTGACCCAGATCCCGCGCCATGTTTTGAACCTGGCGCTCTAACTGGGAAACCCGCTCAGGCTGATACGGGGCCCTGTTTTCTCCCCTGGGCTGATCCCGGGAAGGGTAGCTGTCCCTTCTTTGGTAGTACCCCTGGTTGGGAAGATTTGGGTACCCCTCCACCCTTGGCCTCCTCTCTCCCGGATTCAGTGGTCTGGGCTCAGGGAATGGGGAAAGAAGGATGGATGGTTTTGGGGCTGAAAGTCGGGAGGATATCTGGGGAAAAAGTTCTGCCCAGGGTTTGGTAAATTTCTGCCCTCCTGTGGGAAGTTTGGAGGGAAGTTCCCTGGGTTAGGTGCTTGGCTGGATCCCCCCCCTTGGGCTGGAGGAGTCCACACATAACCCAGGATGGGTCGATTTCCCTTGTAACGGGGACTTACATAATCAGGAGAGCGAGGGACACCATTTGTGGGGCTGCCTCCCTGGCTCCCTGTCTGTGACTGGCCCGAGGACCTTCTGGGCCTAGCATTATTAGGTGCAGGTAGGTTTTTAGGCCCCCCCATCTCCAAATCCAAAACGGGGGTGACCTTTACCTCTGCCACCTTGGCAGCAGCAGGGGTGCTGTTGGCTTTGGGGTTTTTCTGGGCATTACTTTTGCTATCTACCGGTTTCTGCACCTCATAGATCCGGGTAGCCTGTTCAATGACCCAGTCTAAAGATCTTTTCTCGTGAAAATCCCTCACGAGCTGGGTCATGATATATTTGGGCAAGGCATGGAAAAACGTATTAATAAATTCCCTGCTATCCGTGCGCACCCTTCTTGTGGTCTGTGCAAAAGCACGCTTTAACTCCTGCACAAATTCTTGTGGGGCCTGATCCTACCCACATTGCAAATTGTAGGCTGCCTTGCGAGCCTCTTGAGGATTTCTGTGAACAGAAAAATGTTTCAAGATGGCCGCCTTATAGGTGGACCATCTTAAATGATTTTGGTCCTCCAGCCCCGCAAAGAAACTGGAGTATTCCGGGGAGAAGGTCCACTTTACATATTGAATACAGCTTTGGCTGTCCTTCAAATGGAAAGTCTCCATCATTTGTTCAAACACCTCTAAGTGCTCCCAAACAGAATACTTAGCGTTCTTATGGTAAGGCGTGATGACGCTCCTGATCGCCTTAATCTGCTTTAAGGGGTCCTTAAGCAAGGCCCTTTTTGCCTTATTGGCCTTTTTGGTTCGGGTAACCCTTGTCCATTCATCCTCGGACTCAGAGGCACTGCTCCCAGAGGTTCCCGTCTGTTCTTCCAGGTTTTCCCGGATTCTGCGAGCCTGGGAATGGCTGGCAGAATGTTTGGACCTGGTCTCCTGTGTCCTGCGCAGTTCAGAGGAGTCTTCAGATTCCTCCTTGCTGCCAGGATTTGATGGGTACCCCCTCCACTGACCTAACTGGGCAGAGGTTTTCAGGATGCCCTTAATGGGCCTACTCTCCTGGGGTTCCCCATCGAACTGTACT
This sequence comes from Ambystoma mexicanum, assembly GCF_040938575.1. Taxonomy (NCBI): domain Eukaryota; kingdom Metazoa; phylum Chordata; class Amphibia; order Caudata; family Ambystomatidae; genus Ambystoma; species Ambystoma mexicanum. The sequence continues at coordinate 905,981,520 of NC_090936.1, forward strand.
GTACTTGGGTGCCCATACCCGGATGCCCACCCCTCCATTCCTGAGTGGTACTGGCCTATGAGCCCCATACTCTTAGCTGGATAGTAATCTGCCATCCCTGCAGCCCTGTGCTCATGTGCGCCAGGGGACATGGGGGTGGTAGAGTCCAGGGACTGGGGAAGATGAAGGCCCCTGGTGTTAGGGCTCCTGCGGTTATGGTCAGGAGTCTCTCTTTCCCAGCGGACCTCATCTCTATCCGCCCCTGCTCCCTGTTGCAATGCAAGAGCCTGCATTTGTGCTTTCAGTTCCTCTGTTAAGGCCTTACTCGACTCTATCAGTTTCTCCTGCATCGCTACCTGTTGCTGGAGCCTCTCATTGTGCTGGCAGAGAGCCTCATTTTCCCTCTGTGCTTCCTGGTTGGTCCTGGAGAACTGGGCCAGTCTTTGCTGCAGGAGGGTTACCTCCTGAGCTGTGTCCCTATTGGCCTGCTCCTTTCTTGCTAGAGCATCCTCCACCCTCCTGGTGTGCTCTAACAAGTTCTGGTGTTCTTTTTGGAGGTCACCCAGTCCCTGGTGGGCCAGGTGATTTTCTTCCATTTTCCTTTTTAAATGGCAGACTTCCTGGCCTAAGGCGTCTCTTTCCTGACTAAGAGCCTGCATTTGTGCCACCAGGTCGTCCCTCTGCCTTTGAAAGGCACCAGCTTTCTGGCGTTCTTCATCAAACTCTGCCTGGGTATCCAGGTCTTTCAAGATCAGCTTGTTGCTCTCTACCTTCACTCTATCTAGATGACTTTGCAGGGTGGCTACCTGCTCCGTGCATGCCCTGTTAAAGTCTAATTGTTGCTCCAGCTTTTTCTGGCTCTGCAGTAAGGAGTCCAAACTGTCTTGGTGCTCCTTCTGCAGGGCCAGAAATCTAGTATCCTGTTCTACCTTTTCCTGTTGCAGCACATCCATATCCTTCTTTATTTTAATGATGTGCTGCCTACTATCATCTTCTGACTCCTGGCTCCTCTGCAGCCTCTGCTCAGAAGAGACCAGGTCAGATTGGGCCTTCTCTAACACCATCTGTTGCCTATTTGCCAGATTTTGGCTTTCAGCACATCTATCCTGCATGTCTCCCATATATAGGTACAGGTATGCTGCTATCCTGGCAATCTTATTGTGTTCCTCTTTGGCTTTAGGAGCCATATATAGTTCACTCAGGGCCACATGTAATGGACCCTGATCTCTCCATAGTCTGACCCTGTTTCAGTGACCTGTCGCGTGATGGCCTGCAACCAGGCATCCTGGCCCTGTTCGGTCCATTCACCTCTCACAAATAGCTTATGCAAGAGGTGCTCTCTGGCTATTTTCATGTCTACTAAGGTCGTCATTCTAGGGATTGGTCTCTGTCCTGACTTACAGAAGTTAGTATTTTATTTTTGCAGAACAGAACTTTTCTTGGAGTGTCCCTTTTGAGGAATGCTTCACAGCGTAATGCAGCGTGGTGATCCGACCGGATGTGTGTATCTGGTCAGCTGGCACGCTGTATTAATCTGCACAAATGGTAAATCTAACCCAGAATCCCGGATACGAGCCCCCAATTTGTAAGAGGATTCAATTCAACACTACAGCTAAGTCAACGCCTAGTCTATAATACTGAATGAAAACCCTTATTGATATATCTTTATGTCCAGTTCATGCGTTCTGGATGACTACCCCTATATAACACCCCTCTCTTGGAATCCCCCTGACCCCACTGAGCCAAGAAGTAGTTCTGTTTTGCAAGTTTAAAAGGTTTATTTGATAATTTAAAATATATATATATCACACTTTATAATAAATTAATAATTGAATAGCACACTTAATCTGATATGATAAAGATCAACAACGGAGAATCTGGCACTAGCACACTTCTTCTAATCACTAATGAGTTGACATGAAATGGATAAGGTAGCACACTGGTAAATAGGAACAAAAGTATAATGTGGTAGAGAATGCTTTATAGAGTTCAAATGGATGCAAGGTTGAATGAATGAAATGCAGTATAGAAATACTCAATATGATTTCAAAAAAACAATGTAATCACTTTTCTCTGGCAATCCCCTCCCCCCCTTGATGCAAGGCAAGGAAATGGAAGGAAAACACACAGTTCTCAGAATGCAATCAAATGTGATTCAGTTCACCCCAGCAAGCTTAGACTACAGAAGTTTGAAAACACAGGCCCAAATTGCTTTGATATGTGCTGGCAATGAATTAAAAATATATTCTAAAATGCTTTTAATTCCCTTTCAGAGGTTCAGGGTGAGTGGTATCTAGTTAATATTAGTCCCGGCTCACACTAGCAATGATGCAGGGATAGTTAGCAGGTTAAACGAATTTCTGGCAAATGGAAGGCAAGCAGCAGCAGTTTTTACATGTGAAGAAATTTGCAAATCGCGGTAAAATTCGCGAATGCGTGTTTCGCGATTGCGGTAAAACTATAAGGGGTAGGAATGTGGTTCTTGGTGCGATTCAAAGCTAAGATTCTAAGCTTTCAAATGAAAGTTACTGCAAGTCTCTAGCACAAACGGTCGCGGAGATATGAGCGATTAAATAAAGGTCGTTTTTCAGATTTGAAATTTTAAAAGCTCAAAAAGACAAGTGCAGCTTGCAACTAGAAAATGACAAGTGACAGCTATGCAAATGACAGGTGACAGCTAGGAGGCAGTTCTACTTAGGTTAAATAGATTGAATTATATGATTTTAACTAAGAGATGTGTTCTGAGTTTTGCTGAGTACTCACAAGAGATTTTGAACCGGAAAGCGACTTGGTCACGGACTTCAGTCTGGTCAGGTCTTCCCGGGTTCTGCTCACAGCGCCTGGCCTCTGGAACTGCTCACAGCATCGGGGTCAGCACTCTGGATACAATGGCCTGGTCTCTGCTAGGCACCGGTTCTCTGGGTCGGGTCCTGCCTTCTCTTTGGATATTTCTGTCACCGGGTTCTTGCAAAAGTTCTTGGCAAATTCAGACGGCTCGCCCGGCTGTCTGAAGAGTTCCGTTGCAAAAATATTTTGAGGCCTGCTGACAAATACTCTTGCTGGCAGTGGCCTTTTTGGTTAAGGGTCTGAAGTCTCTGTTTATCTTGGAGTCTAAGTGTTGGCTCTTTGAAGATTGATGGAGGTAAGTATGGATTTTTCCGGCAGAGCGTCCCGCTGCAGATGGAATTGAAGGTCCCTATCTGTCCTGTCTGTCTGCTTTTATGTGTTTAGAATGTGGGTGTGTTCTAGCATCACTGACCCTACCTCTCTCTCAGCTTCTAATTGGTCAAACTTCCATTTATCATTTGATTGGCGAAGCTAAGTTGTGTCAGAGTGATGTCATTTTATGGCTTGCAGATAGGACACTCCTCTGTCAGATTGCACATATTCTATATTTGATAATAAAAGACATATTTCACAGTTACACAGTTGCTTGAAATTACATATACATGGTGTGGCTGAATTTAGCCATGTCTCTGTCCAAATCTGCTGTTTCTAAGAGCTTGCATTCAGAAATGGCAGATAATTGACTTTTTAACTGATTTTTCAATTTCTGACATTGACCCAACTTTACATACATGTGCGCAGGGAGTATGGACATTAACTGATGAAGTTTCAGATTTTTAACATGCATACATTTAGAGTAATATCCACTTTTCCGCTAAAACCCCCCTGAACACGCCACCGGTTCTAAAAACCTCTTAAAATGTGGGCAGAAAAATCACAAGAATTATGGTGTCATTTATAAAATTTTCACATGTCCGTACTATGAGTTATTCATCTTTTTCTAAACAATATTCTGGCTACAAAGGGGTGTGGTTTCCTCTCAGCACAAGGTAGAAATACTGGTTTATCCAGTTCTGCCAAGCCAGCTTGCTCTCACAGGCAGTGCTCCTCCCAGCTTCTGCCAAGAGGAAGCTACATTTTACGACTGCTGTAATAAAACCTTTGCCTGAGTCAGGAGAGGCTCATTGTTCAAGAGGAAGCCATTTATGATCCTCTCAATAAACCCTCTGCCTGGGTGAAGGGAGTTGCATTGTTCACTCTCCTGCAGAGCACAGCTAATTCAATTATCAGATAGATGGCATATCCTTAGTGTGAGCAGCAAAAGGGCAGCTAGGCCTGGGAACACAGCTGTGACTCAAGTTTCACTCCTGATGGGGGTAGTTGCCAGGCAAATTGGAATCTCTTTAAGCTGTCATTTCTGTTCCCCAGTTTCTGCATTCAAATAAAACTAAACATTTTCACATATGCAGCTAGAAGGCTGATTCTAAGTTTAAAACTATGACATTTAAACAGTTACAAAGGCATGTGACACCAAACATAGGTCACTCATTTAATCTAAACATTTTCGATTTTAGTGTCTTTAAATCCAGTGCAACTTAAACTGCTGACTCCATAGCAGTTTTGTTATAAGCATTGTTTTGGGCTCTTCATTTCCCAGATTTTGTAGGCACACAACACTCCATTCTACCAAATGTCTGCTGGTGTCCAGTGAGTTTTTAGATGTGTTGCAATGTTTAAAATAGACAGTTTGAGCCTGCCTTCAGAGAAACACAGGGTGGTTTTAAACTGCCGGCTTTTGGATAGTGGTGAGTACTGGTACTGCACCCATTTTTGGGATTTAAGAAAATGAATTCCCAACAATTCTAGGTTGCATTTGTCAATCAGCATTGCCATTCCCAATGGTTTCAGACTACTGTGCGGGTAGTCCAATGGTGATTTTAAAGCGCTTTGAAGCTAACCGGCGCTACTGTTTTTCCTTTGGCAACCCATTTCCCTCATGGCAACCCGGCCTTTCGTTCTCGCACTGGTGGGTGGCAAGTGAGGCAACCATTTCGGTGTGCGCACAAACTGCGCAGCTTTCCTGGATTTCGGCGCACATGTGGGTTTTCCGCCATCTTGAATTTTCTAAGCCCACAACACCAAATGTTGTGGCATGATAGCTTAAACGTGGGTCAGGACACCCAACAGTCCGTCTGACTTATTGGAGTCAATTATAGCCCTTCATTCAAACACCAAGCTTAAAATATGTCTAGACCTAAAAGGTAATCTTAGCAGATCCATAAAAACAACGAGAGGGTTAAAGCAAGGGTGTCCCCTGTCCTCAATACTGTATAACTTCTTTATACATGATATTGGGAGATGTTTGAACCCGGAGAGATCATATGCCCCTCACATTGATGTATCTGCCATAACCCACCTACTGTACGCTGACAACCTATTGTTGTTGGACCTAACACAGATAGGGCTACAAAGAAAACTAGACGCCCTACAAGCATATGTAGCAAACAGCAATCAAGAGATAAATGCAATGAAATCAGCAATCCTAATCTTTAAGAGATCGAAGACAAAAAAAAGCAAAGGAGTTAAATGGAGGTTGAACAACACAACAATCAAAGTGTCCAGCAACTTGAAATATCTAGGTGTCATGATCAGCGGAGATGGTTGTGACAATCCATGGAAATTGAACTTGGAGCTAAAAATGGATCAACTTATTGCCCAAGAATTGATAATAAAGAAAAAGTTTGGAAAATTCTCGTCTAATTGACTTTTACAACCGAAAAGTGATACCAACTATCACCTACGGGGGAGACTGTTGTTTGAGAATGCCATGGGAAACTTGGGATCGCTTTGAATCCAGATTCTGGAAAAAAACGCTAAGGCTCCCAAATTGTGTCCCTAGCGGAGTAATAAGACACGAATTGGGACTCTATTCGCTACATGTTCAAATAGCATGGAAACTGTTGTCAACCTACAGAAAAGCATATTCTAGCGATTGTCCAGCCCAATATAGGGTGCTAAAGCAACAAACTTTGTATAAGAACTCTGGGCTGCTAAGTATTTGGAGAAACAAGTGCCAAGAGATAATGGAGAATACCGACATCCGAATGGAAATGTTGCAAAACAATCCAAAAAAAGTAAAAGAAGCTCTTTTGGCTTTAGAATGGGCCCAAACAGAAGCTATACGTACAAAAGCAAAATCTCTCACTCTTTCAGACAAATTATTTAACCTCTCAAAAATTCTCCCAAACTACCTAAAAAAAAGTGAAAATCCAAAACACAGGGACTGTTTATTGTGCTTCAGATTGAACATTCTTAGAACTCGTCAGATTCTGAAGAAATATGGCATAGCAGAAAAAAATATGTGTCGTCTTTGTAACGAAGAAGAGGAATCTTTACAACACTTGACGATGTTTTGTAAACAACTCAAATCTGAAAGAGAAAGAACTTTTCTACCAAATTTGCCAACAACATCCGGGCTGGACTCTGATGCATGGTGGGAGGCCATGTACATAGTTCTTAACAAAAAAACGGTCAGAGGACTAGGCTCGTTTTTAATTGCAACTCAGGAAAAATTACCTGTATACCTTAGCCAAACATAGGACATTTAACATCGTGGAACGAAGTAGGATAATCGATGTATAGTAAAATGTTTGGCTTGATGACGAGAAAGACAATGGAAATCAAAAGCAAAAATTGTATTAATTTGCTATAAATGCTTAAATAAAAAAAATATATAAAAAAAATAAGAGATACCTCAAATGTAAAAAGATAATTTGACTTGACTGTCGTATGAAGAAGGCGCAAATGTCATCACCTACAGAAGATGATGACAAACATTGCTGCGTCACAAGTGTAACTTGTAGCATTTGTAGAGAGCCAGTGCGAACTGAAATTGGTTTGAAGGTAGGTATTAGCTAGACGGTTTATATGTTTAAAACACTGGTGTTGATTCGAGTAATGTATAACTTTTTCGATATGAATTTCTAATAAGGTGTCAGCACACTTGATGAATAGTTATACATTTTCCAGGTGACAACCTTTGAACAGCAAGTTTAACAATGAATGCCTAATGACTGTGTTAAGTATTAATCACTACTGGCTTTCTGACCCTTCTATGCATACTGGTGAATAGTCAGTGCTAAAGATCGGGCTGTGAAATCTTGAGCGTGTCCCAAATGAGAAACTGGCCGTTAATAAACTATGTAGTATTCAGAGCTATACATCATACAGAGTGATCCCGTTTGTATGATGTGTTATTGTGATTGCTGCAGTGATGATTTTATGGACAATCTAAATATTTAAAAATGCATCTGAATAACAAATTGCGCAATCTAAAAAAAACGAGTTTTGAATACCAAACGTGTTCTTCATTAAAACAAATGCTAATTCTCGAGAGCATTCCACGGCAATTCAACTTGAGGTGGGGGACTGCAGAAATAACGGTGGGCTTCATTGGATATGAACAGACTATTTTCGGACAAAATGTGTATGTCAACATGGACTGATGGGTTATTTAGCACTGAGTATGCACATGACAATCTTGGCTATTATTGGGTAAAACTCGATGTGTTGCTCAGCAGACAGATGTACGCTTATTAGAGGAATGTGGCGCACATTCCTGCCTTATACAGGCCACATAATAGCTACGAGCTGTTTCTGTAGTTGCAGAGTCTTCAGGATTATGCACACTCTACGTTAAGAGGAAATGATCCCCAGGGTGAGTGGTGCCAGCCTATCACGAAGCTAGGAGTGCAGACTTGCACCTACAGTAGAAGCCCGTGTTTCTTGACAACTTCCTGTGCCAGTCGCTGGGTGCCAACACCTTTGGTTTTGGCGCTTTTTGTTGGTGTATGCCACCAAATATCACCAAAACATTGCTACAAAGGGGCTCAAAGAAGCAGTGTTTGTGGTTGGAATGACAACTGGAAATGCTTTGATGTACAACCCCCAACGCACAAGGTGTTCATTTTAGTTGTACTATGAGGATGTATTCCAATAGTGGCTTATTATGTTATCTTAAGTGAATTTATATAGCGCACGTTCACCCGAGGGCATCATGGCGCTCACCAGACAAAAAGATATAGCAGGATACAGCAGGTACGATTCAGAACAGAAAAGTCTTCAAAGCCCTGCGAAAAGGAAGATGGTCAGCGGCGGCACGCAGGGACAAGTGGAGTGAATTCCAAGCCTTGGCCGCTGCTAACGAAAAGGCACGGCCACCCACATGTGAGAGTCTAACCCGAGGGATTTCAATAAGGAACGCTGGTTGGGGAACAAAGGAATCTCGTGGGAACATAAGGAGGGAATCTGATTGGCAAATATTCAGCGCCACATTTATAAAAAAGCTCTGTGCACAATACAGAGTTACTTTTAAAGGACACGTTTCTCGACAGAGAGCCAGTGAAGCTGGCGGAGAAGGGGTGAAATATGAACGCCAAAAGGAGGGAGAATTACTGACCTAGCTGCTGCATTCTGAAGAAGCTGCAGACAGCGCACAAGACAAGCAAGTTGGGCCAGGTAAAGCATATTTCAATAATCAATATTGCTAAGTACGAGGGCGGCTACCACAGGTGCCTGAAATTTCAGAGGAATAAAAGGCAAGACTTTTTGTAAGATTTTAAGTTTGAAATGACAAGAATTACAGACAGAGGCAACCTGGTCGCACATGGAAAGAGAGGAGGATATTTGAACTCCCAGATCCTTCACAGACGAAGCAGGGGAAGGGAATGGGCCAAGAATAGCAGGCCAGAAGTCAGGGGTCGAGAAAGACAGAGGCTGGAGGTGCCAACAACCAGAACCTCTGTCTTTTCACTATTAAGCTTCAGCCAGTTTTCGGCAATCCATAAACCCAGGTCCTCAAGGCACCCCTTAAGCCGTGTAGCAGCATCAGGACTGGCAAGATCCAGACGAAGCAGGATCTGTGTGTCATCGGCGTAGGAGTAGCACAAGAAGCCATGGGAATGGGTAAGACAGAGATGTGGCCTAATATAAATGTTAAACAGAGTGGGAGATAGGTTAGAGCCCTGCGGGACTTCACAGGACAAGGAGACAGACCTAGAGCAAAAGGGAGCAAGAAAAACTGACTGGGAACAGTCAGACAAAAAGGCAGAGAACCAAGCCAGACCTGGCCACACTGACCCGCAGATGACATCCGGGAGATCAGGGCGGGATGGTCAATGGTATGGAAGGCAGCTGACAAGTACAATAAAATCAGTTCCCTGACACCACCCTGATCAACCAACAAGGTCATCAATCACGGACACAAGAACTGATTTGGTCTGCCTTCCAGGGGGAAAGCCATATTGAAAAGAGTCAAAGAAACTAGAAGATTCGAAAATTGAGGAAAGCGGGGGAGGGGGGGACCAGAGATGCAAGAAGCTTCATAAGAAAAGGGAGACACAAGATAGGGCGGAAGAACGGAAGGATCAAGAGAGGGTTTCCTAAGCAAAGGAATTACTAGAGCATGTTTCAGGGCACTAGGAATAAAGCCAGAGGAGAGAGAGGTATTCACTGCAGATGTAATCAATGATACAATCTCCCCCGAAATCTCCTTGAGAAGAGCGAAGGGGATAGGGTCAAGCGGTGAGGCAGATTTAAGCTTATGAATAGCAGCCAGAACATAATGATCAGAAAAAATAGGAGAGGTAGACCAATTAGCGTCAGAAGTGGAAAGAGAGGGTGAGTGAGAGAGAGCTACAGACTGCAAAGTAGTTAACAATTTTCTGACGGATGATGTTAATCTTAAAGACAAAAAAGTCAGAAAGAGATTAGCAGAGATCCTGAGAAGGCAGAATCTGTGAGCTAGCTTTGACAAGGGAGGACAGCAAGTGAACAAAATTGAACAGTGCTTAAGGTTGGTTTATTGCTGCCTCAACTTTCACACTAAAAAAAGATTGTTTAGCTAAAATGATGGCCTTCTGATAAGTGGTGGTAGCTAGATGGAAGAGAGACTTATCAGCCACACTGTTGCTAGCTCTCCATTTCCTTTCCGCCTGCCTACAGATAAGTTTATAAGCCTGAATTTCATCAGAGAACCAGGGTTTTGAGGGGCAGTTTTTCCTTTTACATTGCTTAAGAGGAGCCAAAAAGACAGCAACAGTAGAAAATGGAAAAGCCAAAGTCGTCAGAGACCAAGGCACAGTCCAAGCACGTTGGGAGGTGAGACAAGCCACAAGATCGGGTTTGGAAGCAAGGTGCCAGCTGCGTTTAAAAATGTCCTGTCTGACCACAGGCGGAATAGCAGCCAGTAGTGGAATGGAGAATGGCACAACAAAGTGATCGGACAAAGTTACAGGGAAAGAAGGAGCAGTGGTAAGAAAGGTCAGAGGCAGACTGAGGTCTGACATGGAAACTAAGAAAGTGTACACCTGTAAAGCACTAGCCATACTGAAAGGGAGATTAACATCCCCAACAATCAAAAGGTTGGGGTACTTAAGCTGTAGTTCGGACATAAAGGCAGCAAACACGGCACCAAAGTTACTGTCAGGGCCCAGAGGTCGATAGACCACAAGAACAGACAAAGTGAAGGTAGGTGAGACCGAAATACAGACTAATAGGCTCTCCATCTTCAAAGTGTGGTCAACCATGATAGAAGAAATTTTAAAAATGGCTTTATGAATTAAAGCAACCCCCGCAGGATGACTGGAGGGACGGTCATAATGGACAAGCTCATAGTTAGGGGGCAGGGCTTGAATTATGGAAGGGCCTGAGCTGTCCCGGAGCCAGGTCTCAGTCATGAACAGAAGAAAAGTATTCAGCAGATCATGACAGTCCAGGGCATGAGCAACCAGAGAATGAGTATTCAATAGGAAACAGCATAACGCAGAGGATTTGAGTAGACACTTGGCCCAGGGAGATGATTTGCAGAATTCAGGAGGCCATACAGTTTCATTGCGGCATAGAAGCATCAACTCACTGTGGGCTGTATAGCCAGAGGACATATGGAAAGGAGCATTACCTTTGAGATGCGCCCTTTGCCCGGCCTGCGCACGGAGAAGTACAGACTGCTAGACTTTTGCTCACGAGGCTCTAGCCTACTGCGCTCATCCGCTGCGCTGACTGAAGGAGCGCCCCTTTTGACAACACATGGTATCCCGTTAGCCAAGCTCCTCCCACACCCCAGAGTGAAGAGGGAAGACAGACTGCAATGTGTGTCTGCAAATAGGAAACCAGGCACCTTCCAGCCGGAGTCACAGTGTACAAGGAAACCAAAGCCACCAAAGTATTAAAAACAAACAAAACAGTAAAATAAATTAACACAGCATCCAGTCATCTGCCGCACATGCAAAACGTGCTGAAAGGAAATGAATAAAATCAAAGCAAGTGAATAAAACAAATAGAATTCAGTCAGCAAAGCTGGCCATACCTGGTGGTTGCCAGGGGGATGTAAGGCGGACTGCTTAAGAGCAGGAGATGCCAAGCCCCTCCTACACCCCAGAGTGAAGAGGGAAGACAGACCGCAATGCATGTGTGCAAAGAGGAAGCCAGGCACCTTCCAGCCAGAGTCAGCGTGTATAAGGAAACCAAAGCAAACAAAGTATTAAAAAAACAAACAAAACACTCAAATGAATTAACACAGCGTCCAGTCACCCACCGTGCACGCAACACGTGCTAAATGACTAACTCAAAGTGAATGAATAAAACAAATAGAATTCAGTCAGCAAAGCCTGCTGTACCTGGTGGTTGTCCGCAGGAGGAAAGGCTGACTGCTTAAGAGCAGGAGATACCAAGCCCCTCCAACAGCCCAGAGTGAAGCGGGAAGACAGACTTCAATGCATCTATGCAAAGAGGAAGCCAGGCAACTTCCAGCCAGAGTCGGCGTGTACAAGGAACTCAAAGCAAGCAAAGTATTAAAAAACAAACAAAACAGTAAAATAAATGAACACAGCGTCCAGTCACCCGCCGGGCACGCAAACACTCTAAAAGGAAATTAATAAAAACAAAGCAAGCAAATGAAACAAATAGAAATCAGTCAGCAAAGCTTGCCGTACCTGGTTTGTTTAATGCATTTCCTCCCAATCAGGAGTACTGTCACAAGTCATGTTTCTGGGTGACTTTCAGCTGCAGAGTGATCTGTGTTTGCTTCCGCTACCGAAACTCACTGGTGGTAGGAGGCGAGATATTCACGTCGTGGAAAACACATGGGTTATCTTGGAGTTGTAAGGTTCTCATGACACATTTTGGAAGCATTTTACCTTGCATAACTTAGCTATTGTCAGACTATGAGATTGTGGGAAACATGTTTAATATAAAGCAGTAACCCATGATGGAAAGTATGCTAACGTTTTGGTCGCGTACCAAGGGGACCTGAGTTCAGTCAGTATAATTAGTGTCCTCATAGCAATCTTGTTTTCATTGGTGATGTGATGCCCAGAGTTCCGAACAGTCACATACAAGCCCTTTTATAAGAAATTCTGTTTTTGCTTAACATCCCTAGGGGTTATCGATTTGAGCGAATCGGGTGATTGACATTGAAATGAATTATGCAGGCCATTCAGTGGCTGGCGTCACAGCCTCATTAGCATGCAAGGGAGGTGAGCACTGCAACAGATTGCTTGCAATTACCCTGAATGGCTTGGAGATTTCCCTTTTAAAGCTACCTGCTAGGATGCGTGTGCACGCTGGCCCGGCGGATGCTTTGCACAGCAATGCGCTGTTGCTTGATGAAAGGGCTCTGGCCTAAGCCTGCTGCTTGTTTCTTCCCTGCAGATGGGTGGGAGTATCTCTAAGGGATGGCATTGCTGTTGGTGCTCAATGGAGAGTAACAGTGACAAGCCGTGTGCCCCTCCTCTCAGGTTGTGTTGCCTGTACTTTTAAGGGCACACACGCAGCAGAGTGACGCAACTCTGCCTCGTGTGTGTGTAATAAACAGAGCAGCCCTGGGATCGCCAGAGAGACTGTGGAGCCCGGACAGAGAACACTGTGTCACGTCTGTTCCATATGCTGGGGGGCTCACAGGGTTGGAGGGGCACACTGGCAACTATCCACACAAGTGTCTGCAATTCCATTTCCAATAGTTTTGACTTGCAATTGCAGGGCCACCTAGTAACTAAAGCCAAAAACAATATGAGAAACACCTTTAATTGCCTGTTGGGTGTCGCCTGCCATGGCCACCCGGCAGGCGCCCCCGGGGTGCTGTTTCCTCGCAGCACACCACAGGCCCAGTGCCTGTGGGAGTTTGGGGCCTGCCATGGACATCGGGCAGGCCCGTGGCACTATGGGACACCAGCGCCATCGGGGTGGGGGGCACAGCCTGCCAGGCTCCTGACCATGCAGACCTCTGCCACCGTCCTGGCACGAGGGTCCCATGGCAACAGGGCCTGCAGGCCTGTGCCACCCCGTGTAGGCCTCCGGCCTACATCAGTAAAGGAGACACGGACTCAGACCAACCTCTTATGGAGTCTGCAGCCGTTCTGTCTCACGTGCCTGCAGGGGCTCCTTTTATTAGCTTGGGCCATGACACAGTCATGGCCCATCTTAAAGGGGCCATACCTGTGAGGAAAACACATCCCCTTAAAGGGGCAACACACACAGGAGGGTCCCACCTAACACTCCTCCTTTTTCATAATGAACAAACAAACAGTGCTGAGACATAAAGGTATCCCACCTGTTACAAACCATAAAATGCTTGTCAGTTTCGAACTTGTGGGGTGGGCAAATAATAAGATACGCCACCACCACATACTTAGCTTGCTCAAACAGTTACAGACCTAACACATACTAGTTACAGATCTAACCCACACTTTAGAACCCTTTATTAACCTGGGGTTCGGAATTGCAACTACACAAACACCGCCCCGGCTGGCGGCCTGCACCACCTGCACACCCCCGACTGCGGGATCACAGCATCACCTTATTGTTCTTTACTGAGACCACTTAAAACATGTAGTTACTATGCAGGTTCACAGCATCAAAACACACAGAAGTACCGAGTCCTCTTTAAGCAATTGCAGGACAGCAGGAAGCCAGGTCGTCCTCCATCAGCGTCTGTTCAGGAGTCACTTCTCAAGTTCAGGTCCATTGATGGTGCAGTTCACGGCCAGCAAAGCCACACTTGGCGGGTGCCAGGGGCCACCTCGGCATAGTCCTCTGATGTTCGGAGCAGAGCAGCGAGACGCCGGTTGCAGGGCATCCAGGCTGCTCCATGTGCTGTTGATGGGGTGGGGGCTGACAAGACATTGCTCACCCCTTTTGTCGGCGATGTTCTCCCGAACCGGCACATCTCTTTCCTCCAGGAGCACAGGAGGACGCACAAGCACTCATGATGAGCAGCAACCCACCTCTCGACGGATGCACTGATCCTTGACGTCGGGGCTCAGGGCTGCCTGGTTAATTGGGCCGACACAAGTTGTTGACTGAACTCATGCACTGATCCTTGACGTCGGGGCCCAGGGCTGCCTGGTTAATTAGGCCGACACAAGTTGTTGACTGAACTCAGGGGTCCGGCAGGTATCCCCCCCCCCCAAGCCCTGTTTAGCCTGGTCCTTCGATGTAATAGCTTGCAGGGTGTCCTTAGTGATAGGCAGCCAGGGTATCCTCAACGGCAGACAGTCAGGGCCACCACCCTGGCAGTGAGGCGTACGATGCAGGGAGGGCAGTGCGCTCATGTACCCGGGGCTTGGAGTCCTGACGTGATGCTGGCGAGTCAGCTCTGCACCGTGACATGTGTTGACCCGGAATGAGCGATTACTCCCATTCCCCTGAATGGATGCCCCCTCCCCTTTTAGCAAGCCTTCTTGATGCACCGGGGTATGTTTGCCCTCGTTGTACTGCACCAGACTGGAGCATGTCATCACTTTCCTGGTCAGTGGCAATCAGGCAGGTAGGCAGGGCCCCTGGAGGACAGGCTGGGTGACTGCAGTGACTCGGGGTGGGGCCACTTACACCGCAAACAGGTTGACTGTGGTGGAATTGTGTTGGGGTCGCCTGGTGCCTGAGACGCCCGGCTGCAGCAGAGGGGCGCCCTCTGGCTACCCGGCAGTGCCGAGCGCCTATTGTCCAATGTATGGTGGGTGCTACTCTTTTTTTGGACACCCGGTGGCACGAAGCACTTCTTTCCCGGTGCTGGATAGTACTGGTGTCTTGTATGCTCCGCACCGGTTGTGCCCCAGGATCATCTGCTGGGGCGTCTCTGGCACAGAGTAGCCACCTCCATTGCCCCTGGATCCTCGCTGGGACTATTTCGCCCTGTCATCCCGTGTGCCTTCATCATCGGTTCCGGCGGAGCAAATATGCTTATTTTTGTTCTTTTTGTGGCATGTCGACTGAGAGCAGTTACACACGGGATGGGCTGCTGGCAAACTTGCAGGGTTCAGGCAGTGGCAAACACTGGAGGGGAATGCAGCAGAACCGTCACTCGTGATGCCGCCATCACACTGCACCCCCCTACATGATTCTCGCCTTTAATGTTCGCGGCCCGTTGCTATGCCGCTACGCCCTTCCTCAGCTGGAAATGAGCCATTCCATGATCATTTTCTTTGACGCACACCTCCACCCAAATTCACCTCTGGGCCATATACCTGTGGGCGAGAGGTTGTTCCCAGGTACAGACCAGCAGTGTTTCCGGTGATCAAACTTGCAACACGCTCTGCATCACAGCTGGTGATTCCGACGCTCCTGCCCCTTCGCAGGTAGAGGAATGAAAAAACCGCCACCTTACAACAGAATGCCGCCTGCCTTTTGAGGAGCCAGGAGACACACATGGGGGAGACCACATTTCCCTATCTCCCCCCCATCTGCCCCGTCGAGGCCCGGGATCAGCGCAGGAGCCACACTCCTGCTCCCACAATGGAGCGGCGACCTCACTGCTAATGAGTCCGGGGTCACCGACCCATGTCCATCTTTTGTTCATCTTTTCCCATGCTCCGACGTGGAGCCCTTTATTCTTCAGCACCATTGGTGGGGCCCAGAACTCTCCCTTTTCGTCCGGCCTGGGACGCCTCTATTGCTCCCGACATGCTTGGGCATGGGGTAAGGGTGGGGGAGCCAGCACTCACCCATACACTATTATCGTGGCTGCGGCCGCTTTGTTCTTTCGACATAGTAGGCCCAACGGGCCCACCCCTTTTCTTTCTTTATGCGGCGGGCTGCTCCTTGGGGGCTGAGGGCGGACACCGCGGGAGGCTTGCATCCGCACAAGAGCTGCGGGCCGGCCCTCTTTGTCTGGGCGGTGCTGCCTTCCAGGCGTGGACGGGCGCAGCAGCTCTCCTGCCTCGGCTGGGGGCAGGCACTCTGCACCGGATCATTTTCCTTCTGGCCTCTGAGCCTCCTCTCACCGCCACGGGCCCAGGATCACCATAGGGGCTCAGGCGGCAGCTCACCGCCGAACGGTGTCGCTGCCTCCACGGGCACTGTCACAGGCACTGCCCTCTCCCCAGGGCAGACATGGTGAGTGCGGCATGGGCCCGCCGCCCCCTGCCTCCATGGCACGGCCTGGCCTCCGCCTCACCCCTTCCTTCTTTGCAGGGGAGGTTGTTTTTGTTTCGGCCGCCCATCTGCCTCCTTCTGGCTGCGGATGCCACAGGGGCTGCAGGCTGGTTCCTCCCCTGGCCGCACGAGCACCCTCATTGCCGAGGGCCATGGCAGGGGAGGACCCACTGCACCGGACGCCTCTGAGCCCCGCTGTCCTCCAGCAGGCATCCCTTTTTTTTTTAAAGCGGCAGCAGCAGCTGCATCATTTCCTCCCCTCCCTGCAGCGATGGATGGTCGCAGGGTTCCTTTTTTTTTTTTTTTTTTGTCGCGGCAGGCCCGGATTCTGGATGTGCTGCCGCTGGCAAAAGTTCCCTTTTCCACATTTTTATTTTATTTTATTTTTGGAAAATCGCTGCTCCTCCCCCTCCGCTGTGGATGTCGCTTCACATCTTCATTGCTGGGGGGGCGCACCTCCCCTCCATCGCGGGCTCAGACACCAGTTCTACTTGTTGTGGCTGGGGGGGCAGTGCTCACGTGGCCGATGCTGCTTACCATTTTCGTACGGCCGAGACCGCTCTCAAGTTCGCAGCGCGGCTGATGCTGCGTGCACCGAGCCACCCGATGTTGTGCGGCCTCCGGGTGAGGAGGGGCTGCTCACCCTCCTCTCCACACGATCGATGCCGCCTTCAACGGGGGGGTGGGGCGGGCAACTCACCTCCCTCCGACAGGAGGGGAGCACCAGCTCCTTGATGTGGCGGCCGACGCCGCGGGGCAACCTCGCTCCACACGGGGTGGGGGCGCAGACCCACACCGCTCGCCGTCTCGCCCAGGCGACCGAGGGAGGGGCAGCTCCTCACCATGCTACGGGGCACGCAGGGCCCTTACTCCTCGTCGCCATTGTTGGGTGTCGCCTGCCATGGCCAATTCGGCAGGCGCCCCCGGGGTGCTGTTTCCTCGCAGCACACCACAGGCCCAGTGCCTGTGGGGGTTTGAGGCCTGCCATGGACATCGGGCAGGCCCCGTGACACTATGGGACACCAGCGCCATCGGGGTGGGGGGCACAGCCTGCCAGGCTCCTGACCATGCGGACCTCTGCCACCGTCCTGGCACGAGGGTCCCATGGCAACAGGGCCTGCAGGCCTGTGCCGCCCCGTGTAGGCCTCCGGCCTACATCAGTAAAGGAGACACGGACTCAGACCAACCTCTTATGGAGTCTGCAGCCGTTCTGTCCCACGTGCCTGCAGGGGCTCCTTTTATTAGCTTGGGCCATGACACAGTCATGGCCCATCTTAAAGGGGCCATACACGTGAGGAAAACACATCCCCTTAAAGGGGCAACACACACAGGAGGGTCCCACCTAACATTGCCGATCATAAAATTGCTAAAAAGTCCTAGCTAAAAGTTCGAGCTATGTGCCTGGTCACCTTGTTGGAATGGCTCAGGAACTCTGCCCTGAGCATGCTCACCTGTCTGCTTTCCTTGGCCTGCCAGAGTGGGACAGTCTCCTGTATTTAGTGAAATTCTTCTCGAACTGTGATTCCAGTTGAGGACCATTCACTCAGTTGTAGCAGGCCCTTCAAGTCTTAAACTGGCCTTCTCACCCTCTGAGGTTCCTTTTATATGGCAGTAGGCATCCAAGATCACTGAATCCTGTGATGCATCCGTAGACACTTCAGTGGCCTCTGAGTCCTCTCTTGCAGGAGTAGGCACCACAGGGACTTCAGTTCTGGACAGGGAGTTACTAGTGAGACCAATCCCTCATACTCTTCAACTTAGAAAGACTTAGGGCCTCCACCTTCAAGTGCTTCTTCCTTTGTTGCTCACAGAGTTCATGCTCTAGTCGTTGACTTAACTATGTCTGAATCAGAGAGTTAATTTCCCAACAGACATCCTAGTGTTATGGAGTATTTGACTGCAATACAGTGCTTGTAGTTGTTACAACTGCAACAAAGCTGTACTACTGCCAATGGATAGTAGCTAAAACCATGAAACCTTCGTATTGCCTAGTTTGGTCCTGAGATGTGCTAGCCTTCCCTTGCACATTGTTGCCTGCCAGCTTTAAAGCTAGAAGCAGTGTCACACAAAGCAGGAGATTATTTGCCATTTATAGAGACATGTTCCAAGAACATCTGAATATTGGCGGAAACGGGAGCCCACTCCAGGGATCTCACACAATTAGCACTCAGACTTAGGGAACGCTTGGTCTCTCCCTGACATTGTGGGACTGTGTCTGTTAAGACGCCCACACTAACTATGGCGTCCACCATGATACCATCAATCATACACAGTGGACTTTGAGGGCTTTCCCTTAGACAACAGATCTCCCTTTCTGTGTGTCTAAACCCCACACAGAAAACATCCTCTCAGTGTTGCAAGTGTGGGTGCCTCAGTGGTAGATATGCCTTCACTCTTCTGTCGGAATTGACCAACCATCGGACTGGGATTTCCCTTCACATTTTCAGGATCCTTTCAGGTGTTTACTATAATCAGATGTCCTGTAATCTGTTTTGAATCTATTTGCCTGCGGCTTTTTCTAGACTCAAGTGCCCACATACCTGTCTGCTGTCTTCACAAGCTCCGCACCGCCTATGATACTCTTGTCTACTAAATGCACTGAAACTCAATCTCACAATTCTCAAGGGTATTCTTGGTACGTGACACCCTGGTGAGAGACTAAACCTTTTCTTTATGGTGTGCTACTTTGAAGCTTTCCTCTCCGGAGCTCCTTCTGGGAACTTCCAGGTCTGGATAGAGATGTTAGCTGACCTCACAAAGGATCAAAGAGAGACAGCTCTTCCTACCTATTGACAGGTGGTCCATGCAGAATATGCATTGGAACTTTGTCTGAAACTCATGGCTATCCTGGGCTCAAAATGTTGACATGAGTATAAGAACTATCAGCTATCATGCCAAAACCAAGTGTGGCTTATTATTCAAGATTATCCAGTCACCAGATTATCATTTTTCACAATTATTATGACTTTGAATCAGAGGAGGAGATTTAAATGCAACCTCTGTGACTGTGCAGCTAAAACAGCTGTCAAAGGGGGCACCTGCAACTTTCGAACCTGCTCTGTGCGACACAGCTGTGCAGTATGTTTCTGACTTTTGCTCAAAGTGCTACTTTAAAGTCACAGTGTGTATTTTGGTATATTTTTGCCAATCTCAGATTGAGTTTTGTTGTCCTTTATGGTGCAAACTAGCCACTTTAAGATAGTTTGTAGCCACCAATCACGTCAAAGTATCATGATATCCGTTTAAACCAGAAGAAAATTATGTGATTATGTAGTGTGGGATGTTTTTACCCATGCATCCAAGCCCTACCATAAAACTGTGCAGTACTGGCATGGAAAACATCATGATGGCCAGAACTCCCCAGAGAGTGCACAGGGAAAACATGAAGAATAGGCTGCCACCCATTTTTGCCTATGTTGTGAGCACAGGAGGGCACTGCCTAAAACCACCATTGGGCTACACACACAGTAGCATGAAACCATTGGGAATGGCAATGCTGATTGCCAAAAGGCAACTCAGAACTGTGGGGAATTAATTTTCTTAATCCCAAAAATGGTTGCAATACCGCTTCATCAGCGAAGCCATGTTCCGCCAACTCCCAAAAGATCCAGCCATTCCCACATTCAAACTGATAGACAAATGGGAAATGGACCTGGAAGCACCCAATTCCAAACATCTCCTGCCAAGCAGGTGCATGCTCAAAATCTCCATTGGCAACAAGAGCATAGTCCATAATTGTTGGGTCGTGCGAGACATCACTGCCGCCTTTTACTTAGGCAGTGACATTCTCAATCACTTTGCCATTAGTTTGGACCTAATAAACTTCAAAGCTTGGTCCCGATTAGCGGATAATCCCATGGGCTTTGATGATCCAGAAAAAGCATTTAGGTCAGCTCAATTGCTACCTTATGCAGTTGAAATTCAGATCAAAGAGGAAGTCACCATCCCAGAAAGGACCCGACAATTCTCCCTGGAAGTGAAAGTTAAAAGAGGACAAAAATTGAAAAACCCTGATGCTTACATACATCTAAATGCTTCTCTCCAACAGCAAGGGTTGGGGGTAAACCCAACACCATTAGTCAACATAGAACATGACACCATTCCAATAGAGGTGGATAACAGCGACTTAAAGAGTATTACTCTAGCCGCAGGCACCATTATTGGAATGGCGGTTGATGACCGACATTTTTCCATTGATCTAGGAAATGAACTGTTAGGACCGATCCCCAAGGACTGTTTTGACAGTGACAGTGAGGACACTACAACACCAGACAGGATTTTCACCCGGCATGGGGGGAACTTCCTGTTGTACACTTCTTGCCCTTATGGTAAGGAAGATGTGACTTGTGACTTCAGGAGGGATGAGGTGATTTTCCAGGTCCATGAGGCTGCCTTTCCCACCTGAAGCCTCCAGTCCAAATCAGCACTCTGACCAGGGACTTCTCCACCCAGCTGGAGGAGGCCGCGGAGATAGCCAAACCAGAAGTCTTTCCAGGCTTCAGGCAGATGGTGGAAGAAAGAGTCAACCTAGCTGATGCCTGCGTGACTCTGGAACAGAAGCAAAAGTTAAAACAAGTTTTCTTGGATTTCCAAGATCTCTTTGCGGTTGACTCATATGACTGTGGTTGCACCGACATCCACACCACAACAATTCCCACGGACCCTTGAATGACTCCAGTGTTTGTGAAGCAATATCGTTTGCCTCTCGCATCCATGGAGTCCCTTAATGAAATAATTAACAACCTTGAGTCCCGGGGAATAATCCGTCCAGTACACAGCACCTTCAATAATCCGGTGCTGGGAATATTGAAGCCAAACGGCCAGTGGAGACTCTGTGCTGACCTTAGGGAGCTTAACAAACGGGTCCATACTTCTCGATGGCCTCTGCCCTACATTGACCAAGGGCTGGCCAGATTGAAGGGTCACAAGTATTCACTGCAATAGACCTGACCAATGGATACTGGACCGTGCCTGTCAGTAGGGAGGACCAATACAAACTGGCTTTTACCTTTGGGGGCCAGCAGTACACATGGACCCGGACTCCCTTCGGATACCTCAACTCCGGCAATGAATTCAACATTTTCCAACACAAGGCCATGCCCGACCTGGGTGCGAGGGGTAACCTGGCTTATGTAAATGATGTCCTCATCAAAAGTTAATCTGTGGAGGAACACATAGCGGAGATCCGTTATGTTCTAACACAGTTGAGGGCCGCCGGAGCAAAACTTTCCTTTCAGAAAGCACAGTGGTGTAGAACCCGTGTTAATTTCTTGGGGCATGAGATTAATCCTCAGGGTCTCTGTCCCCAGGAAAAGAAAGTGGAAGCACTTCAGAAACTGAAAGACCCCACAACTCTGCGGGAACTAAGGAGCCTCCTTGGACTGACTAATTACAGCACAAAGTTCATTGAAGGCTACGCAGAGATCACTAGACCCCTGATTCATCTCTTGAATGGGCGGTCAAGTGTGAATGGGGTCCAGAACAATCCGAGGCAGTAAGACATCTCAAGAGAAGCCTCTCACAAGCGCCTTGCCTAGCTTACCCTGTCAGAAACAAGGAGTTCTTCCTGGAGACAGGGTTCTCTAATACGTGCTTGACGGCAGTATTATACCAAAAGCATGACAAGGTCAATAAAATAATCTCCTATGCAAGCAAAACTTTATCCTCTGTGGAGGAAAAATTCAACAATTGTGAGAAGGCACTCCTGGCAACGGTGTGGGCATTGAAGAATTACCGCCCGTTTATCCAGGGGGAACACATCATAATGGAGACTCCACACCAGCCTCTGCAATATCTCCAAAGTGACAGAATCCGGGCTGGAAATGTGAGTAATTCCCAAATTTCTTCCTGGATTCTGTCAATGCAAGGCTTTCCTGTGGAGGTCAGATATGGCCAAAACAAGAAGATTTCCCTCGCGCAAGGTCTGTCTGACTTGCATGATTGTGCTAGAGAAAACTGTCTCGAGGACGGAAGTCTAAAAATCAACGACAACATGGAGGCATACCTTAATTCCCCACACATAGTCTTTGAAGAAGACAAGTGTAAGGGAAAGCCCACTGTCTATGTTGATGGATGCTCGTACCATGTTGAGAACAACGGGGAAAAAGAACTGGTGGCCGGCGTAGGGAACGCATGGGTGAATGAGTCCCCAGAACCCTCCGCTGGATACAAAATTGGTCCCCGAAGTAGTCAGGTGGCAGAATTGATGGCTGTGCATCAAGCCATCCTCACTGCTGTCCAACATCAACTCCACGAACTGGTCATAATCACAGATTCGGATTATGTACGGAACGGGATCGTGGAGCACCTGGTTAATTGGAAAACCAGAGGCATGTTATGTGCTAATAACAAACCCTTGAAACATGGGAAGTTAATCCAAAATATTGATGATCTGGTCACATCGAATGGGATGACCATCTACTGGAAAAAGATCAAGGGTCATTCCAAAGTAGAGGGACCAGACAAAACTGGAAATGACTTAGCTGATCAGTTGGCCAAAACCGGGGCCCTCCAAGGAGATCTAATCGAAATAGAGTCCCTGTTGGGGGAAATCCAGGTCACTGCTATCACTAGGTCCCAGACAAATGCTCACAATGATCTTTCAACTGCACAATGGAGTAAGGAGACCCCTGATGCTGATTTGATTACAGCTCAGAAGGGGGATCCAATAATTGGTAAGTTTTACCAACACATTGAGGACCCTGAGAACTTTCCCCTGACGGATACCGATTACATTGGGAAAGAGGACCTAAGAGTGTTGATGAAATGTCCAAAAAGG
Organism: Ambystoma mexicanum; assembly: GCF_040938575.1. Classification (NCBI taxonomy): domain Eukaryota; kingdom Metazoa; phylum Chordata; class Amphibia; order Caudata; family Ambystomatidae; genus Ambystoma; species Ambystoma mexicanum. Next base: position 906,004,489 of record NC_090936.1, read on the forward strand.
TTCCGAATCCAAGATGGGTTGTTGGTAAGGAAATCCCAAGCTGGGCATGATCAGTGGGTGGTCCCTACCTCATTCCGAAGTCTGATGTTCAGTCACGCCCATGATGCGGCCACCGCCGGTCATAGGGGGTTTCACACAACACTGGAAATGTTAAGAGAGGTTGCATACTGGCCACACATGGGGCAGGACCTCGACCAATACTTGAAGGGGTGTCTTGTGTGTGCACAATTTCAGCCATCATCCCTCACGCACCGTGCACCTCTCCAAAAGAGGGGGATGACACTGCCATGGTCAGATTTGCAAATCGACTTTGTAGGCCCTGTAATTCGCTCCTCTAGAGGAAACAATTCCATGTTGACAGTTACATGCTTGTTTACTAAGTGGGTGGAATGTCTCGCAGCCCCAAATTGCAAGACAGAAACAGCAGCTGCCCTGATGATTAATCACATCTTTTTCCGTTTTGGTCTACCTCAAAGGATTGAGTCAGACAGAGGTAGCCACTTCACCAGTGAAGTAATGACAAAGATGTGGGAGATACTGAGGGTCAAAAGGAAGCTACATATTGCTTACAGGCCAGCTTCTTCTGGAGCAGTGGAGAGATACAACCGAACCATTGTGAGCATATTAAAAAAGTTTGTGGCAGATTCGGGGCCGATTACCTCTGGTCCTAATGGCCATCAGATCTACCCCTTCATCTGCAACTAAAATGTCACCATTTGAGCTGATGACCGGACGCAAGATGGTGCTTCCCCAGCATCTGCTCCATAGGACCCAAGAGCAGACACTGATAAATGCCTCCACAACTCATGAGTATGTGGAGAATTTAAGGAAACACCTTCAGAATGCTTTTGCCTATGCTCAGTGGAATCTAGAAAGATCAGCTGATAGCATGAAAACCCACTACGACCTGAAGACCACCAGGAAGGAATATACTGTGGGGGACCGGGTCTATCTATACAATTTCCAAAGGAACCAGGCCAAACAACGAAAATGTTTGCCTACATGGAAGGGACCGTTTGAAATTATAGACAAAATCTCCCCTGTGGCCTACAAAATCCGCATCCCCAAAGGTAATTTGGCAGAAGGGGATGATAAGTGGGTCCATATTAATCAGCTGAAGTGTTGCCATCCCAGGCACACTCTGCAACAACTGGAGAAATCCACTGGAATCCCAGAGGGGGCCGCTCCAGAGTAATTCAGTTCCAACCCTAAAATATCTCATATATAGTCTCTAAAATATTATGATGCTTTTAAGCCACTGTCTCTGAATTATATCTTGTTTTTAAAAATTGGAATGCTATGTCTATTAAAGTATAAAATGTATATGTCGCCCCACTATATCAATAGTGGGGGAGAAATGTCTATGAATAGGTATTGCCGATTTCCTTTGTCGTCCTAGGAGAAAGAAAACATGGAGACTGACCACGGAAGGCGACCTGGGGACCGGGAGCGAAGATCCGAGGGGCCCGGGGTACCGCCCAATCCTCCCATCAGGACCAGCAAGGAGAACTGATTGATCGACTGGAGGGAGGAAAAGATGCTGAACTGTGCCATCTATGGAATTGGAAGAAGAGGAGGCGAACATCCCAGATCTTGCCAGTTCCATCAGTGAAAGGACAGAATGGCCATTGCAAGAGGGGGGGCTTGTGGGATGTTTTTACCCATGCATCCAAGCCCTACCATAAAACTGTGCAGTACTGGCATGGAAAACATCATGATGGCCGGAACTCCTCAGAGAGTGCACAGGGAAAACATGAAGAATAGGCTGCCACCCATTTTTGCCTATGTTGTGAGCACAGGAGGGCACTGCCTAAAACCAGCATTGGGCTACACACACAGTAGCCTGAAACCATTGGGAATGGCAATGCTGATTGCCAAAAAGCAACTCAGAACTGTGGGGAATTCATTTTCTTATTCCCAAAAATGGTTGCAATACCGGTACTCACCACTATCAGAAAGCAGGCATTTTAAAACCACCAGACTTTTGTGTAAAACTGATCAGAGGAACCCAAACCAGACCAAGGAAAGACTTGCTAAGAGGTGGATACAATGTAAAACTATATTCTGAAATGACTTGAAGGAAGTCATTATTTAATGTATAGGTAAAAATTGTAAGTTTGATTTAAACTGGGAACTAAAGTGACATTTAGCTGAATTCTGCCTGACAACTACCCCCGACAGGAGAAACCTGCTCAGCCACTCTTCCCAGGCCTAGCTGCATCCTGCTTCCCCACCAAAAGGAGTTGACACCTCTCTGATTAGATTAGGGGAGGGGCACCGGCAGGAGGTTGCACAAAGCCTTGTTCTGGACTCAGGCAAATGTTATATTGGGGGAGCCGTAAAGTGGCTTCCTCTTGGGAGAAGTGGGAGGAGAAGTGCCTCTGGGAGCCACCCGAGCTGGAGGCGGGGGCAGACAGAAGCTTCCCCCATGTGCTTTGGAACCTAAACCACACCCATCTGGGCCAGAACATAATTTTAAAAAAGATGGATAATTCATAGTACGGACTTGTCCGAATTATGCAAGTAATATCATTATTCTTGCGATTTTTCTGTGCACGTTTTAAGAGGTGTTAGGACCCTGTGGTGTATGCTGGGGAGTTGCTAGCGGAAAATATGGTCTTACTCCAAATGTCTGCATGTTAAAAATCTGACACTTCATCAATTAATGTCCATACTCCTTGCGCACATGTGTGTAATTTTTGGTAAATGTCTGATATTGGTAAACCTGTCATGCTCACCTGGCTCCCACGGAGGCGCTGGTCTGGTCTGGGTTGCTGTGGCCTCTTCAAGCGTGTTGCGCAGAATTTGGACCACCGATTGAACAGGACCCCCAAATCTTGCTTGTCTGGCCCATAGGAATATCCTTCTGCAGATGAGAAAGGGGATTAACTGTCTGCTGAATAGTGTGCTTGCTCCCCCCTTTCCCCTTTCGTTCTCCTCTGACTTCCTCCAAAACCCCCCGGTTTAAGCTCACCTTATGGTTTGGAAGGATGAACTCTCCATCCTGCTCCTGGTGCAGGGGCGCGCGTTCGTCCAGTTACTTCACTGGTTTTCAGAATGGCGCTGGCAAATCCACTTGACTTTTCGGAGTGATACACCGTAAGTATGAATATGCAAAAGTTCAAGTGTGAGCCTCCTTTTATGTTGTTTCTCCTAACCTGTGATCTGTCCTTTATTTCAGGTGCAGAACCAAGGCGATGCATTGAGGGGTAAATTGCCGGTGGTAAAATCAGGTGAGTTAGTAATGGGAGCGACCCCTCTAAATGTCTTTATATTTCCCCAGTAATGTCTTTTGTCCTTTCCCCATAGGGGCCGGGGTGCGGTACCTGCCAAGGATGCGGCGCCGACCCAAGATGTGGAATGGTTCACCAAGAAAAGCCGGTAAGTAATATGGCTGACAATTCGGCTTTCCTCTTGTGTTCCCTTGCTCACCTTTTGTCTCTTCTTCTCTCCTCTAGGTGCAGAGATGTGGCGACAGGTGCTGAGAGCCGCGATGGAGCCGGGCGGCGTCGCGGGAACAGGTGAGTGAAGCGCGGCGCTGCAGCGAGCAACGCTGTGCTTTTAAATGGAAGTCCTCCTTCAGGAATGCTGGCGTGAAGATTCCGGATGCAGGTAAGAAGGTTGAATAAGTTCTTGGTTTTCACCTTTCTCTTCTCTTCTTTCCTTACAGGTGTTCCAGGTTCGAGGCGGGCGTGGCTGGAGTCCGGGTGTAGGAGCTGACACGGTGAGCGTTCAGCTGCTGGGATGCAGAACAACGCGAAGCACGTGTGGCTGTCCGGGCGTGGCTTAAATAGCCTTGGAAGAAGTTCCAGGTGAGTATTTTTCCACAGCCCCACCCAAGTAACAAAATAGTTCCTTCAGAAAAATACTCCCTCCTAAGCCTCATTTGGCTTGGTTCTTCATGCAGCATGGTCTGCTTCAGGTAAGTGCACCAAACACTTCCCCTTATGAGCCTGGCGCCAGAGTCCAAAGAGCCCCTATAAAAGGCCGCTGGGCTTTCACCCGGGGGCGTGATGCCTGCTCCCGGGGTTGCTGGGCCTGGCCTGGTACTCCGGGGGTAGGCATCATGACAAAACCAGTCAAAAAGCGCAAAATGTTGTCATTTTTTAATGCAAGCCCCCAGTAAGATCAGAGGCAGACAAGCATGGACCATAAGGAATATATAATGTGTACATGTAATTTCAACAAATTGTGTATCTGGGAAATATGTATTTGAATCAAATATAGATTTGTGGGCAAATTGACCAGGGGAGGATCCTCTGACCCATAAACAGACTTCATCATGATGACAATCCATTTCCTTCCCCCAATCATGGGAGAGAGAAGAATTGGGCCAATGACAAGTAGAGAGGGGCTGGCTCAGTTATGCCACGCACACACCCACTTCCAAAACACATAAAAAGAGACTGCTGGGACAGGTAGAGAGATTCAATTCCATTTTCTGCGGGACGCTCTGCCGGGGGTCTCCATACTTCACATCCATCAATCTTCAGAGACCAGACATTTACTTCAGAACTTAAAGCAAGAGCCTAAACCCACAAACTGAGAACTCTTCTCAGCAGGCCTCAGCATCCTTAAAATCATTTGCAAACTATTCCACAGCCGGGCGAGCTGTCTGAATTCTTTGCCAAGAATCTTTGCCAGTACCCAGAAAGCAGTGTTACATCCAGAATCCACTTGATCCGGACCGGAAAGCAGAGCAGTATCCAGAACCAGAGGCCGCTGTATCCAGAGAGGCTAGACCAGCAGAGCAGAGCTGACCCAGACCGCTGTGAGCAGAACCAGAGATCTGGATCGCTGTGAGCAGAACCAGTGCCTGATTGACCCGCCGAGCAGACAGAACCGCCGCCGGACGTGTTGACCTGATCCGTGATGAGGCCTATTTCAAATTTATATTGTGAGTACCCAGCAGAAATGTGCAGAACCAATCTCTTAGTTAAAATAATCTAATTCAAGCTATTTTAACCTAAGTAGAACTGCCTCCTAGAAATCCTGTCATCTGTCATTTTAAAGCTGCACAACTGTCACCTGTCAATTCTGCAGCTGCAAGCTGTCACCTGTCATTTTGAGTTTTACTTTAAATCCGAAAATCTACCTTTATTAAATCGTCCGTATCGCTGGAACCGTTTGGGCTAGGAACGAAATTTACTTTCATTTTACAGCTGTGATTCTAGGCTTTCCAACGAACCTAGAACCGACTTCCTACTTCTTATAATTCTGCCGCAATCGCGATTTGCGATATGGCTCAATTTCTCCACTTGTCAAAATACCAGCTCCATTCCTTCCTTTATTAAAATCCGTTTGCAACCTGGTAATAACTCATAGAGCATTGCTAAAGTGAGCCTGAACTAATACCAACAAGCATCTCTCACTCACCCTGAATCTCTAGAGGGAATTAAAATCATTTAGCACATTTTCCCATCCATTGCCATCACATTTAAAAGCATTTTGGGCCTGTGTTTCAAACTTCTACCTGTTTCCTCTAAGCTTGCTGGGGGGGAACTGAATTCCGTATTGTATTTGATTGTATTCCTGAAGACTGTGTGTGTTACTTCCATTTCCTTGCATTGCATATAGGGGGGGTGAATTGCCACCAGGGGAAAAGTGAACATATTATCTCTTGTGAAACCATATCAGTTTATTTTCTGTACTGCATTTATTCCACCTTGCATTTCCTTGAAACATAAAACATTTCAGCTACCTCATCCTCTATACTACTTCTAAGTAACCCAAATCAGTTTACCAGTAGAACGTTATCCATCGTTGTTCACTGTCATATTCACAAGTGTAATATCCATTATCAATTTATTCATAGAAGTGTGATATATATATATATATATATATATATAATTTGCATTTCTCAAATAAACCTTTTAAATTTGCAAAAGAGACCTACTTCTTGGCTCAGTGGGGTCAGGGGGATTCTAAGAGAGGGGTGTTATATAAGGGTTGTCATACAGAGTACATGAACTGGACCCAAAAATATATCAATAAGGGTTTCCCTCAGCATCCCAGACTAGGCATTGACTTAGCTGTAGTGTTGAAGTGAAGCCGCTTAACAGTAGGAATATACATATGTTTCACTGACACAATACACTCATGTGGCAGAGACAATTGTGACAATCCCCGATCATAGTTGTAGTTATGACTTCGAAGCCTATCAGGACTGGCCAATATTACAGGCTGAAATGTCAAATAACATCAGTTCACTTGAGAAGGTGTCCTAACATCCAGGCAAGTTTTACACAATTGTTCTATAACAATGACCACGGATTATGTACATCAATTACAAATGGCAAACACCTCTCATTGGTGACTCATTTGTGATATTTATTTTAAGATTTATTTTAACATGTACTACTTGTGCCCACTTCACAAATGTTCTTTTTTGTGTTGTGACCCGACAGTCTCTCTTCAGCACAGTGGATTTCAATGTAAATTATTAGGTGCGCCATCATTCTGATGCCACATCACCTTCCGTACACTTTCCATGCCGCTGAATGTATAGTCTGGATATGTTTATGTTGTTGCCTCCTATTGCATTTCCTCTGTACAATGTGTTTCAGTGCAAAGTGTTAGCCTGACAATCATTGCGATATCACCTCATGTACTGTATTGGTCATTTTCTGATGAGTGGTCTGCCAAATGAACGCATACAAGTGGCGTTGCGTTTTAATTTTGCCCACTATATAATTTGTGTGCCACTCCAAAGCTTAGGATGGCAGCAAAGCGCAGTTTGCATTTTTGCTCTGCTTTCCTCCTCTATGTTGGGAGAACTCTTTGTTTTATGCTTGCGTGAGATTTTCAAGCAGGTGCAAAACAAAAGAATTCCAATGGAATATGCCTTGCTTTATCACATTTTAAAGACCAGGTGCATTCCATTGGGATCCATTATAAAATGCTGCCTGGTAAGCGTACTTTGCAGGTGGCATTTCACCCCTTGAAAAGTGTAGAGTAAAAGTGAAGAGTAAAGGTGACTTCATCTTCATTTACTTTCCACAATTACACTCTGCTTTGTGATTGTTGAAAATTGCATGCAGGAGAACAGCAACATCTAAGTGCAAGCATTGGTGGTCTCTAAAATGCAATTAGAATTTATTACAAACATTACCCCCAGTTTGTGGTTTGAAATGGGAAGAAAATGTTTCATTTATGAACCCGCAGACTCATCCCTCAGTGTGAGAAAATTGATTCTGCCTCCCAGGAGTACAAGGAAGAGCAGGGACAAAATGGCCCACTCAAACCTCACAATTTTACAAGCCAAAACATAGTTCAATTATAAAGGTAAAACAGGGACAATTAAGAGATATATCTCCTTCACCTTTTGTGGTAACTGGCCATGGCACAAAAAACACAGGATCACAGTCCAAAATAAAGGAATGTCCGATCAAGGTGCTATACAAATATAAACACTTTAATAAGACCTGCCAACTGCACATAGAACGAAAAGAGATTACTCTACCATAAAAGGATATCTAGCAAAAAACAGAGGAGCAATATTGATCTAGTTAGTCTCTAGGACCAAAGTGGACCATCGGGGCAGCTCAGTGACACAGTACCTGAATTCAGTTCTTGATGGGCTGGCACATTAAACCCGGATTTAAACATTGATACAAGTGAACCTGGATATGAGCAGATGTTCAGGCCTAGCAAGTGACGTGTTTCGCTAGGACATGATGCCTTGTCAAGCTGGTTTAGATGCAGTGCAATAGGTGGGCAGATTGGAGGAATAAAGACACTAGCACCAGCACCTTCCTTATAATTCAGAGGACAACAGAGTGACCAGTTTGGTGCAATACAGTCGAGAGCGTTGGCTGGTCCTGCCCTCCGCTTGCTGTGAGACCTTCACAAGGGACTCAACAGAATGCTCCAATTCAGGGTCTGCTCTTCTGGCACAGACAATCTGTTGCAAGATGTTTGGTCCTGGTCCACAGCACCAGGGAGCTCAGCTGTTCACTGGGATTGCTGAGACAGATCTTTCTTCTGTCTTGGAATGCTCCTTCTTCACCTTTGCCTTTGGCTGGGGGTTTTGGACAGTGCAACTGTACCAAAGGAAGTCCAAGTGAGAATCTTCTGAACGTTTCCTTTGGGTTCCCTGAGGAACTGAGGAAATTCTGCTGAAGGGATGTGAAATTCCTTCCTTTAAAGATACAATTCCTCAGACAAATGGTCTAAAGCTAGCCTGCTTTTGTGGACATATCCTTGCTTCGTGCTGGAGTGGACTTTGCCCTTTTGATCTTGCAGTCAAAGTGCTTTGTTCCAGAAGAAGTGGAGGAGACTGGAAATGTAAAGAGAGACAGTAGCATACAAGATGGTGGAAGGCTTCTTCCAGTGTTCAGTGTACTCCTGCGTATTCCATTTGCTCCTACTGACAACAAAGAGCTTTGGATATGCAGCAACCAGGTGTGAGGGTACACCTCCTGAACGGGTGTGCTCCATTGATATCTGGGCCTAGTACAGCTGCTTGCCCTCTTGATGTTTCAGAGGGAGGGGGTACCAAGTCTCCCAAGGAGAATCAAAGAGAAGCTGGTTCCTCAGTGTATCTATACTGCCATGTGGCAGTATTGGCCCATTTGACCCAAATACACATTGCCTTCCACAGCAGAGCTGACTAACAGGAGCTAACACCTTTGAAATATCAATTGGGATGTGCGGCCATGATCATAAGTATTGCCATGCACTATGTGTACATTCAGGTATAGCTTATTCTTAGAGATTACTCTGCCACTAGCATGGGGTACTCATGATCATCATAGTTTGGGTACAGGGGTCATATCTTAAATGTCGCCCCTGTACTGCAGTGACTTTGCTGTCACTGCGGCAGCCAAGTGGTCATTCTGTGACCTTAGAACCTGCTCTGCACCAAAAGCAGAGTGGGTGCTGTGGATCATGCTACTGATGCAGCAGGGCACAAGTGCACTATGCTTTTGGCATGGTGTTGCGACAAAGGGGGATCTTGTTCGTAGATTGGAGAATGATTCACCTCCATCATTTACTGTACTCTTAAAAATAAAAAAGCCACGGCCTTGCACCTGTAAGGATATTTGGCGTGTTACAGCACAGAGTACAGCACTACTGCACAGGTAGCATTTTTTATGCAGCACCACTACATGGGTGTGGTGCATTGCTATATGTGTTGCCAGAGTAACATGGACATATAAGTAAAGACAGGCTATTCAGTCAAAAACGATTTTTACATATAAGATGCAAATCCATTTTACAGTTAAAAGCACACATCTGCACATTCAAAATGCACACTATTTTTCACCTGAAATGCCTATGTTGCAAGAGACACATTTAAAAATTAATAACTAACCTTATTAACAACTAACCTGACTAATAAAACTTCATTTAACATAACCCACTAATAGAAATGTGTCTCCACTGCAGAATTAGGCCTACTCTGAAAGTGAACTTTTAAACGCACATTCATTTTTTTCTCTGCTGCTCTGTCCACATAACTACAGGAAGCAAAGAGCTCGAAGGAGCAGGAAATCAGTTTGTTACAATTGCCACTGTAGAAGTGAGCCATTGTGTAGTAAGGGAGGAGATGACATGATTGATTCTGATTGGAGCAGCGTCATAGCAAGTATCATGCTAGAGGCTGTGATTAGAACTTTGCTGGAGAAGCTTGAGAAGAGGGGGAGGACAGTCGACATCTTGAAGAGCTGGGAGAAGGATCTCTTTCCTGTCTGGGGCATTCCTGCTGCAAAAGCTGAGAGCTCCAGGCAATAACCCCGGTTTGAGAACGGCAGATGCTTGTTTTCACTGGGGTTGATCTTCAAGGGAGCCAAATTCAGAAAGAGAATAGCCGGAGAAAACTCATGCTGAACAGATAAGGTAATTACAGAAGCGAGTGGGAGCTGTGCGAAAGTGCGCGAAGCTGTTCAGTCAGTGTATTAGAGGGAGTCTCAGTCTCTTATCAGCATATTTAATGTTACCAATTGAATATATTGTCGCAGCTCTCTGTTCATTTTATCACAAATAATGTTGTACCATTTTATTTATTTCTGTAAAAAAAGTTAAACTGTGTTTAAATGAAATTTCTATAATACAAAAATATTTGAAAACAGATAGCTAGTGTGTATTATTTTTCTCTTTCATTTTGCATGGGGAAAGGTTTAAACGTGGGTAGATTTTTAAACAGTGTAATTGTCATTTTAAAGCATATGTGTGCATGATTCTATTCAGTATGGACAGTTGTGAGTGACTGTTTGTAGCATAGCCTGTTGGAGGTACATGAGTCAACGGGAAGAGAGACTCTCTGGACATAGTTCCCTACCGTATACGAGGTAGTGGAAATTACCACAAAAATACCACAATTGCCCATGGTGGCACACAACACTAACACTGAAAATGTGGTATCCCTAAAATGTAGGCCTGAGGTCTCTCTAGTGATCAAGAACAATCTAGATAAAAAACAAGGGATGTTGGATATTGGGGCCACAAATAAACCAACCACTATACCAACCAACCACGCAAACTACCGCGCATACCATCTAAATAGGTCTGAATTCTGAAATAATGCAATGCATTATTGTCATGTGTGACCCGATATGAATACAGAGAGTGATATTGGTAAAGGTATTTTGCCGGTAAGAAAATACGGCAAAGCCCCAAATATCCACAAAATACCCAACACACCCTTGCCAGATGGCAATAATCATATGCCCTCCAGCCAAAAAGGTTGAGACTCACTTGGCTCATCCTCCTGGCGAAAATACCTACTGAGGCCAACTGCATGGGAGTTCTGCACCTCAATTTTTTGGTGGGTGTCCATGTCCAATCCCTGTAGGGAGTAACTTGGGGTTCTTTCTGTGTATGGCCGTACACCACCTCAGAGGTTTGTGGTCATTTTGGACAGTGAAGTGAGACCCCACAATGTAAGGTTTTAGCTTGTGTACCACCCAAACTACTGCAAATGTCTCTTTTTCACTGGTGGCCCAGTTGAGCTCTTGCTTGGTTATGCACCTACTCAGGTAAATGCAAGGTTATTCTGCCCCTTCAGAGTTCACTTGTGCTAACACTGTACCAATGCCAAATTTTCAAGTGTCTTTCTGTATTATAACGACTTTGTCAAAATCTGGGAGCTTCAGAACGGGGGCCTGGCATGGGCAATCCTCAAGCGTTTGAAAGGATTTGGTGAATCTAGCCTTATTAGTAAGATTGTATATAGGCATACTTAGCAAAACTGCTTGTTTTAAATTGGTTTTGATTATGGTAATGTTTGTATTGAAAGCTTTTGTTTGTAAATGGTGTACATGTACATGTTCATGGAAGAAGGAGGAGGAGGATGGTGAGGAACAGGATTTTCCATCCTTGCCCAATGCTTTTTGGGATTGCCAAATGACAAGGTGTATGCACGGTACAGATTCCCTCCACATGTCATCCTAGACCTGGCCAGGGAATGGGAGGAAGACCTCACATTACACACCATCTGCTCAAGCTTTCATCCTAGATTGTTGAAGGAGAATTTGCCCTATAATCAATATTCATGTCTAAGACATAACTGCGCTTCTGGTGCACTGTGTAGTGCTAAAAGGCACATGCTGGACCACCTTGGTCTTCACATGTGTCTGCTGCCTTGCAGATGAAGGACATTGTTCCCTTTAATAGGTTTTCTCTCTTTTAGGCAGGTGCAAGTTTTTGTTAAAAACAAGGAAGAAAACATTCTTCGGTAGGTTCCTCTCTGGAGGTTTCCTTCTAGAATTGGACCACTATTTTATTTCTAAGGGGGTCCTTTCTGGGAATGAGCTGTGCCTGTGCAGATAGATATTAACACTAGGTCAGGTCATTCTAAAGCCGACCGGTTTCTGTGGTACTGGGTAGGTGGGCCACATTCATCAGGGCTGGAATAGGGGCACAGGTGTGTGCGCCTAATATGATTCACATTAAACAGCGTTGTCTGTGTCAATTCTGATCCTCTCCCTGCAGGGATGACAGGATGGAGGGGTGAGAGATGGAACAGACATCAGTGCACCAGAGACAATTTGGAAAGCCCAGTTAACGGAGCTGGTCTCTTGTAACCTTTTCCACTCGACAAACTGTGATTTTTCAGTGTGACGACACTTTTGGGCAACTCACAGTTGGCAACCCCATAAACAGTCCTTTGTGTTTTGTTTAAGACATAACTGCAACAGATTTCAGACTGCTATGAAATGCTAATACATTAAAGATCAACTTGAAAGAAAGAGGTTACCCTGAAAAACTAGTCTCCCATGCTCTAAAAAGGGCAAGATTTACACCAAGAGAAACACGGCTGGAGCCGAAGGACAGGCGGGACACCATGGATAGATTGAAATGTGTTACTACATATAACACCAATTCTTATCATTTTAAATAGATGATTAAACAATATTAGCTGATGATTAACTTTTGTCTACTCAATACACCACTTCCCTTATTTGGTGTAAATGCTTGAAAATCTTAAGGACAAACTGAGTGGAATTTGTAGGGCCAATAGATATAATAAAACAATCTCTTTCTTTTATGAATAGAGACAGGCAATGGGAACTTAGATTTAAGTCAAATTGCAAGACACCAAATGTCATCTAGTTTAAGAATATCTGCGTGGCCTGAGATATGACGGGCAAGCCGAGAAAGCAGTAAACATTCAAATCAATGAACATTGTTTGTGAATTAGATGCAAGACTACCACAGCTCCACTTGTGCCACATTTTCTAGAATACCAACATTCAGCGGACAACCTTAGATGGTGCCTTCTAGATGTGGTGCAACATCAATCCAATCCCCAAAGAACTCTTATAAGCAAAGAGGCTAGATGGATAAACTGTCTTAACACTTTATTTTTTTTTTTTTAATAATTCTGTTTATTACGTTTTAGGAACATAAACAACAAGACAAACATGAATCAAAGGTATACATCAGATCATGGTAGCAAGGCAGTTTTCAAAAGGCAAAAGAAACCCAGTCGGGTCAGGAAACAACAGGCATGTGTGGGATAGGGCAGGTAACCACTGTTAACAACTGTACATGACTGTTTTCAACGACAGATTTCAGTTAGCGTCCAACCATTTACCCCATATTTTCCCGAATTTGCGGGGGCATCCCCGTGCATTATAGATCCGGCGCTCCACGGCCGCGCATCTGTCCAGCTCATTGCTCCAGCGGTTCACGGATAGAGGGTCGGCAGAGCCCCAGCTAGCCGCGATCAATCTTTTGCTTGCCCCCAATGCCAGTGTCAGAAATATTTTCTCATATTTCGATAGGTCCACTTCACCTCGGATTCCCAGCAGTATCATTTTGGGGTCCCTGGGGATTGTTGTCGCCAGCGTGTCTGCGATCTTGTTGATACAGCTCTCCCAGAAGACCTGTAAGACTCGGCAGTCCCATAACATATGGTAAAATGTGGCGGGTTCTGTTTTGCACCTGAGGCATGTCCCGTCTTCCAGTCCCCCCCATTTGGCCATGTCAGTGCGTGAATAGTATGTGCGGTGGAGGATCCTCAGTTGTATAAGCCTGAGCTTGGAGTCTATGCCTATTTCTCTAGGGGACATCAATGCCTCTACCCAGTCTTCTGGTTCCATTAGACCTATGTCCTTTTCCCATTTTTCTTTGAGCCCATCTAGCTGCGTCGCCCCAAAGGAGTTGAGAGCTTGATAGAGCGTGGAAGTGACCTTGGTGACAATGTGTTGCGAAAGGATGTTGGTCTCAATGGGAGTATAGGGAGGTATAGTTGTCGTATCAGGGAATTGTGTGCAGATGGCGTGGGCCAGTTGCGCATGTCGAAACCGGTCCATGGGAGCAAGGTCGAATCGCTCCTGCATGGTCTCAAAGTCAAGGAGGTGGCCGTCCTGTATCACATGCGCTAGTGTATGTATCCCTTTCACGCACCAGTGGCCGAAGGGGCCCATCTTAACAATTTCCGGGAGGAGTGCGTTGTGCCATAGGGGTTGGGCTAGTGTCGGTTTACCTTTCCAGCCTATTAATTTGTGCGCGTCCCGCCAGGCCCGGCTAATGTGGCGTGTCATTTTGGGTAACAACGGAGGTTGGTCGTGGGTGGCGTACAGAATCTGTAGTGGGGTTAGTGGGGTCATGCTTTCTATTTCAAGGCGGATGTGGGGGAGTGTGGGCTCTGCGTGTATCCAGTCGTTTACCACCCCAATCTGGGCTGCAAGGTAATAGGTGCGTATGCATGGCAGACCGATGCCTCCCTCCCACACTGATCGCTGTAGCGTTCCAAGGGCGATCCTGGGTTGTTTCCCTCCCCACAGCAGAGTGCGAAGGCGTCTGTCTATGAGTGCGAAGGTGTCTCGGGGGATGGGAAGGGGGGCGTTTTGAAGTACATACAACAGTCTGGGGAGGGTCAACATTTTGAATAGCGCCGCTCTGCCCATTAGTGATAGTGGGAGTGATTGCCAGTGGGAGGTGTCCCTATTGAACTGGTCAATTATTGGTTGTAAGTTGAGTTGCAGGAACCCACCCAGTGTCGGGTCGAGTCTTATGCCCAGGTATTTGAGTTCTCTAATGGAGACGTGATATGGGCAGGATTCAGGGATCGCAGACTCGTTTCCCTTGACCGGGAAGTAAATGGTTTTGGTTTCGTTAACCTTAAGGCCTGCAAAGCGCTGGTATTCACTAAGGATGCGGGAGACAATCGGGCAGGATGTGCGTGGGTTACTGAGATATATGAGGAGGTTGTCCGCGTATAGGGAAAATGGGTCCTCTCCCCCCCCCCGGCCAGGCAAACCCTGACCAATTAGTGTTATTCCTAAGCTCAATTGCGAGGGGTTCTATGGCCAAGAGAAAAAGCAGCGGGGAGAGGGGGCACCCCTGTCTCGTACCACGACCCAGGGGAAATGATCGGGAATATCTGCCGTTCACCCTTACCGTGGTCTCCGGTTGTGCATACAGGAGTTTAACCCACGATATAAACGTCTGTCCCAAGTTCATCCGAGCCATGATTGCCCACAAGGCCTCCCATTCTACAGAGTCAAATGCTTTTTCAAAGTCCACTGCCAGGAGGGCCAATGGGGCTGGTATTTCCTTAGCTCTGCTCAGCGCCAACTGGACTCTGCGCAGGTTCATGCGGGTGGATTTGTTGGGCATGAATCCGCATTGGTCGGGGTGGACCAGGGCCTCTATAACTTGCAGCAGTCTGTTGGCTAGTATTTTTGCGAGGACCTTGGCTTCGCCGTTGATCAAGGATATTGGGCGATAGGAGGCACATTCCTCCGGGGGTTTCCCGGGCTTATGTATGACTATTATGCATGCCTTCCTAAGGTCCGGGGGGAGTGCCCCCAGCTCTCTGCTGCGTAGAAACATGCGGTGCATGTGGGAGGGCAATGACCCGCCAAGGCATTTCCAGGTTTCTGTAGGGAACCCATTAGGACCCGGGGTCTTCCCAGGTTGGAGCTGTGCGAGCGCCTCTTGCACTGTCTTAACACTTTAGAAAGGGGACTTAATGAATAAATGGCAGATTTCTAGACATAGCACATGTTTGACATTCCAATTCCCAGTGTCTCAGTCTTCTTAACTACAGACGATTGGCCTAGTGCATCCTTTTCATAAGGACATGTATAGCATTTTTGCCAGCATGTATAGCATTTTTGCCAGAATATAATAGCATTTTTGCCAGCATATAATAGCATTTTGCCAGTATGTAATATAGCATTTTTTTGCAAGTATAATATGATGTTATTGCTAGCATACAAAGTACACAGCCAGGCCCAGTTTGAAACTTCAGATATTCAGAGCACACATAGAAAAACTTAGTGTGCTGCCAGGCTACACTAATGAGGTACACAATGTATGTTGGATGCCTCCTGTGTAAAGAATACATTAGAATGCTTTGTGTGTGGCTAGGATATTTGCAGTGCAGAGTAGTTAGAAATCATTGCATGTTTATTTATCTATATATTCAAAGTGTGGGAACATTAATTCATGTTTGCAAAATACCTGCTTGTTCTGTTTGTTCTTGTATATTGCAGATGATACTGTAAATAACATGGTAAGATCTGGTGACTTGTAAATGATATGTAATACAAAGCATATGTAAACACAATTGAGACTTTTTTATCATTCATGTATTTGTGAATTATTTACATACGTGAAGTACAAAGGGGAGGTTCATGTCAGTGCAGTGGTGCATTTACCAATTTACCACTGTAACTAAAATAACACACAAGAGAACGTTAGTAATAAACAGCTACAAAGTAGAGGGTTGTGTGTGGTGTGATGAATGTTTCCTTCCTTGCATGCTGATGGGAAGGGGGTGTCTAATCTGACACATAGGTTAGTGGATGTACATAAGCCAGTAACACCAGTCACAAACTGTAGGTGGTGCTATGAATAAACTCATTGGGTTCTATGAGATGTGCTAAGTCTAGAGCTCTCTACAGGCAAATAGAAAATATTCTAATGGAAAGGAAAGGTTTGTTTTCATAATGGGGTTATAGTATTTAAAAAAAAGAACCATGCTCACCACCATACCACCGGAATGAGATAATTCTGAAAATACTGTAAAGCAAGATCCCACTAAAATTACCACCAATACAAGCTAACAAGATAGGGTCACTAAAATAGTATGAGACCAGGCCCACTCTAAATGTAAGACTAAATTACAGTCCATATTTTTACGGTAAGAAAATACCACCAAATCCCAAATTTACCCCAATAAGACAAAATCTCCTACAGGTGCAACATCAATCCAATCCCCAAAGAACTCTTCTAAGCAAAGTGGCTAGATGGATAAACTGTTTTAACACATTAGAAAGGGGACTTAATGAAGAAATGCCAGATTTCTAGACACAGCACATGTTTGACATTCCAATTTCCAGTGTCTCAGCCTTTTTAACTGCAGACGATTGGCCTAGTGCATCCTTTTCATACCCCTGTTTTTTTTAACTCTAATCTCTGGAGGTATACCACTCCCTTGAAATAGTTGGTAATCACACAGACACAAGGGTACATTTTCATCTGTATACCTTTCTCACACCATTGGGAGGCATAGGTTCCTATGGAGACTGTCCATGGGTATTTTTTGCATGGAAATATTTAACATCCTTTTTCCTCCTCTTCTTTCAGGGTCACTGCGCATTGAACATACTATATGAGGAGCAAGTGGCCAATATCAGGACTAGCCCTTTCTGAGGCAATGATATCTCAGTGAGTTTCATTTAACTTCCTAGGTTCACTCTAAATATCGCTAGGCACATTTCTAGCTAAGCACAGATATGTACATCTGATGGCAGACAATACTTTTCCTTCAACCACTTTGATCATTAATCATGAGGAACAACCCTCTCCAAGATGGTGCAATGCATTTGCCATGCTTTCCATCAGAAAATTGTTATTATATACAAGTTTTACCTTTCTCTGCTGGCTCACATTAATCAGCACAGCATTGCCTGCTTTCCCAGCTAACGACACACATGTCTATCTGATGTCTGGCTGCACTTTCCCCTCGCTGATCTTACCCTCTAATCATGAGGCTCAGCCCTCTGCAAGATGGCACACTGCATCCACCATGCTTTCCATCAGTAACCTGCTAATATTTAGGCGAGTCTCATTTTGGAGACTTGCGCACACAGTAACTCATTGTTCTCACCATAACCAACACGCAGCAATTTGTGGTTCTTCTAATTTGGAAAGAATGACCCATAGGTTAGTCTTTTTTTTCGATATAGATCACTTTTGCTTCCATAAAAATCTAAGGCTTTTAATTTTTACATGTTGCCCTTTTTTGCTTGCATTCAATATAGGGTTTCTGCCTAAGGCTTTCAGTTGACCCCTCTTATATGAGCGAGACACTAATCACACTCTGCTCATACATCAATAGAGCTTACAATTTGGGTGTTTGTCGCTCCTGCTGCCTTTAGAGGCGCACTTGTTATTCCACATTTGTTAATGTACTTTATCACTTCAATGGTGGAGATTTCTCACTGGTTTGCTTCCATATGTTGTTTTTAATTTTGTTGTTGTGGGGACTGTGTTTTCCTTGCTACAATAATTCTCTAAGTGGTGGATGTAAGCTCCTTTCTTTTTTAATTGGATTATTTTTATTCCTGTTGTTCCTCAGGGGTCACATCAAGTCATTTGGTTCTTTTTGGTCCTGAGGAAGGGGGAGCTAGAGCTGAAACACTGCTGAAATGCACAGCTCCATGTGATAGAGTTAGAGACATGGGATGGTGGAACCACAGTCTGAATTTATGAAACTGTGCCAGACGTTGACACCCGAACCAATGCATTTTTTATGTGACTGTTTTTCAGATGCTTATGTTGACATCTACTTTGATAGAGTGGCACTTGCACTCAATATGCTACCCAAAGTAACATGATTTATACAGGGCTCCAACCCTGAGGTAGCTTATCCTCTCACCCCCTTTTTTTGTTTTTACACCATGGCCCTCATTACGACCCTGGCGGTAAGTAACTGTCATTACCGGCATGGCACAATTAACGTGTCCGTGCTGGCCAGATACCGCTAAAAGTGGCACATTACGACTTCTCAGGCAGGAGCATTGTGCCATGCCGGTAATGTAATCACCGCCATGCCGCTAAAGTCCTTAAAACCCCACTTACCAGCATCGTATGCCGTGCAGATAGCACCTCTGCCACCCTAGCTATCGACATTAGCGGTCACCGCTAATAGCGGTGACCACAAATAGCGGATCTGGAAGTTGCGTCACCGCACAGGAACGGGAAAGAGCACGGCAGCCATCTTTAAAAACACAATCCATTGCCATCCTCTTCAGCCAGTGGACACCTGACCCCCACAACCTCCACAAACCTTCTCCTACACCCATTACTCATCAGAATGCCTAAAGTTCTGAAAAAAAACAGAGATCGGCTGCGGCAGGAGCGCTTTTCTAGGGAGGAGTTAAATATGTTGGCTGAAACCCTACAAGAGCATGCCGATGTAGTCTTCTCAACAGGGATGACCAGACTGGCGATTATGAGAAAGAAGGCTATATGGGCCATGGTAGCCGAGAGGGTCAGTGCAGTCGGCACAACACCCCGCAATGCCCGACAGTGCAGAAAAAGGTGGGACGATCTACGTCTTTGAGTCAGGAATATACTGGCAGCGAATAGAAATCAGGGCATGGCGACTGGCGGAGGAGCTGAGTCATCCATCAAACTGCAGCCCTGGGAGGAGATATGTGCCGCAACCATAGGCACAGAGAGCATAGAGGGGGTCGGAGGTATGGAGAGAGGAGCCCCGACATCAGGCGACGCAGGTAGGTGCCTTAATTCCAGCCATGCCAAACTCACTGAAGTCCAGATTTTTGGGAAGTGCAATGATGCCTAACAGGGTCAACACGACACATTAGCAGAAGACTTCCTACAGGCAGTGCTGACCTCAACCTTGTACACATGCATTATGCACACCCTTTCTGTAACCACCAACATGCTTCCATGCTTCTACCACCTAAGAGGGAGACAACCGGTATGTCACTGCTTCCAATGTGCACCATCTAGTAATCAAAATGAATGCAGCCATCACAATGCCTGCTCAATGTCCGCAGACCCATCACTAACCCTTTCCCTCCTTTGGTCCACCACAGGCTCTCATTCGGACAGTGCCGACCAAGACACTGACACTACACCTGCCAAGAAGCCCAGGCCCGAAGACCCAAAACACCGTCCCACCACCTCTGGTGCAAAAAGAAAACCCCCACAGCACAGCAGCCAAAATCCACAAGCACATCACAGGCCACGGCACTGATGCGTAGCAAGTCAAGCACTACGGCACGACCAACGAGAACCATCCGCCCAGTGGTGTCTACTGAAGGCACTGGGTCTGCAGGAAGCAGCACGATTGGTGAGACTGCTGCCACCACAGCTAGCTCAGACAATGATGAAGGGGATGTTGATGTTGTTGTCGGTCCCCCCAATGTCCTCCTTCATTCCCCCTACCTGTCCCCATGCAGACAGCATGACGATGGCATACAGGGGCAATCTCCTGATAACTCTTGGCCGACCACTCCATGCCCAGTGGCAGATGTGCAGGAGGCGAGCAGCACAATGGACACGCCAGTAGCATCATCCACAGGCCAAAAAACCCAGGAGTCGATGCATGAAATCATCACGCGGCAACAACAACTGGCCTCCCTCTTGACACAGCATGTAGCAGAATGCACCAGCGCAAGGGGGAAATGCGTGAATGTGCCGAAACTATAAAGGCTGACATAGAGTCCACCTCCAAGGATATTTGTGCTGAACTGGCCGCGGTGCGGCACGTACTTTCGGAGCTTGTCCAAACTATGAGGGACATGCATCCTTGTGAGCAGCGCAGTTCCTCCTCGGCTGCCAGTTCTACCCGAACCAGCCCCGTCCGCAGATCCGGCAGGAACCTGCGGCGTACAGACAGGAGTGCACCGGGTGCCGGGAGAGGGGGGTGCCAATAGAGGCCGCCCTGTGGAACGATCCCACATGATGCACTTGAGCACAGACATCCACACCATGTTATGGGGAGTTGGGTGGGGAGGGGGGAGTGGGTGTGTTGGGGAGTTGATGGGGGGGTGGGTATGTTGGGGAGTTGAAGGGGGAGGCGGGAGGGGGTGTGTTGGGGAGTTGAGGGGGGAGGGGGGAGTGGGTGTGTTCACTAAGAATTACTATTTCAATACACATTTTGGTTATGCACAAATCACTTGTGTGGACATTCATCATTGCGTACGTGTGTTTTATTGCTGAACAGTCCACAGTGTGCATGACCCAGACACACCCAGTGCCCAAGTGCCACCTCCATTTGACACCCCCCATCCATGTGTTTTAGAAGAATTGGTTGAACAGAGTCCGACGCATGTCACGTCCCTCCTGTGCATTGCTTCCTCCCTGTGGTGCTGCCCCATCCCCACCCTCCCCATCCTCTTCGTCAGGTGGTTGCAGTTCTGCGTCCGGGGGCTGGGGGCACATTCCGTCTGATGCACATATTGTGCAGCATGACACATGCCATGACAATCTTAGCCAACTTCTCATGGCGGTACAGGAGTGCCCCACAAGACCTGGTGAGGCTGCGAAACCGTGCCCTCTAGAGGCCAAATGTCTGCTCAGTCAGCACGCGGGTTCGTGTATAGGCACGATTATAGTCCTCCTCGTGCCTGTCCTGTGGGTTCCGGACTGGGGTAAGGTGCCACTGCTTCAAGGGATATCCTGCATCACCTGCATATGGGCAACAATGTATGTGTAAGTTATCTCATCATGTTTGACCTCATTAAGTGATACCATGGCATGCATTTGTTTCTTCATCTGTACTCAATTTCCATGCATGGATGGAGTAACACGATGAGACTGCTATGTGTGTATTCCTCTCATGGACTGTTTTGCAAGTCATTGATTGATGTGCGCGGGGGGGGTCCAGTTCATTGTGAGTGCACATGCACTATGTCAGTGCACATACGTTGTTTCTGTGATCTTGCAGATGTCCACTTATTTGTATGATGTCATCCTGGCAATGTTGATGTCAGCCTTATGATGCTCTCACTATGCACAACAAATGGTGTCATGCAATTTAGTTGGGCCTCTGTATCAGTGTAGTGGTGTATTGATGTATTTCAACCTCATGTGACTCCTTTGTACGCGGTAATGGGGGACTGGCCTTTCAGTTCAAGGTGTTTTGTGCTTTTTATTGGCTATGGTTGTTGATTGTGGCTGCATTTCGTTGTGGGGGATGTGGTCAGATTTGGTACAGTGCACATGTAGATGTCTGTGGGATGGTAGGGACACCGCCTCATTCACATGGTAGGGCTGCTTGCATCTTGCTTTATGTGGTCAGGTGTCAGGTCCAGTGTGGGTGGATTTTGGGGTGTGAGCTCCCTCCATGTCCACTGGCACTCGCAGCTAGGTTATGTTTGCATCTACCCCCCGCCCAATCTCAGCCAGCCAGGTGAAGTATGCATCTATGCCTCAATCACCTACCCACATCACATTTCCATGAGCCTAACATGCGACTCACCGAGAAGCCAGGGTCTCTGCCCTGCATGTCGCTCCATGTAGCCTGCAATCCTGGAGTTGCGCAGGACCAATGATTCATGAGTTGATCCGGGGAATCGAGCACAGTTATGTGTGATGTCCTTGTTTGAGTCACATACCATTTGCACATTGATTGAGTGGTATTGCTTACGGTTGCGGTACGCTACCTCCATGGCATGTGAGACCACCAATTCCACATGGCTGCAGTCGATGGTGCCAATGCAACCAGGTATGCCATCCAGTGAATGGAAACCCACTTTGGTGTTTGAGACCTCCTGGGCAACCGTGGTAAGGAAATGTGTCCATCTGTGTGCTGGAGGAGGGCATCACGCACTTGGTTCAACGTATGTGAGAATTAGGTTTGTGTAATGCCATGCTGTTGGCCCACTGTGTGTTTGTAGGTGCCTGTGGCCAGGAAGTGGAGCACAGACACTACCTTCAGTAGGGGTGGGATGGGGTGTGTGTTTCAATGAGGCTAACAATGTCATCATGTATCATGTCCACAATGGTGGTGCTGGTGTCCCGGTGCAGGCGGTACAGGGTGTGGATCTGCTCTGCGCTTAGGTTGAATGGACTGGTTCTGATGTGTGGGATTGAGGGCTGCCTGCGTCGTGGCACTGGCTGCGCTGGTGGGGCATGTTGGCCCTGCCTTGCCCTCCTTCTCCTCCTGCGTCTCCTCTGTGCTGCCTGTTGTACTTCTTGTATTTGCTGTTGTGGCACTTCCACTGCAATCAGGTCCTCCAGCCCCAGCATTGCTAGTTGTATTGGAATCATTGTGGAGTGTAACTGTGTGTGGGAAGGGATGGGGTGTGCTCCTTTTGTGCTTGCCCAGTCTGTATTGACTCCACCTATGCTGATTGTGTGCACCTGTGGCAGCTGGGGACACTGCACATGGCCATATACGGTTGGTCCGCAATGGCGGTATTAGCACCATGGTGGTAAGGTAATTTACGGCCTTCACAATGGCGTTATTTCCATGTCCGCTTGACTTGTGATGTTACCTACTTAGCGCCATGGCGGTATTTACGGAATGGGTGTCGCGTGCCCGCGCCCCTGGTGCTTTTTACAGCATTGTTGTTTACAGTGCCGCTAATAGCGTTATCTCGGGTTTTAATCGGACCTAGTGGTAAGTAATGCCGGTAATTCTTTACCAGCATCATTTTTCACTTACCGCCAGGGTCGTAATGAGGGCCCATGTATCTTGTTTACATGATTGTCAACTGTGACTGTGTTTTATAGGACTTGATATATGAAAATACCTTGCATAAAATATATGCAGAATAAACAATTTGCTCAATACAAGGAAGAAAATTACACAGACGTACAAATGTGTGGTTTCTCTTTTTCGTGACTCGTTCTTAGAAGACTGAATGCTGGAGTATAAACAAGATTAGCAGTGCTAGTAATATGCACCTGGAGCATTTGTCAGTGAGAGATTATAATAAATTCAGAGGAATGAACTTCCCTCAACTAAAATGTCTTTCCTGTCAGGACACTTTTTTATGTTTTTTCCCATGAACTCACACCCCTGTAGAAGGTGCTGACAGCCCTACATTTCTTGGTTACAGGCTCCTTCCAGCACACCTCTGCCCTTGTTGAGGGCATATCACAGGCCACACAATCCTGGTACATACACCAAGTATTGTACTCCATTGCATCACTTGTGCGTAGGCACATAAACATGCCTCACACACACTGCAAGAAAGGCATAGAGTGTGCGAGGAGTTTTATGCCTTAGCACACTGCCCACAGATACTGGGAGCCATTAATGGCATGCATGTTGTTCTACAGCTCCCCTTTAGTGTGACCAAGGACATGTACAGCAAATTGGTGTTCAATCAATGCACAAGTCACCTGTGATGCAAAGGGAGTTATCATGCATATGAATGCAAAATTCTCCAGAAGCACACATGATAGCTTCATTCACTGAGGTTCACCACTATACCAAGCCCTGGCATCAGGAACATTTGGCAACACCTGGCTCATTAGTGAGTATCAACTATTATGCACCCACAAGCAGTAACATGACACACAGATTAACATCCCATGACAATAAATGCTATAAACATTGCCACATTTTCAGGTGACATTGCCTGCCCACACTCACCCTTCCTTCTCATGCCATTCAGGAATCCTGCCACTCCAGCTGAGGTAAGGTATAATGCAGCACACATAGCCAGTAGGGGAATTCCTGTAGAGTTGCAGGAGGGACGTCTCCCTCAGCCACAGGCAGTATCCATCCCCTTGGCCAAAGGGCACAGGGACACGATGCACACAACCAAGGTTGCACAAACCTTCTTCACATGAATAGCAGCCCATGTAGAGCACACACAGTGAAGCCACATCGTTCTTGTCCTTCAATGAAGAATCAGGGCCAATCCACCTTGCACATAACAACACTCTGTCAATGTGTGTCAGGGAGAGGCATACTGTGTGTGTACATAGCGATCAAATCAAGTGCACAAACCAGTGACACAGTCATAGCAATTGGAAACAACACAACACTATCCTTGTTGCTCGCACATAACTCAATCAATGACATCTGTAATCACTTTCACATGCTCACCACCAACAATGGTGCACTCAGACACCCAACAACAGACAGCAAGGCACGGCATGTAATGTAAGCAAGAAAGAAAAAACACTACTCCATTCCCTGCCAACAATACAGCTTATAAAACACATTTACATCGAAATAGTCATACAGATTGAGAAATGTGCCTGTTCAGTTCAATGAAGATGCCCATCTCTTACCAGATAGTTTCCCTTGAGAGCCTTAACCTGTTTTCTTCACTTATGTAGCAATGCACTTCTATGTAGGTCCTGAAACCAGCCTAGACTGCTGAGGTGTGGGGTGCAATTATTCCACAGCCCTGTGTCCTTGCAAAGCAGCAACCATCTCCTCTAGCAGAATGCCTCAGAAGAAATGAAAACACAAGGTCAGAGCAGGTAACACATCTCTGCGCCCATTGGCACTGTACTCTGTGCCCCCACCTCAGTATTATGCAACACCTGAAAGCAATGACTCACCAGCCTCTCATCTCCATGTCTCCGTCTGCACCCATGCATCCGGACCAACTCATCTCAGTCCAACACACATAAATACACCCCACACAGTAAACACTTACCTGACACCAAGTCACCATACTCTGTGCTCTGCTGAGTGCCATGAACCAACCTGTGCAAAGTACACACCTGGCACCCATGCACAGTATTTCACCCTAAATCTCTTTCTCAGCTTGCATAGACATGCATTGCAAGAAAGTGAACCAACTGGGCAGCCATGAAGTGTCCCCTAGGGACAAGGCAACTAGACAGTGATGGTTTTCAGAGTGACACCAAAGGGTGGGGTAACACCCCTGTCCATCCATGGACCTGCCCTCAATGCCATTGAGCTTTGCCCTCCAGAGTGGACTGGGTCTTCTGTGAGGAACTCTGCAGATTAATGCTGCTGCCACACTGCATCAGAGGTAGGTGCACAATTTCTGGTTTAGCACCCATGGATGGCCTGGGCACTGGCTGGGATTCCTCTGCACCATGCCATCTGGAGCGGCCTGGGCATGGCTTGTCAAACCTCCTTGCCTGCTCACCTATGCATGCATTGGAAAATAAAATAAGGACGTGGTCAAGGTATCCTGCATGGAACTGTGAACTTGACAACCATGGTTTACTGAGCAGTGCCCTCTGAATGATGTCTGGGTGTGCCCCTGGCCCTGCAAAGCTCCAATGCCTTTAGCAGCTGCCTGCCCTGCCAGGCTACCCACAGCCACCCCCTGTACCATATAACCACTGGGCCATTCACTTCTGGGTCCATGCAGCGGGGATTGCTCTGTGCCAGGAGACCAGGGGCTGTGCCTGCTTAGCAGATTCATTGGAAGAGTTATATTGTGCCCTTGCCTGGGCTCCATGATGGCTGGGGTGCCACCTCCTCCTCTGAGCACCTGGCTCAAACATGGGTTGACTGTTTGCCTGGCCAGCAGTGGACCTGGGACATCCTGTAGAGGTCACTGTCCTTCCCTGGAGGGAAAAGCAGAAATGCACCCTGGCTAGAGCACCACTGATGCAGATCCTCTCCCCTGACTCTTGTGCACCTGGGTCCACTCTGACCTCTGGCCAGCAAGTCCTGCTGTCCCTTGGCCAGGGGGCCACATGGACCTTCCTTTCACCAATGGAATGCCTTTCACTACCAGATGGCTGGTCTCCTCTCAAAGTCCAGTTGGCTATCAATGATAAAAGTTCAATTTCAATTTGGACCCAGAAAGAGGCAGGACATTAATTGCCAGAACTCTCCCTCTGTCACTCAGGGTACAGATGATACAAAAGCACAGTCACCTTCCTCTGGATTACTGTATGCGATGTGCAAGGGACCTGTCTGTTTCACACTTGGGTAATGCTGCCCCACCTTTTCTTTGTGGTGAAAACACTGTGCTGGTGGATGCTACCAGCCCAAATAATCCATGTGGAGTGGCCTGAACAGAAGGACTTTGGGCCCCCCGAGTGATGCTGTGGAGTCTGTCTTCTGTACACCACATCTTCTGAACACAACGCTGAATGTGTATGCAGTTCTGGGCTCTTCCATCCCCATGTGTTATTACTGAGGGAATCCTGGTTATTTACTTCAGTCCTACTTAGTGAGATGTTCACAATCAGCATCAACCCGCATCTGTTCTGAGGACATACTGGGTGAGCAGAAACTCGGGTGGCTGATGGATTTGGTTGTGATGCCTGCACTCCACACCAATCCCATGCTGGCAGCGGTGAAACAACACAGAAAACCACCTATGTCACAGCCAGCTGGCATTGGGTAGGCTAATGTGCATTGGGGGTTCAGCCTACCACCACCAGGTACATGCTGTGGGCATGCCTCACTTGATCCCACAAAGTGTGAAACTTGGAGGCCAGGAGGCCTCGGAAACAGGTAACTGCACCAGGTCCATGGATCTAGTGACAGTGCTGATCTGTGTCTGAGCTTAGGGGGACAAAGGCAATGGGAACCCTGTGACATCCACAGTTGCACCCAGGGGAGGGCCCTAGGTCAATTGAAGTTAAATTGAACCACAGACACCAGTGGAATGCGGATTAATATATTAATTGACAGCTTGCCCCACAGTAAGTTATTCTAACCCGACCTATGTGTCCACCACGGCGACAGCCCCACCACCCCCACATACATCGCCTCCGGATCTACCAGCACATGCAGATATTAATAAAAGAGACCTAGAATTGGCATTGGCAGAGACATGAACAGAACTAATCAGATTGCAGACAGCACAAAGTAAAATAAAGACAGACAAACCAACAGAGCAAGGAGTAGATGGGTGGAAAACAGGAGACATTTGTTCAGAATAGATAGCACAGCCATAAAGAACATGCATATAGAGAAGGAAGGAGAAGGGGCAAGCAGGCAAACAGATTAGGCTTTGAAAATTTAGGATCTCATAGAGCAGAGGAAGAAGGATGGAGTACAATTGATGAGTCTGAGGATGATGAAGAAGAGGAGGCAGAGCAGGTGCCTGGAGAATTTGTGGGACGGTAGGTTAAGGAGCAAGCTTGGCTGGATGGTATTAACAAAGAAAAAAGGAACTGGGAAAGGGATTGACAGGGTAGGGCAAAGATGCAGATGCCACTTATACGTAAGGGACATGGCAGGCCACAGTATGTGCCATGGGCACAAATGGATACAAATCATTTGATAAATGCGCTCCCGCTCCTCATGACGGGTGCGGGTAAGTGGCTTTATGCATTTGAAAAGCAGACAGCCGGGGTACTCCTGGTGGTTGGCGACATGAAAAGCTTATTGGTAGCGACTATTGGAGAGCAGGCTGGGGAGGTGTGGGTAAAAGCAGGATATCCGGGACTGAACTTGGGGAATGATGCACATGTTGGAGCATCATTTAACAGGATTCGGACACAGATATGGGACGCTCTGCAACAAGCGTTCCCTGACACACCGGACCTACAATTGATAATTCAGTGCACTACGGGCGATGATGAATACCCCTCTTAGTTCATTCCTAAGGTTCAGGAGATGTAGAGAGTGGGGATGGGTGAATCATTGGATCATTCAATACCCTTTTTCTACTTTATAATCAAAAAGGGCCTGCCAAAAGAGGCGCAAAAGCACTAGACAAAATCGTGGACATCGGGCACAGGGGTTGGCCAAATTAAAGAGCATAATAATACACCAGTGTAAGAGGATTAAAGAGCAAGGCAAGGAAACAACCCAGGGATGGCAAGCAGAGGGAGAAACACTAGCACAAAACAAATTAGCTAAAATTGCTGTGGCAGCATCAGTGTCCACACCAGCGCACATAAAGGTCACAGGGAACACCAAAGAGTATACCAATACTAGAATAGCAGTGGATTGGTCAGAAGGAAAACAAGGACGGGGCGCTGTTGCATGACTAAGTAAGATGTCCACTGCCTGAGAGGCTCCGACCAAGGTTCTGACATCGTTATAAAAATCCTAATCTGTATATGCCAGTTTTTCCCAAAAAAGATTCCTGTCTTTCTCCTGAAGTGCTAGTGCACCATCCGATCCAACATTTTGCCTGAATAGAGACCAGGTGAGACAAGACGAGGAGTCTTGCATCTCTGGCCTCGCTGTTCACATCAGAGCTGCAGCGGGGGCTGGGGCGCTCTCCCTGCGCCCGACAGTGCTCCACGAACGGCTCCCATCCTGACCGCTGCAGGCGGCAATGACACTCCCTCCAGCTTGCACAGTAGCGGATTGAGTATCTGGTGGACCCCGCGACCCGCTCAGATGGGAGCGCCATAGCTGACGAAGCTCTACTGAGTCAGGTGGAGGGCAGGCATATCTCTAAACTCTGGCTCTGTGGGGCGCTGACTGAAACTGAGACCCTCCGACCCCACTGCATCTTAGACTGAACTGTCCTGCAGGGGGAGATGAGAGAAGGAGAATAGGTGGCTGAAGGTAGCCTGAAGATGAGCTGAGTGTCATCTGCATAGCACTTAAAGTTGGGCATAGATGCCTGAAAGGAGTCATAAAGATATGGGTCCCTAAGAAGCATTTCTTCAGACGAGGATATCTAGATGTGAAGAGTGATGGGAGAGTGGTCGATGAATCACCCAGAGAGGTAACTGTAGAGGTGGAGCCAAGTACCCCCACTCAAAGCTCTGCCGCCATGCTGCCTACATGTTGGAAGCCAGAGTGTGAGACACGTGCAGTGCCTGTGAAAATACCTATACCAAAAAGAATCCTGGAAGCAAGGTGCCCATTGAGGAAACCATATATGCACTCACGACAATATGATGGTCATTTGAATGAAAACCCGGAGGAAGTGTGAAAATGTGCAAGAGAGAAGACTGGTGATGTCATGCAAAGTAGCTGACACACGCAGAAAAGAGGCAAGAGGCTGAAGACCATAAACATTCTAGAGGATATAAAGAGGAGGTGCTAAAGATGAGCAACACTTCGGGCTCAAGATGAAGATGCTCATGCTACAGAAATGATGAAGAAAATTGTACAGATGCAGTAACGCAAACAGACAACATATTCTTAAAGGCTGGCCATGTAGTGAATAGATTGTGGTGATGCCGCAACGTTTATGGATAGGAATGTATGAAATATGGATGTTCCACAACGCACCTTAGCAGAGTTTGGACCCAGTGAATAGAAAGGTGTTTTCAGTGTTGCGCAGTTGGAAAATGGCTTAATGACAGAGGTGAATTCAAGAATGGCTTGGCTGGCCCAGCATCAGAAAGTCAAGGCCAGCGTGAGCCTGGATGTTCATGCAGTAGCTACAAAATGTGTGAAAAGAACAAACTGCTGTCCGAGGTGAGGTGCAAGAACATTGAAGACATGAGAGGTTCATCATTTAATAGTATTTCAAATACAGAAAAGCTCTGAAACGTGGTCTCCAGTCACATGGTTGGATGAAAATAGATACTGATTTGAGCTACATCAAAACCAAGAGACAAAGTATGCCTATGATCCTTTTTATTCTAAGGCACGCAGAAAATTTCCAAGGCCATGTTAAAAGGCTAATTGACTGGGAGGCGGCAAGAGTCATGATAGATGGCAGGCTAATTAGGTGGGAAGCTATAGTCATGACCAGCCCACCAACACCTGGGTACCAGCCTGCGTGCTGCTAACGTGTGTGGAATATTACAGAGTGGTACAAGGGTGCCAACCAATTATACAGGGCCACATAATAGAGAGCCCTATAGTTTGTATAACCAATAGGAGATTGTGTATTTGATGACGTTCATAGTGACTTGAACTAGAGGAGGGCTTAGTCGCCCACCTGATGTTAGACCCCCAATCACTTTCCCTGACAATTATGGAACGTATAACTAGATGTTCCCTCTAAGTCTATCACTTTCCCAAGTAGGTTTTTGTAGTTTGCCACGTAGATTGACGTCAATGATGACAAGTTTTTACGATCTAAGCTATTTTGTTTAAGAAACTCGCTGAGTGAGAATATCGAGTGAATGTTCGTTATACTCACTGCTTTAGACAATTTATATTAAAACAGACATACTTTGCCAACTTCCTGAATCAGTCTGATTATTGATCTTTGAGTATATTCTGCATCCCCATCTATCTCAAAGTATTCCTACCTTGTCTTAAAGGGCCTTGCCTTGGTTATACGGGTTCAATATTACCGAATGCGGCATCAGGTAATGTGGTAATATCACATCTGCAATGGCTTTTGTATGGAATAATTCTTCTCCATGCAAAGGTAGGTAGTTTAGATGAGTTTCAGTTGTGAAACTCAGAATTCGGTGGAGTGCTAAAATATCTCGTATTACTACATGCTCAAAATAAGTCCCTTGCTGCATTGCAGCGCGGCGGTTTATAATTATAATAATAATAATAATTTAGTATTTGTATAGCGCTACAAACCCTTAGATATATGAGCACTGCTTATTATTACCCACAGTGTGAGGTGTTCAGGTTAGATTCATGTGGCTACCCTGCAGTGCTTTAAATGCACCGTTTGACACATATGTTTCCCAGAATGCAGCTCTGGGCACCACTGAAACACTCAAGACCTCATTATAAGTCTACTGGTAACCCGCCAGCGCCTCATATCCCAGTTTTACCAGGATAATATGGGTGTCGGTAACGGCGGTAAATTCCCATTTTATGGAGTCGCATAGGACTCCATGGGATGGGAACTACTGAAGCACTGGCACCATTGTTAACAGTGCCAGTGCTTCAGTGATTTCTCTGCTGTTAAGGGCCTCAACTCACTGCAGGTCGGGACTGCCAGTAGTTGACTGGCCTTACCGGCAGACTCAGAGTAAGCCGGTCCCGCCATCGATGCGAGACGAGCGCAGGCAGGTGGCTGCCTCTGGCCGGTCCCCTGGGCTGACGCCTGCAATCTACAACGTGCAGTCAACAGCAACATCAAACCATGTTGGAGCACCTTCAGAGGACACCAGCTCTTCAGATCCTGAGATGCCGATGTGGTAAGGAGGCCTGGGGGGGATAACGTGGTCATCCTGGCTAAAGACCCCAGCCAAGCCTCAAAGTCCTTGCTGCATGCCCCCTCTCCCAGCACCAAACACAACAAAGCCCTCTGTATTGCCACACCGCCTGACACGTGGTGAGCCAGTGACCGTGACACTCTCTCATGGCCATCACTTCGAACAGCCCCTGCACTCCTCGTATCGAGGACACCCGGGTTGAGTGGTTCCCTCAGTGAGTTGTCTGACCCCAGATAAGATCTAATGCCCTCAACTACCTGCTCCACACCCCTACAGCAGCGTTGGACGCAGTCTTGGGTGCAGTGGGGCAGATCAGGTTCACGCTCTGAGCCAACTTATATACCCATTTACCTGAAACCCGCTGAGTGGAGAGCCCCATTGGAACGTGCTACTAAATGCTCATGAGCGGCCTGACCCAGTCTGAGATCCAGGTCCCTGCTGCTGCTCTTGCTGGTGAGACATGCCGGCCCCACCAAATCCGGGTACTGGAGGACACATATGTACAAGAACCCACTCCTGGTGAACCAGGGGGCTGCGGCTACATAGTGCCATACTAGGTATCTCTCTGCAGTCCTGCCCAATTGAATGTTCCGATTGGCAAGGGCGCCACTGCGAGCTCTGCTGGCACACACCCCCTCTCCAGCAATCTTCCTTTTGCCCAACATACAACACACAGACTGGTCACCATGGCGTGGGCCTCTGCCTTTCCAGCCTCCCCTGCAGTGAACGGTCCTGGACAATGATAGTGGTGCTCCCTCAGGCACATCAAACCGGGAACCACACCATCGCCCGCGACCAACAACACCGAACTGTACCTGCATTTTGAGATCTAGCCGACTGACAGTGGTTTACCATAGTTCTAAAATCTAACGTGGCAGGGGGCCGCAGTCTTGGACTTGTTCCCCGTTGGTCCAACCCGTGAATTTACACAGGCGGCACATGCAACTAACTGATCCGAGAGAGCGGCACTAGCAACCTTCTACAACGCAGTACACCACATTGGCACACTCCACCTCAGTGGGCTGGGACAACTCCCTGGACCTGACTGGCATAGGCACTGTGACCCACTACCCACCTGATAGCCACATCATGGGGAATCATAAAAAGCAAGCCAAGATGGATCAATTTGCCTGGTCCGACCAGCCTCAACCTCCGTCATCTCCTTCTTCATGCCAAACACCCAAGCAGATCGATGTTGCTGCCCGGAACCAAACACTGTTAGCCTTAAAACGTAGCACCGATAGCCTAGGTGCTAAATTAGATGCATTGACATGTAAAGTCGAAATTTCAGCTATACAAATTGATAAACCATGTGGCTGCATGACTGAGGCTGAACAGTGAATTGGGGAAGGAGAAGACAAGGTCTCCACCCTGCAGCAGGAGGTGGCAGACCTTCAGCAAGCCGTAAAAAGTGATGGCCAGAAATGATGACCTAAAGAGGCCATCCAGGCGAAACAATATACATATACTTGGCATCCTGGAGTCTACTGCCATCAAAAACATGGAACAGTTCACTGAGACACTCCTGACAGACATCCTGGACCACCACACAGTAACGTCTATGTTTATGGTGGAGAGGGCATTTCGAACACTAGCGCTGAGGCCCCCCACAGGGCACCCAAATGCCAAATCATAGCCAAGATCTGCATCTATCGAGACCAGGACATTACCCTTTGCTCAGCCAGGGAAAAAGGAGAACTGCAATGCGGCTCCTCTATTATCAGCCCGTTTTTGGATTTCAGCCCAGCGGTCCAGGATCAACGAAAAACATTTCAATCCACCAAGAACACCCTTTGAAAGATAGGTGTCAAATACGCCATGCTGTACCCAGCTAAACTCTGCATGCAGCAAAATGGATCCACCGTCTTCTTCACCTCTCCATAGGCCCCAGAATGCTTTGCTTTGAACCTCCGGGACACAGGAGGCTCCCCAAGACACACACCATACCATCCCTAAAGTCTCTTTGCAACGTGATGACCCCAGCGATTATGATTAGATAAATGAATGATGGTGCACCCCGTCCTGAGAACCGTCCCAGAGGTAACATTCTGTGGCCTCGGCCATAAGGAGCAGTTTGGCCGCCCTTAGCACTCCAGAGTCTGCCGATTCTGCAGGATTGTTTCACTAAGTTTATGGGATTAGTTGGGGCTTGGGCAGGGTTGAGAGAGCCGGTAGGTTATGGTTTCTGTTGTGGGTGGGACAGGGGAGGAGGGAAACCAAGTTTGTGGTTACCTTGTTTATTGTTAATGAGTACACAAATACTCCAAGGATTTCAGATGACTCACACAGATCGCATAGGGCCAACACACACAACCACATCACAAACTCCAGTCTATGCGCACACTGATCCGAACATTTTCGCCACCACTAGAATACTGCAAATTCTATGGCTACACATACAGTAGGATGACAGAGGGGGAAGGCGACAGCGATAATGTCCTGGAAGATAAGGGGTTTCACTAATGCAAAGAAGACGCGACTGATCATGAACTACTGCAGAAATCACAGGATAAACATATTATGCCTGCAAGAGATGCACCTTGCAAAAGGGGCTCCTCTACCTAAACTTGCAGGATGGTGCATCCACAGATATGAATCATCTTATACATCACACACCAGGGGCGTAGCCATTTACATACATGGTTCCTTACAATACAGATTACACGAACAGATCGTTGATAACAAGGGCAAGTACATAATTCTTGCGGGGTAACTACTTGCCACTAAACTCCTTCTGATAAATGTATATTCACCCAACACGGACTCCCCGGAGTTCTTTCATCAATGTGCTAAACATATACACAAGTTCCCGGGATACAGCGTCATATGGGCCGGCGATTTTAACATGGCCCTTACACTAGAGGACGATAGATCCTCAACCCTCCAAACATCTCTACCTGTGGCAGTAAAGGCCTGGTCTTCCATATCCCGATACCACGATCTACGTGATGCATGGTGATCCCAGCACCCAGGCATCAGGGAATATACCACTTCTCAGGAGTAACATGGCAGCTTGTCCAGGATCGACTATATAATGTTTTCCCCCCTGTGCTCCGGGCTACGACTGAGACAACTATATACTCCCTCGAACACTATCTGACCATTCCCCTGTTCTCCTTCGCTTCACAACTGTGGAAAATCCCTCGGGCCACCTCGGTGGAGATTCAGGGCCTCCACACTAGAAGACGTGGCATTCCAGTCTGAGATAGGACAGGACATACAATCACATTTTCTTGCTAATGTTGACTTGATCCCGACCAAGGTATAATACGGGAGGCGTTGAAGGCATCCCTAAGAGGGTATTGTATAGCTAAAGAAGGGGGGGTACTTAAAACCATCCGTAGGTACAATGGAATATTAGAGGATAAGATCAGGGAAAGGGAAAATAGGCAAGGCTCACCAGATAGCACCGCACTGCGATGCGAACTACAGTCCCTAAGAGCAGAACGTCTTCAAATGGCCACTAGTAAGGAGAAATACATGGGGCACGCAATCTGGCAATGAGATATGGGGAAGGGGATCGCCCAAGTCGAACATTAACATTGGCTTTCAGGAAAGAACATCAACACGCCAGCATAGCCGAGATTGAGGGCTCCAATGGGACTTCGGTCAGAGACTTGCACGGGAACAACAGCAAATTACGCAAGTACTATAGCAGGCTGTATATGTTGCGCCCTAGCCCCGGAACATGATGAGTTAACACAATACGTGGATGAGGTAGCTCTGGGCTGGTTAGACGAGGACCAGGCGGGCTCTCTTAATAACCCCATCACCGAAGAAGAAATCCACAAGGCCATACAATCGCTCACTAATGGGAAAGTCCCCATGCCGGATGGGATAACAGCTGAATTTTTCAAGGCGTGCGAGGACATTTTACTACCCCACCTTCTGGCAAAATATGAGAGTGCATTCTCAAGCGGTTCTCTCCCGGAAACCACCAGATCAGCCCTTGTGCCTGTGCTTCTCAAACCTGGGAAAGATCCCCGACAGTTATCTTCCTACAGGCCGTTGTCACTTATACACTGACAATAAGATACTACCCAAAATTCTCACTGACCGCATCCTTCCACACATGCTGGCCCTGGTTCTGCCGGACCAGGCCTGGTTCATCCCTGGCCGCTCTACCCAACATAATCTGCTGCGTCTCTTCACTCTTATGCATAATGTAAACCCAGCAGTACCGATAGTGGTGGCTTCTCTCGATGCAGAGAAGGCCTTCGAGTGGACTTTTCTCTTCAAGTTGCTCCGGCTCTCTGGGTTTGGATTGACTTTTATACGATGGGTCAAAAGGCTATATACAGTCCCCAGAGCTGCTATAAACACTAACGGCACGATGTTCGAACATGCTTACCCCACACGCGGCACAGACAAGGCTGCCCCTTATCCCCGGTCCTGTTCGCCCTGGCCATGGAGCCTCTTGCATGTAACATCCGGGATCTACATGCACACAGAGGCATTCACTTACATACACACCTTGCCATCGTGTCTTTATATGCAAGTGATATACTTTTGTATGTTAAACACCCTCTACAGAACCTTACCCCCTTAACACAATAGGTCATCAGATTCAGAGCGTCAGAATTAACTGGACCAAGTCAGAGGTTCTTCCCCAAACCCCTAACGTACAGCAGACAGATGTGGGGGAGGGGTTCAGCTGGTGCCCCCAAGGAATACAATATCTAGGCATTGTAATATCCACCACACAAGAAGGCCTGTATATAAACAACTATGTAAAGACATTGGAAGCCCTGGAACAGAGGGTGGAATCATGGGTGCTGCTCTGCATGTCCCAGGCAGCACGCATTGCACTAGCGAAGATGGTAGTCCTCACCAAACTCATGTATATCTTTAATAACGTGCCCCTGTGGTCCTCTGCACAATATTGGTTCCAGGCCTGGAAAATGATGACAAAGCTGGTCTGGGCTGGGAAACAACCGTGGATAGCCTACGACACCCTAACACGCTCACATGACCAAGGCGCCCTGGAGTACCCGGACATGTATCTCTATTACCTAGCTGCCCAGACACAATATATTGCAGGATGAAGTGCCCTAAATCCTGATTCAACGCACTCCCACCTAGGTACGTCAATAATCGCCACTGATGACCTGAAGGGCCTGTTAGGGGGCAATCGCGATACCACCCCAAGAGGCGAGATTCAACCACTGGCAATAACCCGTAGAGCCTGGGGTGGGATATGTCGTCTGCTCGAAACCTCCCACCACTATCTACCTGCATTACCTTTTTACAACATAGTTGGGATCCCACTGACACACAAAAAAATCCTTAGGGGAACACTTCCTTACACTCGTGTACGATCCCTTGGTGATATTGTATGTGACACTCAATTCATAACCTGGGAGAAGACAAACGGAGAACATAATGCTTTGACCATGCTACACTAATACAGACTGAAGGGTATCCTCAAACATAAGTGGCCTGAGTTCCCACAAGCTTCCACTTCACACCCTGCCCAGTGTTACATCACACAGCCTCTGTCCCCTCGGAAACAAGTATGCACGATCTACAAATTGATCAGAAATGGGAAGAGCATAAAGAACCAGAGGTACACAGATGCATGGGAATCAGCCTTTGGGGAACCTTTGAGACACGTTACATTTCCCTACATTCCCTATACAGGCTAATCCACTATACATTTCTCCATCAGATCTACTACTCTCCCACTGCCCTAAGTAGATTCTTTCCTGACAGATCCTCAAACTGTAAGAGGTGTGGAATACAAACAGCAGACTTCTACCATGTTGCTTGGTGTTGTCCCCACATTAGATCTTTTTAGAAAGACATAGAAGATGCGATGATAGGTATGCTACCCTCCCCGAGAGAGTACTCCCTGAAACTCTGCCTATTAGCCCTGATTGAAGGAGGCAACCGCACAGAAAAGAGACTCTTGGGCATGGCTTCAGTGGTGGTTAGATACCTGGTGGACAGAACTTGGGAGAGACCCAACCCCTCCATGCTGCTGAAGTGGCGGGAAACTATGAACCTGTCGGAACAGAGAGAAGCTAGATACCCCTCCACTCTTCCTGCCACTAGCTGCCCATTTGACCACTGGCCCCCATTCAGGCAGTACCTGATAGACATCACCACGGCCACTCAGACCCCCACATCTAACCCAGAGCATGTATAGAAGTACGCTCCTGCATTCTTTGCTAAACCTTCAATATACCCCTTGATATGCTCAGTGGTGAATTGTGAAGCACCCCAAAATGCTTTTATTGTGTGAGGCACTGGCTCCCTAAGGTGGACCAGATATGTACTTGGCTGTAACATTGGGAGTGCGAAAAGCGTTCACGTACAATGTAGTGTTAAGGGGATTGCTGTGTGTACTCAATAAAGAATGTTTTTAAAAAAAGAAGGAAGCCAAGGGCTGTGGGGTGGGGGTCCACAGTACCCCAGCCCACAATGGTAATAAGGAGGACAGTAGCGAGGAAGAGGTGGGTTCTGAGGAGCAACGGGAGGGAATTTTGGAGGAATGGGGTCAAGAAGGGGAGGAATGGGGCCCTCACAATGTTACAACTGTCAGAAGTGGGGCATTTTTCAAGATAATGCAGGAGCACACAAGTGATGGGGTATAACTATGGCCCATCACCCTAGGGACGCCCACCAGAGCCGACACCTAGAATGACTTACTTACCCTATGAGATACACCAGGCCTACCCCCAAATATCTCTGCAAATACCTGGTCTGCCAGCGCAACACCATCAGTCAGTACAACAGCACACATCTCAGCACACCTCCAGCAGGGAAGTGGCACAACCCTGTTGAACTGAGCACCAAATTGTACAGTCGCCCCATTCTTAGGCACAGCCATTGTGGGGGAACCCCATTTTTGTTTCCCAGAACAAATGTATATCCTAACTGGGACAGCCCATAGAGAACTCTTGCATGTTCAGTCCTGTCAATGACCTCCAACCCTGAAGAGGAACCCTTGATGGGGGCTGAGATAGGGAACAAGTAACTCATTTTTATGGTCGATTTGGGCGCAACGAAATGATGCATCAGTGAGGTGGCCTTCCCACTATCGGGCAAAACTCTAGACATGCAGAGCTTCTCAGGCTATTTCTATGGTTCCAGACACTAAAGAGCTGGGCATAAAGGTGGGAGTGAGAATGGTGTGTGCTCCCTTTTTGTATTCTAAAAGTTCTCCTTCAGCCCCCTCACCAAAGGCCCACTTTCTAAGGCCCCTGTCTGCTCCCTGTCTGCTATCTGGTCAGCGTGGGGGCCTCCCCACGTGTGACCTGAGGAGCGAGCTGATCCTGCACTCATAGATGCTCTCTGAACATTTTTTGACACGTCACTTCCTTGTGGGTTAGTCCCAACATCACCTCCCACATGTGTGACATTTTCCCCTCATTCCTTCTGCATTGAATTCCATCTCCTTTTGAAATTAGTTAGGCTCAGTGACCACTATAGTTACCAGATTTGCTATATTTTGAAATTAGCTGTGCCCAGTTACCATTGTTTTTTGCCTGCCTAGCTATATTTTGAAATTAGCTGTTCCGAGTGACTGGCGTATTTTACCTACCTTGCTATATTTTAAAATTAGCTGTGCTGAGTGAACACTGTATTTTACCTGCCTTGCTATATTTTGAAATTAGCTGTGCCCAGTGACCACTGTGCTTTTACCTGCCCTGCTCTCCAGTCAAGATCCGTCTCTTCTGCATGCACCCCCCTGTGTTCACCCCCTGTGTCTCCACCCCCCCTCCTCTCTTCTCTCATTTCCCATCCACCTCCCTCTTCCCACCTCCTATTTCCCTATGGTCCTCTCTGTTTCTCCTATGTTCTCCAATTGTTTCTCTATCAAATATCCTACCCTTCTCACTAAGTCTGGTAGGAAAAAGTTCAAAGGATATTCTGTCCTCCAACCCAGGCCTGCTTATTTATGATACCTACACCAGCGCTTCGTCCAGACATACCCTCACGGGCATCCTCTTTGTTGTTCCTTCGGGAGACCTATGGACATTTCATATGGTCTCTGTGCTCTCTCCTTACTCATTCTCTCCCATTAATACTGTCAACCGGTGGGAGGCCCTCCTTGCTTCCTTCCACTCCTCTAAGGTCATCATTAATGTTTACCTCAACGGCACCATCTTGGGCCAAGGCCCTCAGGCCAACCTCCTCCTCTTTGACAGACACTTCCTGCACCTTATCAATTCCCTCTCCTCTCCTGCTGTCCCTTCTCTCCCTTCTTCGGCTTCTTTGCCGCCACCCTCTGCCACTTCTCTGGTGCCCTCTTCTTCCTCTTCGGCTACCTTGCCCGCTGGGGGTGTAGCCTTGATCTTCCCGGAGTGGATCCCTGCCACTGTCATTCCTATGCCGGCCTACTCCTCCTCTGAATGCCTGGTCTGTAGGCTTTTTCTCTCTCCTGGCCACTCTCTCACAGTGGCTACTATCTACTGGCCACCTGCTCAGATCACTTCTTTCCTCTACGGATGACCACTCAACTCCTCTTACTTGTAGACTTCAACATCCACCTGGATGCTTCCTGATCCACCACAGTACTCTTTCATGACCTTTGTGACTCTCTCTCTCTCCAGTCTACCCTCTAGCCTGACTCACTCTGCAAGGCACACTCTTGACATTCTGATCTCCTCAGACCTCTCCCTCTCCAATCCACTCATCTAATCTCCCTCAGTGATCACTTTCTCGTTTCCTCTCACCGCTCTCTCTACCCCTCAGTCCAACCCTACCCCCACACTGCCACCCACCTTCTCAGTCATTCGACCTATGAAGCGTGTGTCAGTTGAGGCTTTTTCTGCATCTTTCTTTCCCCCTCCTGCACCTCTTGCTGACTCACACCCTGACAAAGCCCTTTCCATGCTCCACTCTGCTATCTCTGGAACTCTCGATGTACTTGCCCCTGTCATGAGGATCCGCATGAAGCCTAAAATCAAATGCAACTTCTGGTATGACTCAGACCTCGTCACCCTTAAACGCAAGTGTAGGGTGGCTGAGAGGAAATGGTTAGCATCCTGTACATCCTTTGACAAACTGGCCTGCCACCTGCTCCAAAGGCAATATCGACCCTCTGTCCTCATTAAGAAGAGAGCTCACATCCAAGCCTGTGTTTCTGCGGCATCTAACAACTTGGCCGAACTCTTTAAAATCTGCAAGGAGCTGGTCCATCCTGCTGCAGTCTCTATCTCTCCTGTCCCTTCCCAGGCCCTCTGTACGGCTCTGGCTTCTCACTTCATCTCTAAAACCCAGGACATCCTGTCCATCCTCGCAAAATCTCCTGCCTCTCCCTCCACTCTCTCCTCTTCCTGTGGACTTCCTGTGGCCTCCCCTGCTCCCTTATCAGCCTTCCCTCTCTTCTCCCCTGAAAAGGTTTCAAGACAAATCCGATCTATTTTTCCCTGTTCTTCCAAAACCACAAGGACCACATTGACACTCTCGGCCCATCCCTGGCTGACTTCTGTAACCACTCTGTTGCCTCCTGGAACTTCCCTGCCCCCCCTGAAGCACTCTCTTGTGAAACCCTCTTCTCAAGCAACCCTCAGCTGACCTCTCCCTTCCAGCTAACTACCGCCCGATCTCTATCACCCCTTTCCTTGGCAAACTCTAGGAAAAGCTGGCCATCTCCCAGGTTAATCTTCATATTGAATGTGTTGGTTTTCTCCATGATCATCAGTCTGGCTTCAGAGCAGCCAGAAGCACGGAAACCGCTCTCATGAACATCTGTGAAAAACCTGCTCCCTAACCTTGATTCTAATCTCCTCTCTGTCCTCATCGTACTAGTTCTCTCTTTTGCCTTTGAATAGGTCAGCCATGCTATCTTGCTCAACCGGCTCAATGATAACCTTGGTATCACTGATCAGGCTCTGGCTGACTTTTTTCCTCTCTGACCAAACCTCCCAGGTCCAACTTTGGTCCTTCCTCTCTCTGCGCTTGTGTTGTCCCACAGGGGTCTAACCTTCTCCCTGGTTGTTCAGCCAATACCTGGCACCTCTTTCCCAATTCATTGCTGCTCTCTTCTCCAATTTCCAGTGCTATGTGGTTGATACCTAGCTTGCCTTCAGGTTCCCCTCTGCCGCCTCTTCTCCCTCTATCATCCCGAATTGCCTGACTGCAATCTAGGAGTGGTGCACTGCCAATGATCTCTGCCTGAACACAAGCAAAACGGAGATCCTCTACATCGGAACACCTGCACCCCTCTTTCCCGACACTCTCTGGCTGGCCTCCATTGGCCTTCCTCCTGCTCCTACCTCTGAGGCTAAGAACCTCAGGGTTATTTTTGACTCCTCTCTCTCCTTCTCTCCTCATATTTCTGATGTCTCTAAGAAGTCGAACTAGCAACTGCACCTCCTCAAAGGTATTCTTCCTTTCCTCTCCTTCCCCCAGAATCTCACTGTATCTGGAACTCTAGTTCTCTCTAGACTTGACTTCTGCAACAGCCTCCTTTTAAATATGTCTGCTTCTACTTTCTGTCCTTTGCAACTCATCCAGAACAGGACTGTGAGATTTGTCTTTGGGATCGTATCTCTCCAGCACTGGAATCTCTCCATTGGCTCCCATTGGCTGCAAGGATCAAGTTCAAGACCCTTTGCATTGTCCAGAAGGCCTACTGGGGCCTGGGACCAAAATCTCTCCAGGTTTCTCTTCTGAAGTATCTTCCTACTCAAGCACTGTGCTCCTCTAACTCCTTGAGGGTCAGTCGCTTTTCCAAGCAACAAGTTGGGAGCAGATCTCTCTTTGGCTGGTGTCTCCCTCTGGAACAGCCTTCCTGCCGCTCTGAAACTTGAGCAGAACCATCTCTGGTTCCAGAAGCAGCTAAAGATTTTCCTCTTTGCTTCTGCCTTCTCTCTTCCGCTACCCTGCTGATATGCTGTCTGATACTGCACTGGTTACCTGGCTACTTCTGTACCACGAGCCCAGGTTCCTGCCCTCCCAGTTGCACACATG
This sequence comes from Ambystoma mexicanum, assembly GCF_040938575.1. NCBI lineage: Eukaryota > Metazoa > Chordata > Amphibia > Caudata > Ambystomatidae > Ambystoma > Ambystoma mexicanum. The sequence continues at coordinate 906,046,801 of NC_090936.1, forward strand.
CACTGCCCACTGGCAACCCTGCACGTGGGGCTGTATCTGTAACCCTACAACCCCCCCCCTTACTTTCTCTTATCTATCACCTATTTTTCTGCACTTAATGATTGCACTGCCACCTGCTGGCCGCACTTCTTGTTTTTCGATGTTTTCAATGTTTGTCCTATGTCTTGCACTTGCTCCTCCTCCCCTCCCCTGGCACTTCTCCCCTTCCCTCTCCCCTGCATTTGAGCGATCTCAATGTCACTGGGCCCAGTATGACCATTGTCTTGTTCCCTCTTGTCCCCCTCACTCACTACATCGCACCTTGAAACACTTGTGTATAGGCACAGTATGAATACAATATAACATATACCCTGTCAACCTTTTGGGCAGGGACCTTCTCAGCAAGTTGAATATGACAATCTCATTCACAGATCACAGCATTGCTTGCGCCACGCCAGGAATGTGTGCAATAAGAGCAATGGTAGTAATGCATGCTATGGCAGTGGAGGTAGTAGTCCGTGGGATAACCGTAGACCCAGACATGTTTATCTACAGAATAACAGTACTTGTGGGGGGGTGCCGCAAATTACCAAGAGCTGTTGGAGTCTGCCGACAGATTTTATCTTTTGCCCTGTGGTGTCCCCAGAGTCGGCGGTGGGCACAATACTGTCCCTAGACCTGCAAGGGTTGTTGTTGGCAGCAAAGAGAGTGGTCTTACTAGGAACAAACAGGGATGGGTGCAAGTGGCGTACATCACTTTGCTTCAACCCCACTGTAACTCTGAAGGAGGTGACCGATGCAGAATTGTTTGAAAATATTGAAAGTGACGTAGAAATAATACTAGAGATTTGTATCCACTGCAAAATCACGGTGCAATATCGAAGAATTCAATACCCCTCGATGGCTGTTGTGGCCCTGCCCCACTACATTGAAGCAGACCTAAAATATGTACCTGAGCAGTTGTGGAGCACCAATCCACACAATGTCAGGCTTCTACAGGAAGTAACCCAGAACAGATTTTTGTAATTGTTATTTATTATACAAACATATAAACAACCCCAGTACAAACACAGGTTTCCCCATATTGTTACAGTTGTACCATCACATGTCTATTCAATCCTCCTGCGGGCAGTTGCCATTCCCTTCAAAGTTAACCAACCTGCCCGACTTAGCCAAACATTGCAACATTGTTCATAGCTGCGTTGAGCCACAGAGTCTATTATTTGTCGATCTGTGTTCCTCACTGCCAGGTCTGCGCCCCCTCTAGTGTGCTTATTCCGGGTCTGTTTCTGCAGGGCTGAGCATGTCCTGTGTCAGTGCATTCCAGGGTTCAATTCTCTCACTTTTTTCATGCATTCCTCTTCGCATCGCTTCATGCCACACTGCAGATTCTGCAAAGGACCACCTTTTCAAGTCCGTCCTCCAGACCTCCAGTGTAGGGCCTTTAGGCTGTTTCCACGCCATTGCAATTCTACGCTTTGCCAATATGCAGATTAAGTCCTTCCTTTTAGAAAGGTGAGGGACCTGTTTCCCTGCCCCTCAGGAACAGTCCCAGTAGGCAGAACTCTGGCCCATTTCTTCATCTGGATACCCACTTTGCCACCCTCCCGACTACCTCCCCCAGAATTCTCTAATCACTGGGCATACTCAGAATATATGCATCATGTCCGCTCCCTCCTGTGCGCATCTCGGGCAAGCAGAGCTCTCTCCCCCTTTTGTATAGGATATCCTGTGTGGTATCATGCAAGCTCTATGCACAATGTACAATTGGGTTAGTTTGAATCTGGCGTTTCTCGATGCCTATTTAGTGTACTGACACATCATACATGGTGTCTAATGCCTCGCTGGTCTCCAGCATTTCTTGTGGGTCCAGCCATATTTTTTTATCCCCTAACCATTCCAAGTTATTACAAAAAATTGGCCGTTGTGTATGTCATATTTGCTTACTAATGTCTGAAAATCAATTATACAACCTTCTCATAATATGTCTCCTACCGTAGTTATCCCTTTGCTTTCCCAATGCCTTCTGTACTGACCCACAACAGACCATCATTCTCCCATCACTCCTACCAGGGGAAGGTGCACCGAGCAAGGATCCAAGACTCCCAGGAACTGCACCATACCTCTCTGCCCAAGGACAGTAATCCAGAGGGTCTATTTAGTGCAAGTTTTTCCACCCACAATACTTCTTTCAAAAAAAGCTGCCTGCCTAGCATTGGCTGCAGCAACACAGTGTCCTGCGAGGCCTCATCTCCCAAACAGTTTCCCGCAAACTGCAGTTGCCCTGTGAGGTAGTAATATTCAAAGTGGGGTATTTTCATTACACCCTCAGCATGGTCCATTTGCAACGTAAGCAAGGCAACCATCTTCCTCCCACCCTCCCACAGGTATGATCTAACCATTGCATCCAATTGTTAAACATAGACTGTAGGTATATTATAGGGTACACTAGTGAAGTAATACAGGAGGTGTGGGAGTGCTATCTTTTACAGGGGGGCTGCTCTGCCGGGTAACCCAAGGGGCAGTTTTTTTCAAAAACCTCACCGAGGCGGCCTCCTCAGTCAGAGCCTTTAACGTCTTACCCCTATGCACAGCCGTCAAGTCGTGCCATACCTTAATACCTAGGTACAGAAAAGTAGCAGTCACCCACTGGAGCCCTAGTTGCGGAAGTTCCTCCCCGCTGAGTCCCCTGAGTCACGCAAGTGGAAACAAGCAGGATTTCTCCTGATTCATCTTCATTCTTGAAAGGGTGCCAAATTGATCAACAACATCCAGCAAATTCACCATAAGGCCACACTAAATACCAATTCTGTCTGGGCCTGTGTTTTTCATTTCCTCTCGGCACCTAGGGAGGGCAGGAGCCCGTCCTCCTTCTTCCAGTCCACAGATCCTGGAGAAAGTACCCTTGTCGCTTCAAAGGCAGCTTCTCAACGGGTAAGAAGAAATCCAGCAATGGGGACGCCCGACCCGGGTGATGCTGCTAATTTCATATTATTGCTCATGCGGCATTAACCGTCGCTCTTATACACCTTGTAATCTACAGTACAGCTGGGCAGCCGAGGCCATATTCCACCAAAATCACCTACTTTAAAATGGACGATGCCTCGAGCCCACACGGTTGCTAAGCAATGCTCAACACCTTTTGCTTGCACAATCTGATTGGAGCCTTGCCCCTACATCCTCCAATTTGCAGCGCCGGCAGGCGCAAGCCAGCCATTCACAATAAGGACACACTAAAGGCCAATTCTGTCTGGGCCTGTCCAGGCCGTACGGTGCCAGGGGCCAGTTACGCTGGCCACAGATTACCTCCCCCTCCTCTGCTGGACCCATGTCCTGTCGTGGTATTTCTAATTGACCATCGCGGAATGAATGATCGTCCCATCAGCCGCATGACAGCTTACAAGTAAGCCCTGCATATATCCACCAATGTCCATCTCTTTACGACATTGAAAATACTGCAGAAACTTGTAATATTGAATCTTCTGCCTGTTGTCCTGAGGATATCTATGACCATTCCAAAATGGTCGACAAGCCCGTAAATATCCATTGTGGGCTGGTGCTTCATCAGATCTGAGCAGCTGATTGGCTCAATGTCATTATTTACAACTTGCCTCGCAACCTGAGATTAAGCCGGACGCTTTTCTCTAAGGGCCCTGTCTGCAGCTGTCCGCAGCGGAACGCAAGGCGCAAACCCCCCATTCCGGCCGCCTCACAGTAAGTTACGGCCGCACATTTTGAACATGTGTTGGCTCGTCTAGAAAGCCTGAGTCATTACTAGCATTGTGACCAAGTAGGGTACTACCTAACGTTAACATTACCTACTATCTCTTCTGGTGACTCTCTGTACCTTGCCTCTTATTGTCACACAAATTGTTTGCCGATTGTCACAAATACTATTAGCGTGCACAGAACCTTTCGAGGGCACGGTTTTACCCCCTGACACCCATTGGGCCCCTTGCCGTGCCGTAGTTCAATGTCTATCTTGTACTCTGGAAGTTAACTCTGCCTAGATCACTGCCAAAATGAGCCTGCCATATCATGAATCTAAACCATTTACTTCATATGAATTCAAATTGGTATATAAATCCTCTGACTCCTGGTTATCTATGTTCCCCACTACCATAATTCTAGACCTTTGGTCTGTATGTCAAGTTCAAAGTAGCCTATTCAGTCTACTAAAAGGGATATTAACCTATTCCTGCAAAGCAATTTTAATCTACTCCTGCAAAGCAATTTCAGCCTAGTCCTGCAAAGTGATATTAGCCTATTCCTGCAAAGTGATTTTAGCCTATTCCTGTGCAAATGATACCAGCATATTCCTGCAAAGTGATTTTAGCCTACTCATGTGCAAATGATATTAGCCTAACCCTGTCCAAGTGATTTTAGCCTATTCCTGAAATTGTTAGCAGTCTACTCTGTGATAGCATATGTCGCAACTACTGGAAATAGCCCTCCCTGCTTCCTTCCAAATAGTCTACTTCAAGATACCTTGTCCTAGCCAAGTCCATGTACATGAATAAAATCCTGAGGAATCAGACAACCCTACTTCTACTCGGCCTCCTCGCCATAATGACCTATGCTTTGTTGGCAACATGCCCACCTAAGGACAGAAATATGAAACTTCGATCAAGATTGCCCCGCCTTTATGAACCCAAAATAAACTGTACTAATAGACTTCCCTTATGTAATGACTCCCAAAACTCAGAATCTTCAACTAGACGTGCACAGCTGAATATTTCCAACAATCTGACCTCTGCACATCTCTCCACCATGCTGAAGACTCCCTCGAGAAGTAAGATACCCACAACTAAACATCCCCTTACCACCAAATCTAAAAGCGCCCTATCTCTATCAGGATCTCTTATCAATGCCAAATCATTGGTGGTCCACACCACTGGTATGGCAGACACCCCAACTAATGAGAAACTGGACCTGCTTGCCATAACTGAGACCTGGCTTCACGAGGCAGCAGGACCCGCCCACTGGCGTAACAGGGGCCCCCGCAACCCTCCGCGGTGTGGGATGCCCCGCCAGCACATGTCTTGGGAGGGGCCCCACTTTAACAGAAATAATTTCTTTGTGAAGGCAGAGTGACTACAAAAAGAAACTTTCGTTTTGAAGGCTGCGGGCTCCCCCCAACCCATGACATGGAAGACCCTAGGCTGGAAGGCTCCATGTCATGGGGTGGGGGGAGCCCTATGACTAAAAAAATAAATCGTTTATTTTTGAAGTCACTCTCATAAAGAACTTATTTCCGTTATGGTTCGGTCCTTAACCAAATAATTTCTTAATGAAGTTAGAGTAACTTTGAAAAAGAAACAATGGGGCTCATTCTGACCATGCCAGCCCAGAAACAACGGTGCTGGTAATCTTACCAGCACCGTTGTTTCCGCACCAGCATATTACAGGTCTACCTGCTGGTGCCGCTGTGCCCGACAGGTCTGACCCTGCCGGGCACAGCAGCCATGATAGGCAGACCTGTCACGGAAGCACCGGCACTGTTAACAACGGTGCCAGTACTTCTGTGTACTTCTGTGTCCGCAATCCCATGGAGGCCTATGGGACTCCACAGGAGTGGGGATTACCGAAATTACCAGCGCCTGATTTACCGGGAAGTCAGGCATCAGTAATTATTTACGGGTCTGGCAGCATGGTAGCACCGACACAGTTACCACCGGACCCGTAATGAGCCCCCAATTTCTTTTTGAAATAATAGGGTTCCCCTCAACCTCATGACGTGTGTGAGTGTTAAATGCATAGCTCTCAACTCACCCGCTTTTGGCGGGTGTCACCCGCCTTGCAAAGGGCTGACTCACCCGCCAAGCCTCCTGCACGCCCATTCATTCCAATGGGCGTCTCACCCGCCAGAAACAAAATCGGGTAATTTCACCCGCCTTTGCAAGACAAATGTTTGAGAGCTATGTAAATGTATAGGTGGCTGTGAGTGTATGGTGAAAGGGTGCACACAAATGTATGAGTCGCTGGGTGTGCGTGTGTGTGTGTAAGGTGAAAGGTTGCACACTTAAATGTACGGGTGGCTGCCTAAGTGTGCTTGTATGGTGAAAGGATGCACACTTAAATGTATGGATGGCTGGGTGTGTATATGGTGAATGGTGTGTGTGCTTGTTTACAGGGGCACAACAAAACATACATTTCGGGGGTCTAACCCTTCAAATGTTGGGAGAGGCTCTAACTTCATGGGTGGTGGGAAGGGGCAAACTTATTTGTGTGGGGGCATCTACGTTTTAATGAGACGATTCTAGTGCAGCTTCAATGTTCCAAGAAGTTAACGCTCTCCTTTAAGTCTCCTATTCCCTCTCTACCATTCCAATCACTCCCCTCGATGCAAGTGCTGACCCGCATCGCAATTTCAATTGCCTAAAAAATGTGGCATTGAAATGCTTTACGTTGGTAATTGCTGGGCCCTTATTAACAGCAAAACCCAGGTGCCGTTTAACATCTGTGTCCTGTTCTGTCCGGCAACTGCTCTGAAGGTCAGCCAGATCGAATCAACATAGCACCAAATGTAAGTTGCGGGAAGTGCTAAAGCCCAGTCAAATCAATGGTGTTGCGCAACTACTTGTGTTTAATGCCTTGATTACTGCTAGCCCTATTATTCCTCATCCCAGTACTTATTTATGAGGCAGTACTTGTGTACTCTGCCTCATACACAAGTACTGAGATGAGGTAGAGATACATGGAGGTAATGTCTGACTTAGCTACCTGTAATCATCATTACTCCTAGTCCCACTCTTCCTCATCGCAGTACTTACCTATAAGGCAAGGAGCCTCAAACGTAAGCTCAGGAACAAGGAACAGGGGCATGGAGGTAAGGAGCTGATTTTGGAGGTTGGGGTGGGGGTGAGAGGGAGAGGGGATGTGTGGGCGGGAGGTATTGTGCGATAAATCATAATGGTTGCCCATGCCCAGGCTAAGCAGGCATGATATGTGGTATTAGTGGCTAGAGAGGCATTTTGGTGCAGCCAGTCTAGTCATCCTCAGTTTGATATGACTTTCTTTTAACTGGGAATTTCTGATAAAGCAATACTGCTAAGTGTAATTACCTGGCTAGACTGGCATTTGGGCGCTGCCAGCCTAGCCATTTCTTACTGCAGTATTGTATATTTTTCTAGGCATCTGTGATAAAATGATATGATAATAGTCGTTTATAACGCACCTGTACACAAGTGTTTCTATGCGCGACAAGACAGGCGAGGAAAGATAGAGGAGGACAAGACAAAATATCTCACTAGGCCTTGTGTCATTGTGAGAACAAGAGGTGCAAGAGTAAAGGGAGGGGGAAGAGCAAGGAAGAGGGGAGTGGAAAACAGGGCTGCAATGCTCTGAGTAAATGAAGCCAGGGCAGCACGGCTATGGGTAGTGCAAGGTGAACAAGGGGCTGCAGTGTTACAGTTACAGCCCCTAAGTGCATGGTAGGAACAGAGATAGTGCAAAGGTGACCGATCAAGAAAGAGCCTGGACTCAGAATGACTCTGATGGTGTCTAAGCAACCAGTCGGTACAGCAGACAGGTAGGTCAGCAAGGGAGGGAGAGAGAGAAAGCAGAGGAGAAAAGGAAGGTTTTGAGCTGCTTCCGAAATTTTAGATTGTCCGACTCAAGTTTGAAAGGGCAGGGAGGCCATTCACAGGGAAGCAGCAGCAGAGGAGAACTACCCCCCATCCTCTGCCTGGAGAAGCATCTAACCCTTAGAGAGTTGGAGGTAGATGAGCAAAGGGTTTGAGAGGGAAGGTATTTTGGAAGAGAGCATTGGATGTAGTACGGGCCCCCGCCCCAGAAAGCCTTGTGGACAATGCAAAGGGTCTTGAACTTGATCCTTGCAGCCACTGGGAGCCAGTGGAGAGGTTTCAGGCCTGGAGAGATATGATCCTTGGGCTTGAGGCCAAGGATAAGTTTTGCAGTCCTGTTCTGGATTAGTTGCAGATGACAGAGATTAGAGGAAGGCAGAATGAGAAAGAGGCTGTTGCAGTAGTCCAGCCTAGAGAGAACCAGGGCTCCGGAGACAGTGAGCTTCTGGTGGAAAATGAGAACGGGAAGAGTCTCTTTGAAGAGGAGCAGCTGGTAGTGGAACTTCTTGGTGACATCCGAGATGTGAGGAGAGAAAGAGAGAGTGGCATAGAAGATGACACCAAGGTTTTTTGCCTAGCCGGAAGGTGAAGGAAGAGGGTCCAAGGCAGACGGCCAGACTGAGAGAGGGAAAGCTGGTACAGGGTCCCAATGAGAAGGATCTCCGTCTTACTGGCATTAAGGCAGAGATTGTTGGAGGCGCACCAATCCTGCATCACGGATAGACCGTCAGGAATGAGCGAGAGAGTAGAGGAGGCTGAAGGAAGCCTGAAGGAAAGCTGAGTCATCCGCATAACACTGAAAGTTAGAGAATTTAGAGATCAGTTGGGCCAAAGGGGCCAAGTAGAGGTTGAAAAACCAGGGTGAGAGTATAGAGCCCTAGGGAACGCCACAGGTATAGAGAGGTGGCAGAGAGATTGGGACCAGGTTGGACCTGGGAGGGGGCGTTTCAAGAGGAAGGAGGTCAGTCACTCCAGCGCCTGATCAGTGATGCCCAGGTTCTCACAGAGTCGATTGATCATGATGGCGTTGTTGACTGTGTCGAAAGCAGAGGAAAGAAGGAGGGTGAGGACAGAAGGAATACTGGAATCCGGGTTAGAGAGCAAATCTTTATGGGCGTTCAAGAGAGCAGTTTCCATGCCTCTGGCATCTCTAAAGCCAGACTGATGGTCATGGAGACAACCAACAGATTCAGTGTGGAGAGTAAGCTGGGAGATGGCAATCTTTTCCAAGAGTTTTCCCAAGAAAGGGATGATGGAGATTGGGAAATAGTTTGCTGGGAAGGTAGGATCAGGAGATGGCTTCTTGAGGAGTGGGTGCACAAGGGAGTGCTTAAGGGGAGGGGGGAATGTTACAGTGGCTAAAGAGTGATTACAAAAATCAGTCAAAGCTGGAACAAGGGTGTCAATATGGTTCTTGATCGTTCTGGACGATCAGGGGAGCACCTGTTTGGACGACACTTTCATAGATCAGACTTGTCTAGAAACCTTGTCATGTGTTGTCAGAGAGAAAGAGGAAAAAGGAGGGGGAGAGGTAGAGATGGCCAAAGAGGGCTGAGAGGGGAAGAGGGAGATTAAGAGAGGCCAGAAACATACACAGGGCCTTGGAGGGAACAGAAGAGGTAGAGACTGCAACAGGATTCACCAGTTCCTTGCGGATTTTAAAGAGTTCGGCCATGTTGGCAGAGGCTGCGGGGACGCAGGCTTTAATGTATGTTCTCTTCTTGATGAGTCTTTTTGCTTTGAATGGCATTTTGGTGTAACCAGTCTAGGTATGTCTAAATGTGGCCTGGCATGCTTCAGTGTAATGTTATTTTGTGTCTACACTGGTCTACATTGTGCTGCCAGTTGGACATGTTTTCATTGAGGCATGGCATTTTTAATAGCAAAGCTTTTATGTACCTGTGCACTGTTGGTGACTTACATGTATTGGATTGGTGTTGCCCTACAAATCAATTGCAAACCTGTTACTTTATAGCCAATTTTTCTCAGAAAGTGGGCTGTATATTGCATTAACATACATACGTATATCTTTCTCCTAGTAAAGTGTGCGGCATACCCCTTCAGCAGCACATTTGTGTATATTGCGCAAGCGTGACAATCTTGTCCGGCCCAGAGTGTGGCACGACCCATGATTTGTTGCTTAGTTGGGGGGCCCCGTCAGCATGGCTCGCAGGGGGGCCCCCATATTTTCTGTTACGCCACTGGACCCACCCTCATGGCAGCCATACCAGATAGCTACCAGATACTCAGAGCTGATAGACCAAACACCAGAGGCGGCGACTTAGCCATTATTTCCAAATCTAACTTACCTATTAGACTCACCACCCCTCCTTCTTACCAATCATGTGAGATACTCACCGCTAAACGTCCCCTATCTAATAACCGTACACTCACTATTCATCTGGTACACAGACCACCAGGTCCATTAGGAACCTTCGAGGAAGGCCTAACCTGCCTCCTAGCCAACAACACTAATGACCATGCACAAATCCTGCTGTTGGGTGACTTCAATCTCGGTTTTAATGACATTGATGATAAACATGCAAAATCAGGTAGGGCGCTGTTGAGCAGCCCAGGAAATGGCTGTCTAGCTCTTGTGCTCCGTGCGGTGCCAAAGTACATCGACCTTCAACAGCGGTAATCATCTGCATCCTTCTCGCTGTCCTGCCACTGCCTGCTTAGGAACACTCGAGGCAGACCTGAAATCAATCCTGTGTGAAATCAGAGATCCGGGACCGACATACGGCCACTCGAACATTCGCCAGGAGAGGGGCCTAGCTGCGGATTGGTGTGGGGCTACTGACGTCAGTCCTGCCACAGCCTGGTGCCCTGCTGTTGTCCACTGCAGGGCTGCTGGCCTCTCTGCATCTGTGAGAGGGGCCGAGACATTGGGGTGCTGCCAGGCTACCCTGTCGTGGGGAGCCGGGGTGAAGACGTGAACTTGGCCAGCCCAGTGACGGAGTGATCGGGGTGCCTGGTTCGGCGCTCCTGGTTTGGGTGAACTGGCGCCTCGGGGCTCGCGCCTGGATTGGCCACCCGTATTTGCCACGCCTGTGTCGGCTCGGGCTGCAAAGGCCCTGGGACCTGTGCGTACCTGCTTACTGCTCGCTGCCGGACCTCAGTGCACATCACCTGCGTGGCGGGGTGAGGCCGCCCAATCTGGTGCCTTCGTCGTGCCTGCAGTGCGCCTGGAGCTGCTCTGCCCTGCTACCAGCCACAGGTGAGCTTGTGACTGGGGCAGTAGGGGGCCCACCATACGGCTGCGCTGGAATCCTCCCGGTGTCGGCGCCTGGATTGCCGAAGAGACAACAGCCCCACCACGTTAATGAATAAAAATAAAACAAATAAATAAGAACAATAAAATTTAGCTCACAGATGAGATCCGGGCCCTGCGGCCCTGGTGGGAGGTGGACTGCTGCGCCCCGGGGCACTGATTCCTGTGGCCCTGAACTCCTGCCCCATTTCCCCATAAGGATCGGGCCAGCCACCTTGTGGTTACGCGGCGGCCCTCGGCTGGCTCAGTACACCGAGTGATACATATGTAAGCAGTGACCAGGCTACTGCCACATGCTCCATTGCACTCACTGAGACTGCCCTGCCTACGGCCACTGGTACATGGAACACTGGGACCTTAAACCTACTCCACCACGTTCAGCCACAGCCCTCGGACCGACAATCTGTTCCACCTGGGTGCGTAGGCGACATCCCTGCCCTGCTGCCCTACTGCCTTGCTGGACCTCCACCCTGATTTCTTATCACCCTACGACATCTGCTGTGCATCTGGAGACGCCCAGCTATTGGTGCCTGTACCCACTACATCGAATACATCACACCTGGGGCCCCACTGTGGAGTCAACCAAGCAGTGATGTTGGGTAGTTCCAGTGGAACTAACAAGGTGGGTTCAATGGATACATTTGCTAAAGTGGAACCCAGGGCAGAGCTGTACCACTCACCACTCAACTCAGATGATTCTGTCTCACCTCCTGGCGCTCCTGCCCTGGATCTCACCACAATGATGAAGTCTATGGCAAAAAACTTTGCTTCATTCCACGAGAAGCTGGACGATATATATGCTAACGTTACATCACTCAAGTCCCAGATTGATCATGCAGGCACCAGGATAACTGAGGCGGAATCCCGAATTGGAGCTAACGAAGACGCGCTGCACTCCCTCCAGGAAACTGTCACCACACTTACGCGGGACATGAAGTCCGTAAAGGCTAAATGTGATGACATAGAGTCTAGGTCACGCAGGAACAACATACGTATCATAGGTGTTCTGGAAAATGCACTCAAGGGTTGGATGGAATTGGCTGTCGAAAACCTGCTCAAGGAACTGCTTGACAACCCGGATTTGTCCCCCTTTTTCACTGTTGAACGTGCACACAGTGCTCTAGCTCATCGACCCAAACCCGGAGACTTCCCTAGGCCTGTCGTTGCCAAAATTCTGAATTACAGAGACAGGGATCTCATTCTCCCCCTTGCACGTGAAAAGGGAAAACTGCACCTTGGTTCCCAAACTATCCAGATTTTCCCTGACTTCTCGGTGGGGCTTCAGCAGGAGCAGTGGCAATTTCTTGGGATGAAGAAGCTGTTAAGAGAACGCAACATTTCCATGCAATCCTGTTTCCTGCGTGCCTCAAATTTACCTTTAGGGAAAAACTTTACTTCTTTATGGTACCTGACGAGGCAGTGAAGTTCATCGAGGCACAGATACCACTTCATAACCCTGCCGAAGACCTCATGGAAAAGACTGACTCACCATGGGTCCATGCCAGTATCATTTATAATAACTGCTTAACAGGCTTTCCATCTCCTGCTTATCCACGTTGGTTCACTTTTATCATTTCATAATGTGATGATGGTATCCTGGGCCATCTCGGCTTTCATACAACATGATTGCTTGGTTATTGTTCACTAAGATACACTTGGGTAGCTGTGCAGGCCCCGCCGTGGCCTGTTCGCTAACCCATTGATCCACAGGCAACCTTTGTCATGATCGCAGGGGGGGGGCGAGACCTCCTGTTCGCAATCTGCTTGTGGCAGCTGGCCACGTTAATTCATGCCCTATTGATGTTTTCTTCGATGCATATATTGGTAACTATAACTGCTTGATTATTATGTAATCTGCCGAAACATGTACCACTCAGGTACCCTACTGCTCCGGTTTCCTTTTTGGTGTCCGCACGGCAACAGCGCACCCCACTGTGGTTGCAACGGCTAATTTAGAGGGTTTTCTGATTGTTGGCCCCTGTTGGGCCCGCAGTGCAGCTGGACCAAGTTGTTATGTATTTGCTGACATCTTGTTAAGGGGAATTGTTGGTAATTGTGGGTAGGGGGGATGTGGGCACTACCGATCTTTTTTGGGTTGTGAGGTGGGGGGAGGGTGTGTTTGGGTTGAAGTTATAAAAAATGGCAGAAGTACAGCAGCATATAGTGCTCTGAAAGAGTTGCATAATTGTAATGACTCCTGTGGGAATGCACCCATATCGGGATGTACCCTAGAACTGTACAATGCCTATTAAGGTAATGTCCTGGAATGTCCGTGGCTTAGGCAATTACACCAAGTCGCGCAAGATTGTCGCTTATGCCCAAAGACATGGTACTAGAATACTCATGCTGCAGGAGACACACGCTCAGACTCACCTGGCAACTACCATCACACCATTCTGGGGATCCAATAGATATTACACAACCTATTTCACACAGGCCAGAGGGGTATTGACCTTAATACACAGGTCTACTAAATTCACTCTCTTAAAAGGCTATGTTGACCCGGATGGCAGATACATCATACTACACTGCATGCTGGTAGAAAGAGAATGGGCCTCATTACAAATCAGGCGGTCCAGAAATAACGGTGGCGGTAAACCCGCCGCCACATTTGTTTCCGGACCACCTGATCCCAACTCCTGCAGGCGGGAGGTGATGTTCCCGCCAGGTTTGACCTGGCGGGTTTAACACCGCCCGCCTGCAGGCGGACGAGGATACACCGACAGCATTACGAGATGCTGCCGGTGTTTCCATGATCCCCATTCCCATTGAGTCCGATAGGACTCAATGGGAATGGAGATTAACACCATTCCGCCTCCGTGATTCCCGGAAAACCGGGGTTGTAATGCCCCTGTAATTCCGGGAATCACGGAGGCGGAATGGTAATACGAGTCCGGCGGTAACCAGGCGGTTTTACCGCCTCAGTTACCGCTGGACTCGTAATGAGGCTCAATATCTCTTGGTAAACACCTATGGCCCTAATGTGGATTCCCGTGAGTTTTTTGATTGCGTATCTACAATCCTGCTGGGTTATGTGGGGATCCAGATCAACTGGGGGGGGCGACATTAACCTGGTACTTGATGTTGACCTTGATAGGACTGGATCAGCACCCAGGGCACTGTCGTGAGCAGAGTGCAAACTGTATTCACTTTGTGCGGCACTTGACATCCGCAATGTCTGGAGGTCGTTCCATCCCCAACTGCGTGAATACTGTGTAGAATACTCTACTGTGCATTATAGTTCATCCAGAATTGATCTCGTCTTGGTGTCCAATGGCCTTGTTGGCCAGGTCCGGGAAGCCCAAATACTGACCCTTACGATATCCGACCGTGCACCCGTTACTTTAACTGTCGAGCTTGGAATACCGGTTTCTGCTTGTAGCACCTGGCGCTTTAAATCTGCAGCCCTCCTGGACATTGTATTTAAAGCTGACAGTCTGGCTGACATTGACACTTATTTTTAATGCAATTCCCTGCAATCTACCACTGCTAGTGTCTGTTGGGACTCATTTAAGGTATATATCAGGGTGATGTCTATCTCCAGAGAGGCAGGCGTACTGAAAACCATTAGCAATTACCTCACTCACTCCAAGGCCAGGCTTTGGGACCTAGAGTGGGACTGCACCACTGCAGCTGACCCCGCTAATCTGGTGCACAAAGAACTTGGTGTCTTTGAGGCGTATGCCTCCAGGGAGGTTTGCTACTTCAGCCGGCCGCTTGCTGCACATAGATACGGGGAGAGGGACAGACCCGGGAAAACACTGGCCAAGCTAACAAGGGGGGAACGGGGCCAGACGCAAATTGTGTCCATCAAGAATGCTGGGGGTATACCTCAATGGTCCAATCAATGGATACTAGATATCTTTACTGACTTCTACACTGACCTTTACACTGCACCCCGTGAACATAGTGAACAACACATGAGGGACATCCTTGCCCAGATCCCAATGACACTCATCTCTGGATCCACCAGGAGTCAGCTTGACTCACCGATCACACTTGAGGAGGTGGTTGAGGCAATCTCCGATCTTCCCAAGGTAGGGCACCTGGGCCTGATGGGCTAAAACCCGAGTTTTATCAGAAACACATGGCCATCCTTGCTCCCAGACTCCTGGAGGTCTGGGATGAATCACTCTGTCTTGGCGTCCTCCCCACTCACTGCATGAGGCCATTATTATGGTGCTGCACAAACCCGGTAAGCCTAGTGATGAGTGTGGCTCATATAGACCTCTTTCACTGATGAACATCGGCACAAAAATCTTTGCTAAGGTGATTGCCAACCGCTTCCTGCTGCTCATGACACACCTGGTACATGAGGACAAGTCAGTGTTCCTGCCCGGGAGATCTACCTCCCAGAACTTTTGGCAGCTTTTTAATGTTATGGCTAGAATTGAACAGGATGCTAATGCCATCGACGTTGCACTGGATGTCCAGAAGGCATTTGACATGGTCTCATGGAAATATATGTGGTTGGTTCTAGAGACCATGGAATCAGCCCTAATATAATCAGATACATTAAATTATTGTACACAGACCCGGTAGCCAGGGTGCGGTTTAACTCTTTGACTTCTGCAATGTTCACACTCTTTAGGGGTACCCTACAAGGCTGCCCGTTCTCCCCGATGCTCTTTTCAATGGTTATAGAACCCATGGCAGATCATGTTAGTGCTCAACACACTCACAGGGGGGTTTGATTAATAGGGACTCCCGCAATAATATCCCTGTATGCCAATGATGTATTATTATATATTAGAGATATCACCACTCACCTTGACCCAATCCTTAAAGTCACGTGTATTGGCACTTGCTCAGAATTTACAATCAACTATTCCAAATCCGAAATTTTCCCACTTACCATCAACACACCGCAACCTGCCTCCGAAATATCCACTCCGCTGGTCTCCCGGTGGAATTCGATACTTGGGTATCCAGGTATCCGTCTCCAGGGCCACCCTGCTGGCGGATAACTATGTGGTTGTTGCGCAACTGGCTGAGTCCAAGATGGCCAGATGGCGCTCCCTCGCATTGTCACTCACTGGGAAGCACTCCCTCATCAAAATGATCCTTGTCCCTAAGCTGCTATATATATTCTGCAACGTCCCCATTTGGCCCAGAAAAACAGTACTTTTCGGACCTGCAAAAAAACATGCGCACAGTTTCTATGGCACTCGGGTGCGGTCCGCAAGAAGTGGCTGGACATGGTGCTCCCATATGAGTGTGGCGGGCTTACTGCGCCGGATCTGATGCTGTACTGGATTTCCGCGCAGGCCCAATAGGCTACATACTGGTACGCTAGCCCCCTAATCCGTACACATGTTAAGTTGGAAACATTGGCTGGGGCCGGGACCAACATCATTACCCTATTGTTCCAGCGAGAGTTCTTATCTGACTCCCCTTTTGACCCAGTGGCTGCCACTCTACTCGCCTGGAGCCATGTCCTTGCTATGTCGGCCGACACAAGCCCTTATTATAAATGGCTTCCTGCTTGGAGATTTCCCGGACTGAAACCCACACATGATGTGGCCTTAGCCCGCCACTGGGGGGATTTGGGATACCAGGCAATTACTGATTTCTTCCCCGACGGGAGGTTCATTGACCATCAGTCTATGAGGCAGGGCCACATCGAATCTGCACTTGAAATGTTACAGTATTTTAGACTCTGTGCCTCATTCCGCACTATGTGGCCCACCTTCCCTAATGAACCTAGTGACTCTCCCGAGGTCACCTATATTGCCAACTCCAGTGGCACCCGAGCAGTGGTTTCCTCCCTTCACAAACTTTTGCTGGCCAGATCCCCCCCCCGGCCCTCCCGTGTATGTGCTAAGTGGGCGGATGAGATGGACCTGGAGATCTCGGACCACCTATGGAAAAAGATGTGTTCCCACACTAAAAGAGTATCTCTCAATTTCCACTATCGTCTTATCCAGTTCAAACTGCTTAATAGATTGTACTATACTCCTCGCCGACTCTTCAAATTTGCTGGTTCTGACACACACACACATGTGTCTGATGCAGGGAAGATGGTTATGTCCTAAACTGGCAGACTTTTGGGAGGGGGTAGTGGGGGCCCTTGCTGCCATTATGGCTTTAGCAATTGACCCGGACCCGCTGGTCATCCTGTTTTGAGTATGGGAATCCGAGGACACTAGACGACAGGCTACATTTCTTGATATTAGCTACATGGTGGCTAAGAAGTTCGTGCTGCAGTGCTGGAAAAGTTCCTCCCCCCCCAACCTTTCAGAAATGGCTCAGTGCACTTACCTGGTCTCATACCTGGGAGGGAGAGTATCTGACAATGCTCCCAGTACAATCCCGCCCCAGAAATGTGTGGTCAGCCTTTAATAGCTATCTCATGAACCAGTCTGAGAGTTTGTCTGGTGGTGTCTCTCCCATTACCTCATAGTTGCATTCTCATGTGCTGCACATCGGTCAGCTACTGTTTGATACGTAATTGATGCATCCTCTGTTTGCTATTGTGCTGTATATCGCTATTGCATTTATTGTACAATGTACTCTGTCAAGTGTGGTTGCTGTAACTTATGCCAATAAATAAAAACTTTAAAAAAAAAGTTACTCCCACATCTACTCCCTGCCATTAACAACCTAGCCAGTAATACAGACCCTACCTTACTATTGGAGGTCTTCAACAGCGCTATGACCAAGACACTGGACACCATTGCATCTGTCAAACTTTGCAAAGGTAGACAGAAATCACATCTTAATACTTGGTTCACGCTCCAACTTAAATAATTAAGACTCCAAAAAAGAAAGCTCCAATCAACTTGGCGTCACTCTCCCACTGACGAGAATAAAGCCAAGCTAACAAACCTCTCTAAGCTTTACAAGAATTAAATAATTAGCACAAAAAAGACTATATTTTTGACAGAATTCGAAATCGGACACCAAGGAACAATTTTCTATCCTTCGGGAAAGGGAATCACCGATACCACAGGCTGACAACATTCCTAAGGATAAGCCTTGGTGTACTGACATACAAAATGCCCTGTCGAATAAAATTGCCTCCCTCCAACTCAAAATAGCTAACAAGAAAGCCTCCTTGCTCCTACCTGAGCAGCAACCCCCACCATTCACTCCGGACAGAACCACCCTACCTTTCAGTTTTAAGAAAATGTCTATCTCTGAGACAGAAAAAATCACACTCTCTTTAAAACCTTCAAACTGCAAAGGAGACAACTGCCCGGGCCAAATTATAAAGGATGCAGCTAGAGACTTAGCCCCTTTCACCTCGAAGCTCATTAATGCCTCCTCCAAGACTAATTCTGTGCTCAATAATCTCAAAGAATCATGGGTGCTCCCACTGCTCAAAAAACAAACATTAGATCCCTCTATCCCGACCAACTATAGACCTATCACCACAGTCCCCTTCCTACTTAAAATTATCGATAGAGTAGCTTACCTTCAAATACAGGACTACCTGGAAGTTAACCACCTACTAGGATCACGACAATCTGGATTCCACCCTCTCCACGGCACAGAAACAGCCTTAATATACCTCAAGACCCAAATTTACGAGTTGAAGGACAACAGGAAATCAGCTATGCTCCTTGACTTATCTGCAGCCTTTGACCTGGTGGATCACGCAGTGTTATGCAACCACCTCAGGTCTGCAGGCCATTTCTCAAGTGATGCCATAACTTGGGTTCAGTCCTTCCTAGCTAACCGGACAATGAGAGTCTTCTCCCCATCACCCTCTACTGATCCCATTTACATTTCTTGTGGAGTACTTCAGGGATCATATGTCTCACCAACCATGTATTACATCTTTACTAAACCCCTGTTTGACAAGTTGGATAGAATAGGCGTCACCTACACCAATTACGCAGATGACACCCAGATCCTCATTCCCCTTTCGGGCAACTTTCTGGAAGACTCGGCATTAGTAAATAAAATATACCTCCTCGTTCAGGTATGGATGGCATCCAACAGCCTCTGCCTGAACGACGACAAAACGGAGTTACTGATCCTAGGTTCAGAGACAGCCCTTACAAAACTTAACCCGAGCTATGCCTCATTCAACATTGACAATAACGTCATCAAGGTGATGCCTATAGTTAAAACCTTGGGATTCTACCTTGACTCTGCGCTTACCCTCAAGAAGCAAGTCAACTCACTAGCATCCATTCACAACAGCCTACATCTGCAAACTGACCCGAGCCTGTAGACCTTTTCTCTCTGAAATTAGTTGTATCTCCCTGGCCAATGCACTAATAATATCCAGATTGGACCGTTGTAATGCCTTGTACACGGGAGCTAATAAGTACATTACTGACAAATTGCAAAGACTTCAAAACAATGCCCTAAGAGCAGCTTTGAATATCCCCATTAGACATCACATTTTCTCATTTAGAAGAGATGTCCACTGGCTTAAGATTAACGACAGGATCTTCCTTAAAACACTCTCACTCATGTCTAAATGCCTGAACAATATAGCGCCACCATATCTAGTAGGAAGAATAAACAAGACTTACCTCCCGCCCCATGAGATTGGCCAATGCCCACACCCTAGAGAACCCCAGATTTAAATGTATCACTGCTGGCGGCTTTAGCTTCCTGGTCATAGCCACGTGGTCCTGGAATGCACTCCCCTTAGATCTCAGAACGGATCAACCCTATTCCAGAATTAGATGGAAAGTCCTGACCTTGATACGAACAAACGATTCCTAATCTGTCTCGTCCTGCACTTGTACCATGACTGCACCTGCTACTGAATGTCGGCCAAGCCTTACCATTCTCAATGTATCTGTTACCACTGCATTACTTGACTCTAATCATGTTATACCTATATGCGTCCACTAGTCTCTGTGTGATATAATGTGGCAGTAATTTTGCATATTTTCTGTATTTATGCACCCTACTTACTCTGTAACTAAGCTTCAAGCCTACTTGTCATTTTGTGCCCAGCTACCTGAGCGCTTGGTGTGCCTTATCAAATAAATAAACAAACAAACAAACAAACAAACAAATATGGCAGGATCTCCGTTGGCTGCCTGATATATCATGTCATCTGCGTATAGCAAAATCAGATTTGCCACCGTGCCTATCTTGATTCCAGCTGCAGTGTAATACCCCCTCAGAAATACTGCGAGTGGCTCTAAAGCCAAAATATACAGCATCTGTGGCAATGGGAATCCCTGCTAGGGTAATTTATGTATCTCCCATGCTTCATATATCTGCCTTCTCATCCTCACCCTCGTCCTTGGTCGAGTGTAGATTAATTTTAACCAGGTTCTGCCTATCCCAAATCATGCCAAGGTCGTCAGAAGCCCGTCCCAGTGCACAAAGTCAAAGGTCTTAACTGTGTCCAGTGAGTCCACCACACAGTCTTCTGACATTTGGTTATTACTATCTAAGACGCGATGTAGCCTCCTCAAATTCCATGTGGTGTTGCGCCCTGGAACATACCCAGTTTGATCCATGTGAACCAATCCTCTTATCACCTTTCTGAGCCTATTTGCCAATATTGCTGTCAGGATTCTGCTGTCCTGATTTACAATCAGGAGGGGTCTGTATGACCCACAGTTCTGTGGGGGCTTGCCTGGTTTGAGAATAGGCACTATGATAGCTTCCCACAAACAATTTGGCAGCACTCCCAGTTCCTAGGCTTCTGCAAAGACTTCCAGGAGTCTGGGCACCAGCATCTCTGCATATGCTTTATAAAATTCCCCAGGGAGCCCATCTGGGCCCGGGTTCTTGGCACTCGGGAGCTCTCTTATCATTATCATTATTTACTCCAACTCAATCGATGCATCAAGCATATCTGCCTGCTCCACCGCCAATCTTGGCAACTCTATTTGGGTCAGTGCCTCTTCTATATTCATGTCTGTTAAATTTGATTCCGCAGAGTACAGGGATCTATAGTGCCATGAAAATTCCTCATTGATCCCGCATTGGGTCTTAATTATATCTCGATTATAATCAGCAATAGCGCTAATAATGTCTCTTGGTTCCTCGGGCCTGCACAACCATGCCAGCAATCTCCCCGGCGTTTCCCCTTTTGCATGTAGCCATTGCGTATATTTAGCAAAGTCGAATCTTCCTAGCCTGTCCCATTCCCCTATGAACTTTTACCTCAGTTTCAGCAGCTCCCCTGACTCGCTTGCCCCCCTCGTCTGCTATCTAATTCTCAGTGTGTTCTAGAGCTTGCAGTATTTCTTTCCTGAGGCCTCCCAATTTTCCTATTGCTGTCCCTCTCATGACCACTTTAATGCTTCTCAGAGCGTGCTTGTTTTCTCAGGGTCTCATGGTGGCACCCTACTATACTGGTCAAAGGGGCATGATCTGACAGGACCCTGGCTCTGTAATCTATATGCACAAACTCTCCCAAAGTTTCCATTCCCATGAAAATGTAATCTATCCTTGTGTGTACACCGTCAGTGAATTTGAAAGGAGAAAAACCTCTTGTTCCACAGTGTGTTTCCTGCCAAATTTCTACCAGTCTCGTTTCCTGCAGCAGAGAGCTCAGCACTTTAGCAGGCGGCGCAGGGTTCTTGTATTTCCTGTCTGACCTATCTAGGCTGGGGTTAAGGGTGCAATTGAAGTCCCCAACCCAAACCAATGCAGGTTCCCTGTATGTTGACAGTTTTGGATATAATGACTTGAAAAACCAAGTGGCGTTGTGAATCGGGGCGTATGTGTTTATAAAACAGACTTCCCCATTTTCCCATAATCCATTCACCATGACCAATCTGCCCTCATCATCTTTCTTGAACTCCAAAGGCTAAAATGGTGCATCCACAGCAATCCAGATGAGTACTTCTCTGGCGTATGCAGAGTAAGGCGAACCATATAGCTTGTCTCCCCCATTTCTTGGCTATTGTGGCTTATCTGTCTGCTGTTAGAGCTATCACAAAAAAGGGCTCCCGGCTAAATCCTGATTTACCCAGGCGGGTACACAAATCTATAAGATCACAGTAATCCGGGTGAGAGCAAAACACACAGTTTCATCATTCTGATCCTACATGAAAGACTTTGTTTTTCAAACAGTTGTGGCAGTCACTGGAGTTTTCGCCTCAAGCGTTTAATGCACATGTGTAAATCATAGTATAACACAAAAGAGACTATAAACTTTTTACAAATAGTACAACATATATACAAGTGCAGTCCAGTCAAATTGACTGGAATTAATGGACAAAGGCATGTTCTTTCCTTTATTTACATTTGCGGAATTCAATCAACAGATAACATGTCAGCACTTTACGTGTCGATAGTGCACAAATAACAGTGTTGATGCTGGACACTGGTGACAAAAAGACAGTCGTCGACACTACTGTGTTTCGGCCAAAGATAAGCTGTAGAATGAAGCTTGCATGTTGTTGGCCTTCATCAGTACGATAAAGCAGGTTGGAGGAAAGGAGTATCCTAGTGGTCTAGTGTGGTCTTGTGTGCGGAAATGCACTACTGTTGGAAGCTTGTGAGCTGTTGTACTGTTCCAATTGTACAATATTGGTTCCACTTGTTTGCTTAGTGAAATCTGAAATGCCCGGGTGCCAGGGTCCAGTATAGTGCTGGAAGTATTGGGCTAGGAGTCCAAGATTTGGTGCGGGAAGGATTAGGCTTCAAAGTTTGCTAATATAACGTGTTTGAAATCAGGGCATTCCTGATGGAGCGTTAACAAAACAAAAGTGCAGGAAGTGATATCTATAACCCTGGTGCTTCCCAGCCCAGACGACACACTGACATTCTACATATTCTCACATGCTAAGGGTCAACATATGACTGCAGTATTGACCAAGAAAAGTACAATTGGCCATAAGCTATAGGCCAACTACAGTGGCACGCTAGACTCAGTGATGCAAGGACAGTTCAAGTGCGATCAAGCACTTGCTACAGCTACGTTTGCAATTGAGTAAAATTCCACTAGTGTGATTGGGTGTTTAGTCACTTTGTACATGAAACATTCAGTGGTCGCCATTCTGGAGAGTCCCAATCTACCTTGATCACACAGACAGCCTCAGCACATGAAATTATCCACTCAAGCCCACACTTTCATATTGTACGGTGCAAAGCAGTGAACCCTTCTCCCGATGGAGTGGGTGCAATGTGCTAAGGTGCTATAATGGCACACATTTATTTTATGAGCTCTTTAAAGAGATCACAGCACTACTTGGCTTTAAGCACTCAATGTGCACAATTTATCACCAAAGGCCAATGGCATTGTGGAGAAGATCAACAGGCTTCTCAAGAGCAAACTATCTAAGCTTTCCACACATTGAAGAAGAACTGGGTGCACTGCTTACTCTTGGCCCTCTTCAGTTTACACACACAACCCAGAAAAGACCATAATGTATCACCTAAAGAGGTGGTTACTGGTCGGCACATGAAGATGACCATATCCCCTGTCAGGAGTGCATAAGATGCCCATAGGGCAGAAGCTGTTTTATGTGAAGAATTTAAAGAGGATTTGACAACCCTAAACCGTAAAAAGAAATTGTCTGTCGACAGATTGCACCTCTCCGACCAGGGGACACACCAGACACTCCAAACACAACAGTGACAGGCTACTCGCCCACCCAAATGCTGCTACTTGGAGAATTTATCTGTGTAAGGAGCTTTGTTCGAAAATGGAATAACCCCAGATGTCATGGTCCCTATGAAGTGGTGTTCTCAACTACCCTTGCAGTGAAAGTGAAGGAGCTTTGCTATTGGATACACCTTTAAGATTTCTGCAGAGCACACCCACACATTACACAATCGCCTTGAAAGCACCTGCCACTGGTCATCTACCTCAGCACCAATTACACAGCCAGATTGCAGAATCCCTGTTAGCCCTTATCCCATCAGTGCACACACACATCTGCTAAAGCATAACTATTTTATAAGAACTCTCTCTTGTTCTCCCTATCACCCTCTTTCTCTTCCTCTAACTCTCTCTCTCTCTTTCTCCATGTCCCCCTATTTCTCTTCCTCTCTTATCACTTCTCTCATTCTCTCTATCTCTTCCTCTCCAAATTTCTCTATTCCTCTTGTTGTATTTATCCTCTCCCCCACCCTATCTGTTTGTGTGTGTGTTCTTTTTCACCCCCCCTTGTTGGTTAGAAAACAATGGAACCAGAAACTTCAACTACTACAGTGTATATTAGAAAAGGTGTTAGCTACGAAATTTCTCCTAGATGTTCATATTAATATATGTGTGTCATGCATTTTATTGCAGGAATATTCACCATTCTAATATTTATATTAGGAATTTATTGGGGAGCATCTTTTAAATGGGGAGGTCATATAAAAGAGGGGGATTTGACGTGCATACACAAACCACCAACACCACTGTAAATATGTATAACAATAGTAATGAGCGTAATAATCGCTATAGCAGACCAACAATTGCACCTATACATATGAGTATGTTAGAAATAAATGTCCCAATTGTTTTTAAGAATATTTTTCATAACATTCCCGTTCATGATGACATTAGCATTAGAAGTGTTGCAAGCAAACACATAGGGCCACATTGGAGAATGAAAAGGCAAGCAAAAAGGGCAAAATATGGTGCCTACCATGGACTAGTCCTTGATGCTTTTGAAGATGTGTGACACCCCGAGATGACCAACAGTTGGTATGTCAATATGAGTGTGATAGGCAGAGAAACTGCAAATAGTAGCTGCTATGTATGTTCACCAATCCTGCATGCATTGGCTAATAGAGGGACCAATCCTAGAGGCACATTACTGGGTTCATCTTGCCCTATGTATGGCTAAAGGCACCTTCCAGGCACACAGCATGTGGCTAGAGCTCGTGGATCCAGATCCCCTGCAATGTAACAATAATCTGAGAAGCGTTAAATGCTTACAGCATCCATATCTGGTTATCCAAGGACTTAAATATATAAACAACAGATGGCAAGAGACCAAACTCAGACGCATGGCGGAGGGCCTCTTAGGATATGAAGACGAACTCCTGACTCAAGTGGAAGCAACCTGCGCACAAATTGTGACAGAGCATAATACAAAATTGACATGGATTGCAGCAATGGAAAATCCAGTGAAAGTGCAGCTAAAAAGAAACATATGAACTTTATTTTCAGCTCTAATGAATGTTGCAATAAGACCCTCCTGATTCCAGACCTGAAAAGAGGCATGGGGCAGTGATGGATTACTACTGGGTCTGCCGCCAACAAACGTACTTGCACCTCCCACCATCATGGAGGGGCTAGTGTTGGCTGGCAACGCTGCACTCAGCACTACTGTTAATACCAGAAAAACATTTGCAAGGGGGGGGCAATACCCAGTACAGCCCCTACCATCTCTTCAGTGTTAGAAGAAGAGAACCTGTTACCACCGCCAGAGTTTCACATCCTACCTGGAAGACGGCAGTATGAGAAGCTGCAGAGGAAGAAGAGATCAAACTACCTATCAAGAGACTCATCCGCATTGCTCACTGAAATCCCAGATGAATACAGGCTTTTCAGCTCAACGGAAACCTTCTTTGCTTCACTATTGCTACCTGGCGTGCAGGTAACGGCCAATGCAAAATGGCTGCAAATTGTATGCTGGGAAAAGGTCCAGTTGACAACTGACACAGAGCATGGGTTCAATGTCATAACGGTCGATCTGCGTGCCCTGAGACTGATGACGATGCAAAATTGATACGTCCTCGATATGTTGACGGCAATGGAAGGAGGCGTGTGCCTAAATATTGGCGATTCCTGCTGCATGTTTGTTCCTTCCCAAAGATGCGGAGAACGGGTTGTTATCCCATATAATTGCAGCTATGGTCTAGGAGTCTGTATGAAGAAAGAAATAGGAATACAAGGAAATTACTGGTTTGATGTTGCATTCGATAGGGCCCCATCCTGGCTGCACCCCATCGTGAATATTCTGGTGCCCATCATTGTATTCGTCTTGGTCATCTTCTGCACCTGTCAAATAGGCCTCCGATGTTGTGCCAAAGCAGTGCCTTGTAGTGCAATGATGATGGTGTCAATTGGGGTTTCAAAGGTACCTTGCAATACAAAAGATAGTGAAATACAGACTGACCACTCCATCACTCACATGGTCCTGCTGACCTTTAGAATTATAAGGAAGTATGGTTTGATCTGGCAGATGATGGGGTATGTATTTACATGACATGCACATCTAACGAGTATGCACAATCAGCAGAGAGTCTATGGTCTGTGTGTAGGGCCTGGACACCTGAAAAGGGAACCCCACCATATGAGGAGGTGGTGAGAAGGGAGAACGAGCACATGCATGGGGGGAGTTTGTTACTGTAGAAGTAATGAAAGGGAGAATGTTGGGAAAAGAGCAATCCCATCCCATGCCCCTAGGTGCTTTAAGGTGAGGAGAGCCCCATTGAAAGAAATATAATAAACCAGGGGGTAGGGGACATCCTAAAAGTCCCCACATGATCATAATATTGTAATCAATTTAGACATAGTGCACCTAAATAAGCGAACGCCATATGTGTAGATATTAGTAGCCATAGTCAAAGCACAGGGCCTGCAGGGCCATTTAGTATTTAGTGTGTTAGACACATTCTGCAAGCCTGAAGGAGAAATCTGGATAGACCCAAGCGCTGATGAGGGAGGCCCACACCGGCAACTTCCACAGAAACCCCTATTTGTTTTAAGGTTGTTGCCAATATGTTTGTCTAAAAACAGTGTGCTCTGCAAGACCACAAGACAGAACTGGGCACCTTGGTGTATGTGTTATAACAAACAGGCCGAAGCAGGCCTCTTACCCCCACCCAGCTCAAATGTGAGTTATAGCCCTCACAACTTCCCTAGTCCTTAGACCTCTGAATTCCAAGATACCATTTGATTCCAGACCACCGACCATAAACCAATCAGCCATAAATAACTGAGAGTGTGGTTGTCCCACCTTTATTTTATGACATGGTTTGTAGTGCGAGGTACAAGGAGGGATAAATTATAGTTCAAGAGCGAGGGTGGGAGCTGATGATGCGAGTGGGAATGAGTGAAGTATGTGTGGGTCAGTTTTACATTGAGACTCCCCCTGTGCCAGTCTCTGAGCCTGTCAGTTGCACAGTATAATAATAGAGTAGCATTGTTCACAAATGTAGCTAATTGCTTCTTCAGCCTTGGTTCCTTGGAAACAATGAGCCCAGCAGATCCCACATGATGGAAGACTGACAGACAGGGCTGTGAAATCCCCTATGGAGCAGGCCACCCAGGTATATGTTCACACCAAACAGCCACGCAGGTTTTTACTTTATACAATGACGTCACCTATGATGCTGTGTCTTCTTATAAGATTCTGCTTGTACACTTTTTCAGAAAAGCATTCTGTGGCAGCAGAGTTCTTTGCTGATGTATCTAGTTTTGTAGAAATAAATACTTGTTTTCACTTGCAAGAGCATATTGGGCCTTTTTCCCTAGCGGCTTGTATTTTCTCTGGTGTGAGCGCTTAGTAGTGTGCCTTCAGTAGCACAGTAGGATGCGAATATAGACCACAGGAGATATGAGATGGAGGTAGGTGAGCAGGTGGTGGTGGGAAAGCACATAGGGGAAATGGAAAGGGAAGTGAGCGGGCGCGATGGGGAACGTGAGTCAACGACACTGGCGAAAGTGACCTGGGCGTTGGTGTGAGTGTGAGACAGAGCTTGATCAATGTATAAGACGTTTTCATTTATTCGCAAACATAAAAAATTAAGTTGTGCTCATATGCATTTAATCACATTTTAACCAGGAAAAACAACATTGAGGACTCAGCGTATGTTGAAGCTTTAAGTAATTGTAATTGTAACAGTGGCATGTGTGGAAAACGGTGTCATGATTTCAAATTAATACCAGAAATGGTCTTGCACAGCAATTGAAAGATGATGTTGTGTTTAGCAGTTTTATATGAAGGCATGCATGATCGATCCCCCATTCAGATATACGTGACATTAATAATTTAATTGATTGCAATTTTAGAAATTATTCTATTCAGTGCAGGCTGCGAGGGAGTTGCTTTTTGGCGGGCAGAGAGTGAGGGTTGGGGTGCCATAATGGCACTGCCATTTTTTGTTTTTGACATCTATAGTACCCAAACTATTCTATTCAAATACTGATTCATGTGTACATAAGAAGGGCTTGTGACAAGGGGCACACACAAATGACATTTGAGGAGGTACACACAGTGTATGTTGGTATTGATTGGTTGTTGATCCCTGACATTCCCTACGACTAGCCATGCTAATCCCTATGGCTTATCCCACCCAATACTGCCTATCTCAGGAACTTTTAGTTCGAGCTCTTCCATGGACACAGCCATCTTGAATGACTGTCTCTTAGGAATCTCTCCGGATACGCATTTTAAAGATACTTTTGTTCTTGCGTGCATGATGTCTTTAGCGTCTGGCAGTCGGGTAAAGGAACTTGTAAAGCATGAAATGCTTTGTGGTTTACTGGCTGTATGGATGGGTGGGGGTTGTCAATGTATCACAGCAGGTGAATGTATCCAGCATGGGTGCCAGTGATGTGATAAGTAAAAAGTGCTGTGAAAGATGTATTTGGCTGCTTGAGATGGTCTGTGCTAATCCAGCAGGACTGATCCTATGCGTTTAACCAGCTCCTAAAAATGTGATCAGCACGCTGATACAACATGAATGACACTATTCCAATACACTACATCCATATGGTGTTTGAGTTTAAAATAAGTGTTTTTCTTAACTGAAAGTACCATTTGTTTTCACTTCTGGGGGATCTCCATTTGCTGAATGTTCACGTGATGTTCATGTATCTGCAATTGCTGATATTGTAATAGTCTATTGCATACGTTCCTCTCTTCTTTCTGAGCACGCTCTGACAATCATGATCGCTTGTTGACGGATAAGTCAATTGCGTGGTCACAAATGAAAGACACTCGCTTTGGATCTATCCCAGAATTGCTCAGGTCCATTACAGATCCTGACATATACAGCTGCCCCCAGCGTACCCCAAACACTGAACATTTAAATTCTAGCTGTTTGCATTTTTGTGGTCACAAGTATGCCACGAGGTGTTGCTCCGCGCCGTCTTGCTTCTAAGGCGAGCAGGTTGCCCCTGAGCTATCCTCCCGAGCCTTCATAGAGATGTATGTCTGATGGCACAATTTAAAGCCGTTCTTTAACTTTGTTATACGTTTTCCCAATATAAAAAGATGTTGTAAATTGCATGCACGTTTTGATTGCAGAGGCATGCTTCGAAACCCAACTTTGAAAAACGGTTATTGTGTACAATAATGGGGCTCCTTATTTTCATAGGGCCTGATTCTTGGAATTTTTTGCACAGTTCAAAGTGACTCTGCTCTGCTGAAAAGTGACTTTGCACTGCCCAAATCCTGTGTCCACAGTGCATAGTCATTTTTGCAGTACAAAATTACTTTGCACGGACTTTGCACTGACTTTGCACTGAAACATACATTTTGCACAGTTCCATGAATCAGAGTTTGTGTCGACAGTGCAAAGTAACTTTTCAGCAGTGCAAAGTCCCTTTGAACCATGCAAAAAATTCCATTAATCGGGAGGATAGTCTCCACAGCACAAAAATAGGCATTAACATTCTTGAATTTTCATTGTTTTTAATTAGAGCTATTAGGAGGCGCTATAAGCTGAAACTATTGCATCAGAGTACACATGGGAAGAATTGGCATATGAGGAGGGACATAAAGCTTGTAGGTGTTGTTTGGGTATTTCCCCACCCATTGATTGCCCATGGCCATCCTAATCCCTATCGCCATTCCCACCCAGTTTTTGCATTTTTTCACCATGTAATGTATGCAATCGTAAAGGCCTCTCACAATGTATGTGCAAGGCAGAAAGCAGGTTCATTGATAACGAGGATAACATAGGAACCCATAGGAACTTATATGTCATAGTGACTTAACATAATCGAAAGGCGTAAAAGCCGTGAGCAAGGCTTTAACACCTTTCAATCACACAACGTCACATATTCATTCATTTGTATGACAGAGAGGAGTGGCGGAACACAACTTGCATTTCGGCTTCCTTCTCCCCAATGCCATGCAAATGCTCCAGCATTGATTTTCATGCCGGCGCATAAAGCAGGCGGGCCCTGTAGGCATCCATTGTACAGGCAACCTGCCATCTTCGCATGCCAGGGAGTGTGTACATTTACAATTAAACCATACCTGACATTGCGAGCATGGCAAGCGGCGCTCGCAATTAAAAGTAAATGCTGCTTGGCATGACAGCATGCCAGGCAGCATTTACTCACTTTGCATGGCAGAGTGCAAAAGTCCAGGGCGAAAGGCGGTTAACATACGTGTATGTTGCCTGTTGCCTGCACTTTGATCTCAGGGCCCTGCAAATGACGGAAATGTTGGGGTGCGAAGCCTCCTCCTGTTAATGCATAATGGCTCTCTGCCACCAAATTACTCAGTTTAATAAAATGTGCTCTGCAGCATCTCCAGCTTCATCAAAATGGCACATAGGAGGAGGTGGTGATGTCTGCCCGATCCATGTGGCAGAGAGAATGAGTTGGCAGCATCAGATGTTACCATAAGTGCATCTGGCTACCATCAAGCAATACACAAAGAGCCTCCATACGAATTGTGCACATGATTTTTAGGGACCGTGTTTTGAGCAACGTAACGAACCCCCTTTCTTGTTTTGCTGGCATTGGTCTGAGCAAGAATCTCTGCATGTGTTTCTACAGCTCGTAAACAGTAGAAGGTGTGTTTCAGCTAATCAGCTGCACATGTTTAATCTGCTATGATATCACACTAAATAACCACTCACAGACTGTGGAGGTACTCTGAAGTATGCAGGAGTCAAGGTAAGTAATAAACTTTCTTTATTTACTTTAATATTAGCCGGCGTCCCGCACAGCGTCCTCCTCATCCACCACGTCTCTCACCAACCGTCCTCTATAGAACGTTCCCTCTCACACCCAACATTCTATAAGCCTTTGAGCCCGCGCGCAGGGGAGGATCAAGAGTGTATGGCAATAAACATTAGAATATACATGGAATACTACATCATCCCCCCTTACAAAATTGAGTAAGAGAAAAGTTCTACCTTATAAACTTTTAAACACATGTGTGCTAGGTATAATAAATCAAAACATTTCGTAACATAACACATTTGTGCAAAAACAAAAAAAACATAAACTGTACCAATTAATACATTTAAGAGATTAACACAATATAGAAATCTTTTACCAACAACCTGTATACGAAAATTACTTAGCTCTGCATGACATAATCTCTGGACCAAAATAGAAACCTCTTTTCCCTAGAACTACGCACACTCCTATTATCAAAAGCTACCACAGCTTGTTGAGTGTTAACATCTTCAACGTGTCTCAACACATTACCGTTCATATTCACCTTTTCTAATCCATATTGAATATGATCATCTCCAAATAAATCTCTTCTCTCGAATCTAACCTGTTTCATTCTTTCATTCTCACCACTCCACATCCATTTACTAACCCTGTCCAAATTCCATACTGATCCTCCCGCAACTCTAACTGCTCTCCTGAACACTTGTAACGCCTTGACAGGACTGCTGTATTTAGAGTCACCTTTCTTAACATTTCGTCCAAGCTTGATACGCACAAAATCTCCTGGTGATATTCTCAACTTAAACTTTTCAGAAGACATAGTCTTTCCTGAAGACATACTGCTCCTATTTAAGTTTTCGTCAGAATTACGTAATCCTGTGTTTACACTTCTCCTACTATTAACCCAAACAGGATTAAGCAAAGTATTTGGAGCTCTTCCCCTCATTAATTCAAAAGGAGAAACCTTCATTCCTCTTTTAACAGACATCCTGGTGTTCCATACTCTCTCGTTAAGAACCTCGTCCACCGGCATGTTGTTAATTAAAGCTAACTCCACTGCCTCTACAATTACACGGTTATATCTCTCCACTAACCCATTGGTTTGTGGGTGATACAACAACGAAAATCTCCATTCAATACCTGATCTCTTGGCGAATTCTCTCATTTCTCCACTTCTGAACTGGACTCCATTATCACTCATTATTATTTTGGGAAATCCTTCCCTTCTGCAGATTTGCATTATGAATTTTATCACCTCATCAGTATCAACTTTTCTCACTGCTTTAACTTCCACCCATCCTGAAAAGTAATCAACCAGAGCCAATAAGAATTTCTTCTCCCCAATTAACTTCACATATGGTCCAATGATATCAATTCCTACCATCTCCCATGGTGCATCACCTTTGTCAATACACATCGGCTTGGATTTCACTATCCTGCAACTCTTGTCACTGTTCTGACATGGCCAACAATTTCTAATAAACCTCTCAATCATGAGATCCATTCCTGGCTACCAGTATTTCAAACGCACATTGTTCTTAGTGCCAGTAATACCAGGATGACCCTGGTGTGCTTTCTCAATAAGCTCACTCCAAAACTTACGTGGTGGAATCAACTTGTCTCCCCTCGCTAAAAATCCATCTTCCATAGACAATTCATCCTTAACTTCCCAATATCTTCTACAGCTTTCGCTAATCTCCTTTTTTTCAGGCCACCCTGATTCGGTGTATCTTCTTATCTCTTCTAATTCATCATCTCTACTTAATTCTTCAATCCACATTTCCTTTGACGTAACCTCAAAAATGACCGCCACCATCTCTTCATCCAGATCCACACTTGCTTCATCACTCTTTAATGGCAATGTAGATAAATAATCAGCAACAATATTCCTTTTCCCTGGCACATATTTCACTGAAAAATTGTAATCCTGTAATTTCAGACTAAGCCTGGCTAACCTGGGCGAAGCTTTACACATTCCTTTCACTGTTAGAACTTCCATTCAGGGCTTGTGATCTGTCTGAATTACAAATTTGCTTCCCCACAAATATTTCCTAAAGTAATTCACCGCCCACGAACAGGCTAATAATTCCTTTTAAATCACAGAATATCTGCTTTCTGTTTCCGAAATAGCTCTAGAAGCATGACTGATCACCTTCTCACATGCATCCTAATTTATTTGGGTTAAAACTGCTCCTATACCACTCCCGCTGGCATCCACCGTAATCTTCGTCAATCTTCCAAACTCGAATCCTCCCAATTCTAAAGAGTCACAAATTTCTCCTTTTATGCAATCAACCGCCCTACTACATTCAGCACTCCAAGTAAATTTTGCATCCTTTTTTAACAACTTTCTCAATGGTTCTGTTATACTCGCAAAATTTTTTGCAAACCTGTTGTAATATTCGCATAACCCTAAAAACGATGTTAATTCGTCTTTATTATTAGGATTTGGTGACTCTCTGATTGCTTTCATTCTTTTGGGTTTATAACCCTTACCATTCACAGTATGCCCTAAATATTGCACTTCTTCCAACCCAAACTTACATTTGCTTTTCTCAACTTTCAATCCGACTTCTTGCAATCTCTTCAACACTTCTTTCAACCTCCCATCATGTTCCTCAAATCCCTTACCAAATACAATTATATCATCCTGATATACCAGTGTTCCACTTAAACCTTTCAGTACATGCATCATCATTCTTTGAAATACTGCTGCCGCAGACGCTAATCCAAACGGCATACGTCTATACCTAAACAGCCCATGTGGCGTTATAAATGCTGTAATGTCCCTACAATCCTCTGTCAAAGAGATTTGATGGTAAGCGCTCGAAAGATGTAATGTAGAAAACACATCAGCATTACCAATACGATTCAACATTTCAGATATGATAGGGAGTGGAAAAATGTCAGTTATAATATTGTTGTTGATGTCTCTCAAGTCCACGCAGATTCTGATCTTGCCACTTTTCTTCAATGCAACCACAATGGGGCTCACCCATTCAGATGATTCAATTTTTTCTATTACTCCTTCAGACTCCAATGATGCAAGTTCTTGCTCAACCTTATCAGCAATGGCAAAAGGAATTGGCCTGGATTTCGTGTGTTTAACAGGTATTGCTCCCTTCTTGAGACGAATCCTGTGCGCAAAGTTTTTAAGCAAACCCAATTTTCATTTCTCCACTTCCTTTTCTCTAACATTCTCATCACCTTGCGCTTGGCTCCCGTTTACTACTAGGATTTGTTCTTCTTCACATTGATCCAGTCTGATCCTCAGTCCAGCTTGGTCTCTCCAACCCAGTACATTCACACCCTTTTCCGCTACATACACTTTCACTTGAGACCGTCTGTCTTTAAACTGAACAATACACGAAAACCATCCAATCATTTCGATTTTGGATCCTTCAAACCCACCAGGATTTGGTATGTCTGACATCTCCATCTTACTTTTGAGACCACGTGTCACTAAATTCTTCCATGTTTTCTTGGTAATAATTGTCCAAGGTGAACAACTGTCAACCTTCACTTTAAGTTTCCAATTATCAAAAAATACTTCACAACTCGGACATTTAAATTCTCCAGTTGGTGGTTCACATATTAAAAACACTCTCTCTTCCTCCGACTCTTCCTCTTCTTCCATAATGGCAGATACTTTCTTTCTCCTTCTACATGTGACCGCGAAATGACCTCTTATGCCACAATTTCCACATTTTTGCCCCAATGCTGGACATTGTTTAGCATAGGCATAATGACCCACTCTGCCACAATTATAGCATCTGTCTCCTGCTCTCGGCTGGACATTTTGAAATCTCTGTTCGTATTGAACCTTTGGTTCATACTTTACCCAATTCTTTCCTCGTTTTGAACTCCCTCTCTGCTCAAAGTTCTTCATTTTGTTATTTCTTCCTGCATTGACCTCGACTTTATCTTTGTTTTTAATGTTTGCTCCACCTTTGTCCTTTGACCGTAGTACGTTAACCTGGCCTTGTTCTTCTGTTTCTTTCTCCTGTATCTCTTTGCTACTATGCTTCTCATGCTTTGCACAACCTCCTCTTTCTTGCTCTTCATTTCCTTCAAGCACAATTGACTGTGTTCTACACGTTTAGCAATCGCTATGGTTTCCGGTAGGGATGGATTGCCAACCATCCACAGTCTGTCTTGGACTAAATTGTCCTTAGAGTGAATAATGATCTGATCCCTGATTAACTCATCAAGGGTGATACCATTGCCAAATTGGCAAGTTCGTGATAACACTCTCAATGCAGAAACATATTCTTCAATGTTTTCATGTTCTTTTTGTACTCGCGTATAGAATTTGTATCTATTTATGGCTACATTAGTTTCTGGAGCAGAGTATTTATCCAATTGTCTTATGGCCCTATTATGCTCATCAGCATCACCTGCCTCATCTGCAGTCAATTCTGGTAGCTCTCTGAACTTCCTTTGCCCTTCCAATCCTAGTGCATGCAGTAATAATAACTTCTTCTTCCTAGATGTGAGATCTTCATGTTCATCTGCTTGGATGCAGTTTAACCAGAATTCTTTCCATTCTGACCATAAAACTACAGGTTGGCCTGGTGCCGGAAGAAAACTTGCTGGCGGTTGAATATTGATACCTTGCATAGTTCCGTGGATTAGTGATCGTTAGTGATATTTTATCAACAATTGTGCAAAACGTGCTTGGAAAACTTCAATTCTCCTACACTAGCATGTAATATGTTGTATATCACCAAATTTCTGATTATGGATTTACTGCTGTCAAAATTAGTATTCCAATCTCCAAAAAGTACTGCGACGAAAATGAAGGGATCACTGTCTCCTCTTCATTTTGTTCAGTTCCTGATTGAGCTGTCACATGACCTCAAGGTCCTTTCTTCTAATATTAGTAATATGGACGCATCCCACTTTTCAGGCCTCCGCACAAACATACGCAACGTACGCGTCAGTTCGGAGCATCCGCTCTCCCCATGTGATCAGCTGCACACCAGGCACCAGCACAAGTCAACACGGGCTACTCAGCGTCGACTCGGAGCCTCCGCTCTCACTTTTCCTGTCAGCACGAACCTACGCAACACTGCGCAATGGTTCGGAGCGGCTACACTACACCAGTCTTCTCCTCGTGGGTCCTCAGGACGCCGGCATCCTCGTCGCCATGTGAAGTATGCAGGAGTCAAGGTAAGTAATAAACTTTCTTTATTTACTTAATATTAGCCGGCGTCCCGCACAGCGTCCTCCTCATCCACCCCGTCTCTCGCCAACCGTCCTCTATAGAACGTTCCCTCTCACACCCAACATTCTATAAGCCTTTGAGCTCGCGCGCAGGCGAGGATCAAGAGTGTATGACAATAAACAATAGAATATACATGGAATACTACATAGTCTTTTAAGGAAGCATGAGTTTAATGTACTCAGCCAATAAATTGTGCTCTCTGTGGGCCAAGTTATGAGTATGGTAGCCAGAGCAAAAACGTGCTATTTTAATGGCCTTATTAAATACAATAAAAATGTCAACTAGCTCTTAGTTGGGATTGCATGGGACATTTACTGTAACTCTTAACCTATGTCACGCTTTCTATCTTCCTCATGTGGTAGGAATCTTACGTGATCCCGACTCACAATTAAGGGGAATTTTAAAAACAGGTGGTATTTAAAATACGACATGTTTATACCGCTACTGTTACACTCACAATAAGCCTAAGGAGCATAATTGGCAAAAAGTGATTTGATATAAATGCCATAAGCTCATCCAAGTGACAGATGCATACCTAAATCAAAGACATATACATGAAAGAGCATAATGCACCAGAGGTCTAGTTCACTAGAGCCATCGAGCATGTGTAATCGGAATTGGCTTTCTAAAGCGAGGAGAAATCACACTGCACGTGTGCTCCAAGTGGCTTTGGAGCGGCAAGGAGCAGTTCTTATGAGTACTCAATGCTTCAAGTTCCATAATTGCTGTAATGGTTGCAACAAGAATAAGGGTGCCATTGTAAAACTCTTTGGTACTTTACAAGTGAGTAATGCTAATGGCAAAAGCAGGTCAGCACACACATTAGGTGTGCTAGTGGGCGGTGTGGGTCGTTCCGTGTGTCGTGTTGCATGCCACCAGTCAGTCA
Source organism: Ambystoma mexicanum (assembly GCF_040938575.1). NCBI lineage: Eukaryota > Metazoa > Chordata > Amphibia > Caudata > Ambystomatidae > Ambystoma > Ambystoma mexicanum. Next base: position 906,083,497 of record NC_090936.1, read on the forward strand.
CTGCTTGAAAAGAGGTTTTCTTTTTTTCTATGTTCTCAGTTGGAAGAAATGTATTGGGAAATTGTCCAAGAACAATTTTATTTTTCAAACTAGATGCAATAATTCTATTTGAATTACAAAATGTAGTGTTCTGTGTGTTCCCTTCCAAAATGCACAGCATGAAAAGTCATGCTAAAAGCCTGGCCTAATTTAACGAGACCTTATTACGTTCACCTTTGTTTTTTTGCCCAATAGCTAAACGGGCATAACATCCGGTGTTATCAGACTTCAAGGTAATGTACTACAAAACAAGATTTATATTTTCCTTAAACTTTCCTTCAATCTTTTGTTTCCTTCTAATAACAGAAGCTGTTTATTTAGCTTGTGTGGATCTGTGCACGAATTGCCTCGCTCGTTATGCAGATGTCTGCAATTAAAACACAGAACATGAAGAGGGATAAAAACGGAGAATCTGCTTCACGCCCGCATTACTTTCCTGGTGCATGTTTTATGGCGGAAACTACATTTATAGTGGATTCAGCGTGCGGGTCTAAACGTCTTTACAACGTCTTTACGATAGTCAAGTTAATTTAAGATGACACATTAGCCATGAGGGAATTATGAAGCCGGAGACCCCCGCTTCGAATGTCAAAGGAAAGAGGCCATCATTTCAGAGCTACAAACATAGTAGTTGTAGCAGAGAGAGAAGGTGGGTGGGGCAAATACACAAAAGAGGACACTTTTGGAGGTATTACAATAGATTTGTTGGGGGCACGTAGCAAGCCCCCAGTCTGAAATCCATCATTAATGTCACATTATAAAAGTCTGCATGTGGCAGAACAGAGAGAGAATTCATTGAGAAGACCCTGTGAAAGCAGCCCTACTGTGACAAGTCCACACAGACCAAGAAGAATCCTAACCCACGATTATACATTCAACCCGAGAAGATGGAGTAATGAGGCTCAAGCCTTGGTATCCAAAATTCACTGCGGATGGATAAAATCTATCAGCAAGAAGACAGCTGGCCGGAACAGAGAGAGCGCATGTGCGGGTCTCTTTGCATGCGCAGAGGCGATTGCTGTGCAAAATAAACTGTAAGCAAATCCTCTGTGGGCTAGTAGTGCAGGCTGCCTGTGTGCTCTCGTTTTTGATCGACCTAACGAGCAGTCTTCTTTTGTGAATGCGGTGGCATTAAAACACGCTTTGCAGCCAGCGGCTTGTGCTACACTAGCTGCAAACTCAATAGAAAACCACACTGAAAACCGTCAAAGCAAGATAACATGTTTAATTAAACGATACGTGATGGCATAGTGAGAATACAAATAAGCTGTATCACAATGTATGGAGAAAAATGCAGCATTTAGTTTAGTAGTTTAATGCACCATAGTAAGTGGTTTCTTCGAACACAATTGCTTTGAAAATGGTTTGTAGTTCGTATACCATAAATGAACAAGTTACTTACCCATGGTAACGTTCTTTCGACTAGATTTTGCTCCCACGTATTCCTTATGTTTGATATTTCCAATATCTCAGCTTTGCTGTCTCGGATTTTTTTTTCAGCAGGGGACACTACGTCGATGGCTGTCTGCTCGATGTCCCTCGGAGGCCTCTGTCTGATGTTGACGTCACCGCAGGTATATGTAGCATGCACAGCGCTCATTGGCCTCAGTTCCATTTTGACAAGTGGAGATTTACCTTGTATTTGACGGTTACTCCCCCTGAGAGAGCATAGACTGCAACCGCAAGGGAAATTCTACTGCGAGGTAAGATGGGAGGGACGATAAGGAATACGTGGGAGGAGCATCCAGTCGAAAGAACAGTACCATGGGTAAATAACTTGTTCTTCTAATGGATTGTGTCCTCCCACATATTCCTTATCTTTGATACACTCCCAAAGCAGTTTGCTTAATTTGGAGGAGGAAGTAGAAATATGTGTGTTTATGTATGCACTGAGTGCAAAACTGCTTTTCCAAAAGCAGAATCTTGCCCCGAGGAGGAGTCTAAACTGTAATGTTTACTAAAGGTGTGCACAGAAGACCATGTGTCAGCTGCACATATGTCTTCTATTGAAACTCCCCACTGCAAGGTGGAGGAAGTTGCAATGCCCCTGGTTGAATGAGCTCGTAGATGTTCTAGAGGGTCTTTACCTGCCAGTCTGTAGCATTTCGATATAGTTAGTATAATCCATCTGGATATAGTTGCTTGTTAATGGCCAGTCCCAATTTGTGACCTGAATAACCCACAAATTACTGGTCATCCTGACACAATTTAGCCAATCTGTAGACATAGGAACTCAGTGCATGTCTAGGATCAAGCCTGTGAAGTCTTTCCTCTTCCTTCGCAGGAAGATAAAAAGAGGGTTGTGTTATTTTCTGAGTGATATGAAACTCGAGAACAATCTTGGGGAGAAAAGTAGGCTTCACTTTTAGTACCACTATGTCTTTGTGAAAGATAGTAAGGAGGCTTGCAGGTTAAAGCCTGTAGATCACTCACCCCTTGGGCTGTTGTTATTGCCACCAAGAAGACAGTTAGAAGTCTTAATGGACAAGAATGTAGAGGCTCGAAAGGAGCTTGAAAGGAGCTCCCATCAAGTATTTTAATACCAAGTTGAGATCCCATAGTGGGAGTTGAAACGTGATTTGAGGATAAACATTAGTTAGTCCCTTTAAAAACTGTACTACTAGAGGAATCTTAAAGTGGGAGACTTCCTATGAAGTGCACTTAAAAATAAAAAGCGCTGCCAGATACCCCTTGATGGTTCCAATCTGGAGCCCTCGATTTGCTAGATACAATAGAAAAGATAACACCATAGGTGTATTACACGAGAAAGGCTCAACATTCTTATCTCTACACCAGCTGCAGAACTTATTCCAGCAGCAGCGGTCTAAAGATTTAGTTGCTGGCCTCCTGGCCGAAAGCAAAACCTCCATTACGTCGTCCGGGAGGTCCCAAACGTATCTCAACCTCTCAAAAACCATGCGTAAAGGCTGAGAGTCCTGATATCCAGAGGAGAACCCAACCCTCCTCTTGCAAGAGAAGGTCCTCTCTTTGTGGAAGACGAATCGGGGGGCAGGTGGACATGCCCAGAAGGTCTGGGTAATATGTCCTCCTGGCCCAATCTGGGGCAATTACAATCATAGATTTCCTGAACTTTCTCAACCTCCATATTACTTGAGGAATGACAGGGACTGGAGGGAATGCGTATAGAAGTAGAAATTCCCATTCCACCACAAACACGTCTCCTAGAGCTCCTCTTGAGGGAAATTCCTTTGAGCAGTACAGCTCACAGTTCCGGTTTGCACCAGTCGTGAAAAGATCCACTTGAGGGGGTCCCCGAAGGGTGAAGATCTCCTGAAGGACTTCCTGAGCTAGTTCCCACTCGTGGGAGACTGTGCTCTGCCTGCTCAGAGCATCCGCTGTCGTGTTCTTCTCTACGGCTAGGTGAACTGCTGATATAGAGATTCATTGCTCAGAACCAGAGCTGCATTGCCTCTCTGTACTGTGGTAGTGACCCTACATCTTCTCTCCTGTTGAGGTAGTACATGGCCACTGTGTTGTCTGTCATTATCAGAACATTCATTCCCCGTGCAGAAGGCAGAAAGGCCTTCAGCACTAGTCGTATTGCCCTTAGCTCTAAAAGGTTGATATGTGGTTTTGACTCTATTGGAGACCAACAACCGCTGATGGTGAAATCATTGGTATGGGCTCCCCGTCAGTGAGGCATCCGTCACTACTGTTATCTCCAGCCATGGTTGCCAAAACGGTTTTCCTTTCAATATGTATTCCCGACACTCCACCACTGAAGGACCAGTGAGACTCAGTCTGTGATATTGATTGATTGATATTTTATTTCTATCGCGCTCATGCACAAGTGTTTCAGAGCGCGACAAGGCAAGGAAAAGGGAACACGGGAGAACAAAAACAACGATCTTACTAGGCCCAGTGACATTGAGAACGTGCAAGTGCAGGATAGAGGGAGAAGGGGGAGAAGTGCATGGAAGGGGGAACAAAAGGAGAGTGCGGAGCGAGAAGGAAAAAACAAAAATAATAATAAAATAATAAATAAAAAGGCAACAAACAATGGGAGTGCAGCCAGCAAGTGGCAAGTGCTGGGTTTATGGCAGCAGGCCATGTAGGTCTGAAAGTGCAGGAAGAAAAGGGGAGGGCTGTATGGGTACAGGTACAGACCACAGTGCAGGGGGTGGCCCAGAGGCAGTCCGTGAGGGTGGCAAGATGAGCAGGTACCTGGGCCCAGAAGACAAAGGGTGGCCAGGTGCATGGTGCTGAGGGGGAGTAGAATCAACAGGGGAGAGGAGAGGAGAAGGCAGAAGCAAAGAGGAAGGTTTTGAGGTGCTTCCGGAACTGGAGATGGTTCTCCTCAAGTTTTAGAGTTGCATGGAGGCTGTTGCAGAGGGAGGCCCCAGCCGAAGACAGAGATCTACCCCCAGCTCATTTCTTTGAGAAACGACTGACCCTGTGGGAGTTAGAGGTAGAGGAGCGGAGTGCTTGAGATGGGAGGTATTTGCGGAGGGATAGCTGAAGGTATGTTGGGCCCAGGCCCTGAAAGCCTTGTGGACAATGCAGAGGGTTTTGCATTTAATCCTTGCATCCACTGGGAGCCAATGGAGAGATTTCAGAGCTGGAGAGATACGATCCCAGTGCTTGAGGCCAAGGACAAGTCTCGCAGTCCTGTTCTGGATAAGTTGTAAAGGGCGGAGAGTAGAGGCAGGTAGATTAAGAAAGAGGCTGTTGCAATAGTCCAACTTAGAGAGAACCAGAGCTTGGGAGACAGTGAGCTTCTGGGGGAATGAGAGGAAAGGAAGAATACCTCTGAGGAGGTGCAGTAGGAGGTTTGACTTTTTGATACATCAGCGATGTGGGCGGAGAAGGAGAGTGTGGAATCAAAGGTGACACCAAGGTTCTTGGCCTCGCAGGTGGGGATAGGAGGGCCAAGGGAGGCCGGCCAGAGAGTGAGGGGAAAGGAAGGTGATGGTGTGCCAATGAGGAGGTTCTCTGTCTTCCTGGCATTAAGACAAAGATCGTTGGCGGCACACCAGTCTTGGATGGCAGTTAGGCAATCAGTGATGAGAGAGGTGGAGGAGGTGGCTGAGGGCAGCCTGAAAATGAGTTGAGTGTCGTCTGCGTAGCACTGGAAGTTTGAGCAGAAAATGGCAATACAGCGTGCCAGAGTTGCCGGTATTGGTTGAAAAGCCAGGGCGAGAGGTTAGACCCCTGGGGAACACCACAGGTGGAGAGGAAGACAGATGATAGGAAGGACCCAAGTTGGACCTGGGAGGGTCGATCAGAGAGGAAAGAGGTCAGCCAGGCCAGAGCCTGATCGGTGATGCCCACGTTATCCTAGAGACGGTTGAGCAGGATGGTATGGTTGGCCGTGTCGAAGGCAGAGGAGAGATCAAGTAGGATGAGAACAGAGGGAATGCTAGAGTCAAAGTTGGAAAGCAGATCTTCACGGATGTTCAGGAGAGCAGTTTCCGTGCTTCTGCCAGATCTGAAGCCAGACTGATGGTCATGGAGACAGCCAACGGAATCAGAATGAAGGTTTAGCTGAGAGATGGCCAGCTTTTCAAGGAGTTTGCCTAAGAAGGGGGTAATGGAAATTGAGCGATAGTTGGCCGGACAAGAGGGATCCGCTGTGGGATTTTTGAGGAGAGGATGCACAAGGGAGTGCTTAAGAGGGGAGGGGAAGGATCCTGAGACAACAGAGTGGTTGCAGAAGTCGGCAAGGGCCGGAGCAAGGGTATCAATGTGGTCCTTGAGAGTTTTAGAGGAACAGGGATGAACCTGTTTTGACGAGGCTTTCATAGATCGGACTCTATACCTCATCAGGGGAGAAGAGAGGAAAGGAAGAGAAGGAGGGTGGGGGGGTGGCTGGAGGAGGGTCAGTGATAACCGACGGAGAGGGGAGAGGAGAGGGGGTGGAGGAGAGTGTGGACAGGCTGTCCTGGGTTTTTGTGATAAAGTGTGAGGCAAGGGCATTGCAAAGAGCCTGAGAGGCAAGGGGAGGGGTAGAGACTGCAGCAGGGTTGGCCAGCTCCTTACATATTTTAAAGAGTTCAGCCGAGCTGTTAGATGCCGCAGAGACACGGGCTTGAATGTGGACTATCTTCTTGGTATGGACAGAGAGACGGTTTTGCCTTTGGAGAAGGCGACAGGCCAGTTTGTCAGAGGATGAGCAGGAATCCCTCTATTTTCTCTCAGCCGCCCTACACCTACGTTTAAGTGTAGCTAGGTCGGAGTCATACCAGGAATTGCACTTGACTTTGGACTTCAGGCAGATCTTCATGACAGTGGCAAGAACATCAAGAGTATCAGAAATAGAAGAATAGAGAGAAGACAGGGCTGTGTCAGGGTGTGAGTCAGCCAGAGGAAGAGGGGATGGGGAGAAGGTGGAAGCAAAAGCCTCGAATGACACACGCTTCATGGGCCGGATGTCCAGGAAGGTAGGTGGCAGTGTTGGGGTAGGCTTGGCTTGGGAGGAAGAGAGAGAGAGATGAGAGGAGAGGAGGTAGTGATCACTCCAGGAGAGGGGAGTGGAGAGAGGGATTGATAGGGGGAGGCTAGAGGAGATCAAGACATCAGGTGTGTGCCCTGCAGAGTGCATTGGGCCAGAGTGGAGGATAGAGAGGGAGAGGGAATCGCAGAGGCCGCGAAAGAGCAATGTTGAGGGACAGGGAGAATCAAGGTGAATGTTGAGGTCACCAAGGAGGAGGAGTTGAGTGGTTGAGGCCAGGAGAGAGGAGGAGAGGACAGCCCACTCAGAGAGAAAAGAGGTGATTTGACCAGGGGGCCGGTAGAGAGTGTCAACAGTAAGAGAGTCGGTAGGAGAGATTGAGAGCCTGCAGATGAGACATTCAAAAGAGGAGTAGATCTGAGTGGGAATTACAGTGGCAGGAATCCACTCAGGAAAGATCAAGGCTACACCCCCTCCAGGGCGATTGGATCTGGGTGCGGAGAGGATCTTCTAGCCATCAGGAAGGAGAGTGTCAAAGCTTGTGACAGAGCTGGCCGTGAACCATGTCTCTGTAAGACCAAGAACATCAAGGTCAAGTTCTTCAAGGAGGTGGCAGATGTCCGAGGAGTGTTTGATAGCAGAGCGAGAGTTGAGAGTGGCAGGATGAAGAAGGTTGCTGGCCTTAAAGACCTTCCGGGGAGGGGTACAAATCTGAGGTATGCCCTGCTGAGTTGTGGAGGTAGCCAGAAAATGGGCAGAGGAGGGACGAGTGGGCAAGGTAGCCAAGGAATGAGAGGAGGGGACAGCCGGAGAAGAAAGGAAGTTGATGAGGCGAGGGAAACGAAGAGGAGGAGATTTGCCTGGGGACCTTGGACCATGACAGTGCCATTTAGGTAGACGTTAAGGATGACTCTGGGGGAGTCAAAGGAAGCCATGAGGATTTCCCAGCGAGTGCCACCATTTATGGGAGAGGGGGAGACAGGACAGAGCACAGAGATCATGGGGGGTCCATAGATCAGGCGAAGGAACAACAAAGAGGATGTCGGTGAGGGTCTGTCTGGAAGAGGCGCTGGTATAGGTATCAACAACAGGGAGACCAGGGTTGGAGGTCAAGATATCCTTTTTAAACTTCTTCTTTCCAGACTTAGTGAGAAGGGAAGGATAGTTGATAGAGAAGCAGTTGGAAAAGATGGGAGAAACACACAGCGCCATTAGTATGAAGAGAGGAGGCAGAGGGAGGACAATGCAGGTGCAGCGGTATGAAACAGTCACTGGGCTAGCAGGATTACAATCAATGGGCAAAGTTTGACTTTCAAGTTAAATGCAAAAATTACACCCAAGTTTGACTTTCAAGTTAAATGCAAAATACACCCAAGTTTGACTTTCAAGTTAAATGCAGAATTACACCCAAGTTTGACTTTCAAGTTAAATGCAAAAATTAAACCCAAGTTTGACTTTCAAGTTAAATGCAAAATACACCCAAGTTTGACTTTCAAGTTAAATGCAGAATTACACCCAAGTTTGACTTTCAAGTTAAATGCAGCATTAGACCCAAGTTTGACTTTCAAGTTAAATGCAGAATACACCCAAGTTTGACTTTTACACCCAAGTTTGATTTTCAAGTTAAATGCAGAATTACACCCAAGTTTGACTTGTAGGAGATCTGACTCACTTCCTGAGAATTGGGGCCACTGGGTCCTGAGAGTCCCTTAGAGAGATTTCAATCTCAGGTGAGCCTCTGGCATTAGAAAAATGTAGGATGCCATAAGGCCGAGAAACCTTAGAAAATTGAAGGCTGGTAGATGTTGGGCATTTTGGAATTCGGTCACCATCTGCAGAATGTCTTGAGCCCTCACCACTGGTGGTGAGGCTTTTCCCAGGGATACATCCAGGACTGCTCTGATGAATTGGAGTCTTTGTGATGGTATCATGTGGGACTTCTTGAGGTTGAGGGAGAAGCCCAGTCTGTGGAGGGAGTCGCAAGTATAACTGAGATAATCCAGGGCTTATTCTGGGGAAGTGGCCCTGATCAGCCAATCGTCTAGGAAGGGGTACACGTGTAGAGAAGGTCCCAGATATGGTCTGCACTCCAGTCGCCCATTTTGAAGTACCAGGAACATTCACACCGAGATATGTTACGTACGATGAGCAAATAAACCAGCAGAGCGCCGCACTAGGGCTCTGTCCAGTGCCAATCAGAAGAGCAATACCTATTGAAGCGCCAATAACCAGACAACCATAGGCAGTAAGGTATCCATTGAGACAACCATACCAGCAAATGACAAGAAATGAACATTGTTTAAAAACTGTCCCAGAAGAAACTCAAAAGGCCTTAATTGAAGACAAATGGTGATGACACAAGGGCCCAGAAAGACATTCAGATGAACGAAACGACAACCAAAACATGACACACAAAGACAAAATTATATGAATAAGGATGTAATGAACTTAGAAGGAGAGCCGATGTTGAACCAGACAGAGATTTAAACTGTAACGCAGGATGAAAATATTCAACTAGCTAACGCATGTACATATGCTTGAAACACAAGAAACTAAGAAGACAGTGCTGCTTGCTATGCTTAGTAGAAGAATAGAGTGGCAAGAGCCAACTTTATGGCTACCTCAACAAAGCACATTATATACGTGCATTCCACTTTATACAAAAGCAGAATTAACCCAGGTTACTAAGGGTCAAACAGACCAGGATTCTAATTCCAGCTAAAACAAGAAGAGAGACGGCGGAATTGAAACTCAGCAAGGAGCAGTCCGTGCCTGGGAAGTCGAGGTCAAACCAAGGGAGGGAGGCGGATAGTAACTTCAGAGAATTGAAACTTAAGAGTAGAGCAGCCTGCCCCGTGAAGGTCGAGATAAGGAGGCCCTGGCAGGTGGCAGCCGCGAATGAGAATTGAATGCACAAATAGAAGGAAAAAGAAGCAGATTCACGGTGTGCTAACACATGACCAGCCAAGCGCGAAGAGGTACCAACGTCTGATGTCACCCAAAGCAGAAGATACCATAACTTTTCCTGACAAGAAGCTACAGTTTCGAGGCAAACATCAGCCAACTAATTGACACATAGCCCTAAAGTACTGATTGATGGAAGGGAGGCAGGGTGAATCTTGGGGCATGCTGCATCTGGGTGACCATTCTGCATGCTGCTAATTAAACTGGAAATTTATGCTTAGGGTTGTAGCCAGCCCAATCACAGTGGGCCAAATAATCTAAGGTCCTATAGATAGAAGAACCAATGAGACGTTGTACTTTTAGTGACGTTTTGCATGAGTAATGTAGACGGAAGGACGTAGATGCCCACCCGATAAGAGCTATCCAATCCTCACACTCCGTTACCATATACAGATATAGCACCCATACTTAAGTTACCTTTTCCAACCAATAGAATTGCATGACAAACTTTTGAGTGTTACAGGTCAATGATGACAAATTTTGACTATAACTATTGTTGTTTGAATGGAGATTGTCGGGAGCTGAAGCAAGACGGGCCATCGCATCATTGTTGATTTCCATGTTTCACCATTTTTTCTACTTGTCATTAAACAGAGTCCCCTTTGTCAAACCATTGAGTTGTCCTTATTGATTGGTGTTGGAGTAAGAGAATCCCGCACCCCATCCACCTCAAGGTGCAGCTATCTCATCTTAAGGTACTCAAGGGTGAGCTCTCATTCTATGGGCCAGTCAGAGGTCACTCCCCCTCCCATACACACGTGAATCCCCCCTCTCCAAAGACTCACTGCCACAACCGCCATTAGCTTGGTGAAAACCCTTGGGCGGAGGTTAGCCCAAATGGCAGAATCCGAAAGTGATAGTGAGAGTTTCCAACGGCGAATCTCAGGTACTGCCTGTGCTTGTGATGGATCGGTACATGAATGTAAGCATCCTGGAGGTCTAATGATGACATCCAATCCTGAAGCTGAAGGGCCTGAAGGATCTGAGAAAGGGTTATCATCTTGAACTTGTCCTTCCTGAGGAGCTTGTTCAGGTTTCTTAAGTCCAAGATGGGTCTCATTCCTCTGTCCTTCTTTAGAATTAGAAAATATGGGGAGTACCAACCCTTGTTCCTCACCACTACTGTTACTAGTTCGATAGCACCTTTCTACAGCAGGGTTAAAATATCCTGCATAAGGAGTGGATATGGAACCTTCAAAGAGTTGTTCCCCAGTGGATTACTCTGAGGTTTTTGCAGGAAAGGTAGGCAGTAACCTTGGGCAACTGTTTTTAATGCCCAAGCACCTGAAAAAATAGCCTGCCATTCTGTCAGATGCTGTGACAACCTGCCTCCTACTGCAGGTTTGTGAATGAAGACCTCAGAGAGGTTTTGGAGTGGCTGACGCAGTGGCTGAAGGTAAGGCAGCCCCTCCTATTCCGGTCTTAGTACCTCTATCCCGTCTACCACAGGGGAATCGTCTTTGTCCTCTTTGACCTGGCTGTCCTCTGCCCCTTCCAAATGTGGAATAATGGTGAAAGGACCTACCCCTCCAGGGCGTGCTTGTGGGTCGGTTTGGAGTTTGTCTTATTACAGCTCCAAGGGGTTTTGCCGCTGCCTTGGAAGTTTGAAGCTTCTCATCAGCTTTTTTTCCAAATAAATGCGTACCGTCAAAGTTCATGTTGAGAAGCTGGGATTGCACGTCTGGGGTGAATCCTGACTTTCACAACCAAGCAAATCTGTGCATCACTGTACTAGCCGTCACAGCTCTGTTGATACTGTCAACAGAGTCGAGACCAGTCTGGAGGGAATTGCGCATTGCGTCTTTCCCATCCTTGATGATGTTAAGGAAACCGTCTTGCTCCTCCCCTTCTGGGATATCATCAGCCGCCATAGAAATTCACTCCCAAAGAGTGGGCGTGCATCTCGCTAGTGCACACGTAGCATTGGCCGACTTTAAAGACATAATGCTGGCCGAAAAAACCTTCTTGGCCATGGCGTCATACATTTTGTCATCCCTATCATGGGGTATGGTGGGGTTGGTTTTTTGTCTGCCTGTGGAAGTGGCTGCCCCACTACAAGGCTTTCTGGAGTTGGGTGTTTAGAGAGGTAAAAAGGATCAGAACTGGAGACTCTGTGTTTAGCTGTTAGTTTTTTTTTTTTTACAGCTGGAATAGCCTCTGGTGCCTCCCAATTGGAAGTCACCTTCCCCTGCATGGCTTGGTGAAAAGCAACAATTGGATCTGCCTGTGGCCCTGTATCCAATATGTCTGTGAGATAATCCTGCTCAAAAACAGGTTTGTGTCTCGACCATCCCATGTATTCCATGGCCATTGACATTAGCTGTCTGTATGTGACATCAGTGTGGTCCCCAGGGTCTGCCCTTCCAAATTCAACCTCAAGAGAGGTGTCAATCCTGCCTGCCTCATGAAGGCACTCCTGTAAATTCTTCATGCAAGAGTCCTCAGATATGAGTTCCTCAGATACAGATGGTGTCCCATACTGTAGTCCAAAACGTATTTCTTCCTCAGAGGACTCCTCTGCCTCTTCATAAATTGAAGAGAGAGACTTGAAGAAGTCTGAACGTGGTAGGGGGTTGAAAGTCTGATCAATCAAAAATGTAGATGTTGATGGCTTCGACAAAGGCGTCAATGGTTTTGACAAGAGCGTTGATGGCTTTGACTAAATTGTCGATGGCCTCGAAAGATTGTGTTGATGGAATCAACACCTGTGGCATCAAGGAGGTCAACACTCAAAGCGTTGATGGCTTCTCCACTGGAAATGGTGCCGATGGAGTAGATGACGCATCTTTCGGTCCCAACATAATGGACTCCACCGACGTTGATGACGTCAGAATTTTAGTCTTCGTAGAGATTTTTCTCAACTTGAGGGATGGGATCACTCTCGAGGAAACTTGGCGGCCGGGTCGGAAGACCCACAGCTCTTTTGCTTCGGAGGTCTTTCGAATGGAGCATCGCCTTTAGGTGTTTTCGAGGGGGCATGGGGGGCGTGTTCTCGAAGACCCTTAACATATGGAGTCTAAACTCCTCCCACTGGGCCGGTGAACTGGTCTTGGTTGGGCAAACGACCCGTTCAGGCGAACTGGACAAGGATGATGGTGACCTATGGTGCCTTTTATTCCCATGCCTCAAAGTCAACGAGCGGTGAGAACCACTTTGTGAAAGGGAACGTTTGGATCTTTTACGACAAGGAGAATTTGTTCTTCACTCAGAGGTTTAAAATTTTGATGGTGTAGAGGTTTTTTTTGGGCTTACCTGCTGCAAGCTCCCCCCTACGCTCTCTCAAAGCTTTCACCATCATCGACAGGCAGTCCTCGCACTCTGAAGATGGATGATTCGACCCCAAGCACCACAGGCAGATCGTGTGGGGGTCCTTCATGAACATCTTTTCACCGCAGTCACAGAACTTCTTGAAGCCAGATCGAGGAGTGAATGACACTGTAGAGGATGCCATTTTGTTCGAAACTTGATAAGAAGAAAAGAATTTAAAGAAATGTGAGGTAAGATTTAACAAATATTCCTGTCAGGAACTTGGTGTTACGCATCCGAAGCTGAAAGCGCGGAAAAATTGAACTGATGCCAACGGGCGCTGCGTGTGCTAAATATACCTGCAGTGACGTCGACATTGGGATCGAAGCCTCTGAGGGACACCTAGTCGACAGCCATTGACGCACAGCGCCCTTGCTGAAAAGATTTTTTCGAAGCAGCAAAGCTGAAATATTGGAAATATACGAGGCAGCAAAGCTGAGATATTGGAAATTTCAAAGATAAGGAATACGTGTGAGGACACAATCCATTCGAAATATATATTTTAGAGGGCCCAAGAGGTTGGACTGGGGGTAAAGGGAATATGGTGGGGTCCCACCAATTAAAAAAAAAAATAATGATTTTCAGGCAAACTAGAATGTTCAACCAAACCGAGGTTGAAGCAACCGTTTTTGGATTAAACACATAGAACTTCTAAGCACCTAACACTGAGGAGCATTGATAGCCCCATGAGAAAGATGCGAGATGGTGTAGAAGACATCATTATCTCTGACCTGTGCTGGAATATTAAACACACTTCACCACAGTGTGACATGGAATTGAGCAAACCAGTTTTCCCAATCTATATTCCGTTAAGATTTTTGCAAGTAGGAGAATGTTTCTTGCCTATTTTGTCTGCCAGCATGACAGTGAGTAGATCAAATAGGGTTTTCTCCAAATTTAGCTAGAATCCTATCTCGTAGCATTTTATTAGAGAAAGAAAACTGAGCAGACAAGCTGATTTTTCAGGTTTTCTGTTTCTGCATTAATGAACCCAAACATGTTGCTGCACTTTTCCCATGCGAAGGGTGAGATGGCCAATGTCCATTTCTTTTAATGATGCACATTAAAGTGTACCCAATTCAGACTGCTTCGATTTTGGCTCCAGTACAACAACATGTATGCCCAACGGATTGGGAGCAAAACTGGTGGCAAGTGCATTCATTCAATTTTAAGTACCTTGCTCATGTAAATTAATCTGATCTAATTATCTCATACATTTTTTCCTGCAAACATATTTCCCAAACACTTGCCTTCATTCACTCTCTATTTTGAAGCATTGAGTTTCTGGTTACCCACTACAGTGTATGATGTCACTAATTACACACATGAAAAACGAATAAGTCAAGTGAGATTGTTGGATGCGGCCTGCGTTTGGTGCGGCTTGAAGATCAGGAAAGCATTGGTATGTAGGTTCCTCTAGTGTGTCCCTCTCTGGTCCATTGCTCACAGCATAGACGTGCGACCGTGGAAGCCTACAGAAATAGTTGGAGTTGTTGTGCCGGGTCGAGTAGGAATTGGATACCCTGCCGTTGGAAGTTCGAACGAGTTTTCGAACGGGGCTACCCCTTTGGGAGTGACCCAGAGACCAGAGTAATCTCAGCGGAGCTCCCACTGTAACGGTCAGACAGGGGAGAGGGCCTGAGTTGCTGACATTTGCTAAAACATCTGCTCTCAGAGTGTTCCCACAGAGTGATATTTTGGTTTGCTGCTGGAGTAGCACATTTTCTTTTCCCCAGGGCTTGTTCTCCTATATAATACAGTGCCGAAGGGTGCAGAGCAGACTCTGCTTGAAAGGTGCTGCCTATTTTATTCTGTTGTAGAGGCTTCAAGTGATCCATGTACCACTTGCAGTCTGACAGTCCATGGTTTTGGTTAGTTTGGCGCCAGCGAGTTAACACTTTCCTGTCTTCTGATAGTATGTGCAACCTAAGAAGAAAGTCTGCCCTGGAGGAGTGTCTCTTCAAAGTTACTATTGCAGAGGAAAAGCAGGGGAAAATTCATTATCACCTAAAGACTGTGTATTTGCAGCTGATTATGTGGTTTCCTCAAGTTCAATTAAAGGGGATGCCCTTCCCTGCACTGATGAAGGGTCGGCCTCCATGCAAACAATTCCATCAATTGAGGAGGTTCCATTGTTGTCATGTAATGGGTTGGAAGGATGTTAGAGGACGTGTATTCATCAGTCATGACAATCCCCCTCCTGTATTGACGCTAAACACTGCTTCTAAAGAGCGTGTGAGTGAACCGGTCCCACCTCGTAGTAATTTTGGGCGAGTAATTTGGTGCCTAAGGAACTGGTCCCTGTTAGGAAAGATTTCTCTTTACTGCACCTTTCCTGCCATCTTTATGTAACCTGCAAATGTTCTGCTTTTATTTTTGAATCTTTTGAATCTGACCTGTACTTTTTGCAGTGCAGCGAAGCCTTTAGCTTCACTACACTGGCCTTTGCTCATATGTTTTGGGGAAACCGATATGTCCTTCTGGCTGTCAGTACTGGGACACCTTATTTCCCTTAGTTGTGTTACTATGCTACTACATTTGGTTACTTTTGTATCACTTGTGGTAATTTTTTTATCATTGTACAATGCAGCTTCCACTGTGATAAAAGTATAGGCTGGTGGCAGCAGTGACATTTCTCCACTTTTTGGGACTTTTTGTTTCAGCTTCACCGCGTTTACCGTGTTTAGCTACTAACTGTGGCTTCTGGTCAAACATGGCCGTGCCGCAAGCTTTTTCACCTGTTCTTTTTGCCATTGTGTCTTTTAGCCTTCTTCCTGGCCTGAGAGGCCAGGAAAATCCTTATAAGGACTTCCAGTGGACAGAAAAGCAGGTGCTTTTGGCAGGCTACTGGAGGGCTGTGTGTGTTTGCTGGCAGACGTGGGCTGGGTCTGTTTGACCTCAATCCACAAACTGGTTTCAGTGTGTCTGAGCGGTATGCATGAATGTTCCTGCCAGTGGTCCTGGATGGACCACTGCTGGGGTATGTGTGTGAGGGCTAGTGCTGCTGTTGGCTAGTGAGAGTTTTAGCTCTTACCGCCAGTGATAAGAAGAGGATCCCTGCCCACTTTCTTCAGATATCCTGGAGAGACCTGAAGGAGCCAAGTATCCTATCCAGCTGTGAGACTCGCGAAGAAACCTGAAACCCGACTGAAGGAGGCCTGGCAACCAACTTCTGCAGCTGTCCTCGAGGATCCCTGTCTTGCTTGTGATCTTTAGTAGTCCTGGAAAGGAGCTACGACCCTTGGAGTGGACGGACCGTCCATTCCCGACGTCTGCTCTGTGACCTGCCAAAGTAAGCCTTCGGAAGTGCCCTGGAACTGTCCTGTGGCTGACTAGCTATGTTTCTGGGCTACCGTGCTGCCGGAATAACAGTACTGGGTTTTGGCCTGAAACTTATGGAATCCCCAGCTGGCCCTGCAAGACTATGTCCTGTAGAATATCGGCACCTTAGCATTAAGGGGACCTGAGATAGAAGGGAAAGTCCAACTGTGGCTGCTGAGTCCTTTTGCTTTGCCATGTGCGGTGACCACCGCCCGAAAATGTCTTAGCTGACCTGAGTCTAGTCCTGAGAGGGGTGCTACATTGATTTTTTTCTGCATTCTGCAACCGGGAGTCCTTGCACCGGCAAAAAAAACACCAACCGGAGATCAGCTCGAACCTGCGACCCCTGGGAATCGAGGACTTCGACTTTCAGTGGGAAAAGCAACATCGGGCCATCTTCCTTTATTCTACCAAGTCTGTGTGCTCAAAACAGAGGGGACAAAATGGAGTATGGGGGTAAGTTGTAGAGTTTCTAACCTGCCCCAATACTCCCATTACAAGTCAACAGGCTTATAATAATGTTTGTTTCTAACACTTTTGGCTTCGCCATTGCTTGCTTGCGCAAGACACCTGACTGTTGGGGCTACTTTTGGGCATTAGTCTAACTTGAACCATAACTCTAAGAACCCTTCACTGGACCCTAGAGACCCTACCTGCATTTTCTCCTGCATCCTAAATTCTGTGGAAATGTCACCTGAACTATTGGGCAAAAGGCCCCAGGCAACTTAGGGCTGGACAATTTTAGTTAGGGATCATCTCTGTGGACCTTTTTGATCATAATACCTGTCTAACATTTCCTTTGTGGGAGTTTCTGATATGTATTATGCCCTATAACCAAGTGAATGTAAATATGTATTTAGTTTGATAGTGTTGTGTGAAACGTCTAACTACTAGTAGTCTTTTTTTCTATAGTGTGTTTTGGCCATAAATAAATAACTGTATTTTCATACATCCTGTCTAAGTGTAATCTGTGATTCCCATTGTGTGACCTCATTGTGAACTCTTTAAAAGCTCAGCCGCTCTGAAGAACTTAGCCTAGACTTCCTGTCACTGCTACCTAAACTGTTTTGGCTACAGCTATCCAGATTTGTTCCTGTCACAATATAGGTTGGCCTTCTATACATCTGTCCACCAGGCTAGAGTATAGAAAATCAGTCCTAACAGTCCCTTCTAACCCTTGGTCTTTATATATCAGGACCAAGTGTCTGAAAAAAATGATTTACTTTTGTCTGCCGGCAGGTACTAGCATAGAAACTGTGTGAGTAAAAAGGCAGGTTTTACGTGGCCTGAAGGACCAGACTTTATTAATAATGTTAGTTTGTTGAAATGTATTCTGCCAACTGGAAATTAAAAGGATTTGTCATCCTTAGAGATGGAACGATATTGATTGTGCTGAAGATACTGAACATTTAGATCTTGGAGACGTCCTGTCTTTTCATTACGGAACATGGTATTTCAGCTAAGCCCTCCATTCCTTTTTTTGGCAGCAATTGTCTAATCATCCCCTACAATACACTGTGATGGACTTAAAAAGGTAAACATTTGGCACCATCTATCTCTGCCCTGAATCTTGACCTCAGTTTGTCTGTAAGTTTATATGAAAACATAAAACTCAAATTGTCTTTGCACACTCTACAACTAAGTGAGATAAAGATAGCCCTTCATCTCTTACAATTATATTTAATGGATCAGGCCAGAGGGGATGGACTGAAACCAAATCTGATGACTGTGGATACTAGAGTAAATAACATCAATTAGGAGTGTCCAGGTCTAGTGACTCAAGTTAATGATAAAGTCAAAGAAAAAGCCCCTCACGATCAATTGCAAAAACAAAACCTCTGCGAAATCTAAAAATGGCAGGAGAAATAAAAATAGGAAAGGTTTGCATACATTCAACTAAGTATGAAATGAAATGCTCAGGAGATGCACCTCAGCCTTCTAAAAGAAGTAAGAGGAATAGTTTAGCAACTGTCAGTGTTAACCAACAAGCCATAAGCCAGGGGATGAAGCTGTTGCGTCTTCTGCTGCATGTATGGAGCGTGTTGGCCATCAGCTGGGTGACTCAATGTAATTTATAATGGCCAAGGGGCTTGAGGAACCACTCATTGTGGGCAGTTCAACAAAGGATGGTGCAAATGTTACCTCAATAGCACCACTCTTTACCAAAGGGCCTGGGGAGCAACTGTGAATTGGTAAATTAAGTAAGCTGGGAAAGTCCCTTGAGTCAATTAGTCCTCAATCGTAGTCGGGCAGCGAGCATGTACTACAGCCTCTCACTGTCCCGTCTTCGTCTAAGTCGACTGAGTGACCCAGTGTTCCAACCTCTTCTGCAGAATGCCTAAGAAAGGGAATAAACTGATTACCATGACCACACAGGCAATATCAAGATGTGAACTAGGTCCCTGGATACCTCCAAATTAACCATTCAATTGCAGTGAAAGACTTGGGTGCATTATCTTCGAATCAGAAATTGCATCTGCAGGAGGTGCACTTTCCCAACTATGAGTTGTTGGATCCCAAATCGAAGGAATGGTGCCCCATCGCCCTAAGATCGCCATCCTCATCCTCTTTGGTATCACAACATCAGATATCTGCCTTTAATTCATGTGTCTCTTCAGACATATGTCCTAATTACTTGATACTAGAATTGATAGTTCAATCGGTTACACCTGTTGTCTTGAATAGAACTAATGTCTTGGCATTATTCCATGAGGTTCCCTTGACACTGGCTATTGGCAACAAGATATATTGGCTGTGTATTCTTTTTTGATGATAATAGGATGGATATAGTGGAGCTTTGTTTCAATTCCAAGTTAGTGGTGAAGATGTTTCTGGATGAGGCATAAGCAACATACCAAATGCGGTATGATATTCTCCCCAACAAAAGAAGCACGGCAGGTTATGAGTATGATAGTCCTCTAGGATTTTGCCAAAATAGGAATTTGGTTACCAATGACATATTAAGAATGAATTGTAAAAACACCTCTGGTAGTACTCACTCTGTCCACTTTGAGGCCCCCTCTGGTAGTAGCTTGAAGGATGACCAGAACAATTGGTCTTGGTTATCTCACTCCCTTCCCAGAGGTTCAAAGTGATTATTCAATAGGGGAACTGGGCTCTAGCAAAGGTCAGGGTGCATGACATATCTCTGTTAGTGTAGAATACAAGGGGATATAATAGTTTCATGAGTGAGGATGTCAGAGATTACATTGTACTACAAGAAATGAGGCCCCTGGATAAGGTCCATCTCAATGGTTTCACAGTCATCCAGCATCTTGCACAAATTCCCAATGGTGGCCGCCCATATGGGGGGTTACTGGTTGCTAGTAGGAATTACATATTTGAGAAAGCACATTTTTACTTTTTGTGGAGTCTTGCCCCTCAGATCCCCAATGTGTAATTGTTACGCAGCAAGGTAATCATCTAAAAAGTTTTGTGAACAATAGACCTTGTCTTAATAATCATGTGTGGGGCTAGATACGAGCGTCCTCGTTAGAAGGAAAATGTGAATCTATTACACCCCCCACATTTGATAGTTTTCTTTGCAGTATGGAGAGCCCAAGGGGCCTATCTGTAGCACGTCCTGCAGCAAAGAGTCATTGTTTCAATTGGGACATTTTAGAAAAAAAATAGGGTTTTGCGAAGAAAAATCAAGTAAGGAAGGATTGGTTTGCTCTAAGGAGAAAGGGGTCCTAAAACATAACAATAAATATGAAACATGGTTAAGAATCCACCACTTTATATTGGTTTAGAAGGATGGGGAAATGATGCTGAGGTCTTGGTGTCTGGTGACATGCATCATTTTTGGGCACTCATACATGAGATTAGTTATTCTCAGCTTGAATTACAAGATAACTCAGTCTCTGACGATCTGTGGACAACCCACTTTCAGGATTTATACAAACTCTCAAAAGTGCAGGTATTGGTGATGATTGATTCCCCATTATGTAATTTGCCTTTTGATGTGTCCACTATAGAAGATCATATAAAGAGAGCATCCTGCTTCCTGGCTGCAGGGTGCAATGGCCTTAGACATGCTGTATTAAAACATGATAGTGTCCTGTGGGCTAATATATTGTTCATGCTATTCAGGGATATTATAAAGTACACAAGGAGGCCTCCATCCTGGAAAATGTGATTCATGTATTCAAGAAGGGCGATTTGATGAATCCAGTTAATTATGGGCCGATCGCCCTTCTTGATGTCGATAGCAAGGTATTTGCAGTGGTTATTCTATCAGTACTGAAAGCCTATGCTACTGGAGTTGGGCATCTACAGGTTTTTACAAGGGTCCTAATATATCAGTAAATGGGGATTGATCCATTGCCCCTGCATGTGGCTCTGATTGGTTTCATGTAGGCTTTCAATTCAGTTAATTGGAGCCTGCTTTGGCAGAAGTTGAAGACATGGGTGATTCTGCAGCCTTTATTAGCATTAATAAAATATCTACATGAAGATACAACTGTGCAGATTAGGTTGAATAGACAAAGTAGCCTTACTAAACCAGACACGCATAGAGGGCTATGCCAGGTATGCCTTGAAGAGGGATGGGGAAGTCTGCCACCCCCTGCCCCTTCTAGTAAACTCATGACCAGGAAATAGGCCAGATAACACAGTGTTAAGCGGAAACCTGTGCAGTTCCCTCTGGGACCACTGCAAAAGATTTAGGCCCAAAGGTGTTTGGCAGTAAACCCACTTGGTAGCAGTCTGTACCACACAGGTTCACCTGGTAGCTGTGGCTGAGCAGTCAGACTTCCCTCAAGAAGAGTTAGGCAGTATGTGGAGTATACAAGATAGGGAAATTTACACAGTAGAATGAGAAAACACGGAACAGAGCCTGGGTGTAAAGATATATAGTTATTTATTTATAAAAACACATCTATGAAAAACACACTGGCACTAATACGGCAAACAACTTCAATTACAATTACTATAAGTATCTCACTCCTCTAACAATAGTTCGACAAGTCTAGGTTCCATGGCACCACTTATTTGCAGACAGAGGTGAATGCATTAACCTAGATGGCACTCTAATACTCGTTAGAAAAGGAGAGAAAAGGCAGGTTATGAAACCAACTCTGTACCAACACGTTTACGCAGCAAATACAAGGCAAGTAAGGCAGGGTCTACTGTGGATCACAAAGTTCAGAGGCCAGGCCCACTCGGAGAGAGGCAAGGCGATATGTCCCAAAAGTATCACAGTGGAACTGCACGTCGAGTCTTTGCAACAAATTGTCACAGAAAGATTGGACCAGTTTAGAACAAAAAGTTAAGAAGGTCTGGAGGCGACCCAATGGAAAGGCAAGGATTAAGACACCTCACGCTAACCGTCACAAGGGAAGCCAGGCGGACACAGTACCTTGTATGTGGAGAGACAGCTCCGGCGGGGGCAGTTGTTCCTGATGGTGGATGCAAGTCGGGTCTTTGCCAAGAGATGAGATGATCTTGTCGTCAAAGGAAAGTTGAAGATCGTTGTACCACCAGGGAAGAGACCAGCCGCAGAGTGCTCCATCACAAGGCACCACCCTTTGGTCACGGTACGGGCTAGTGGCTATCCGGTTGCCGGGGTGCTCAGCACGGGCAATTCGACCACTACGCCCTGGAAGCAAAGAAAAAGCAAAGGGGACTGGTTGTTCCCACCAGTCAGGGGAAGAAGACCCTCCAGCCGGGAGATCTCCTCTGTCGTTGGGAAGTGGTGAGTCGGTTCAGCAGGGCTCCACCAGAGGTGTCATCGTTGCAGGTCGGCTCAGCTTTACCCTCATCGGATTCTTAGGTCCTGTGGCGACTTCTGAAGATCCAGTCCCAAAAGCCCTGCTTTTATGTAGCAAACCCCCATTCATTCAGCCTAGCTGTCAATCAAAACACGCTAAGTGGTGAGCGGGGTGGCTCACCACTTGGGCCAATCACACCAGAGTGCGACTTGAGTTGGCAAGGCAACTCAGTCCAGGGTGCCTAAACCCCCTCCCACGCCCCCTGTGGTACCCAGACACAATGGCACCACTCTGGAGGGCTTCGGTGTAGAAGCCCACCAAAAGTGGAACAAAGGCTCAACCTTTGGTCCGGAGTTACAGAGGTGTACACAGATGCCATTTTAAAAACCGAGTTCTGGCAGAAAATACCTACCGGTAGATTTATTTAAGACAAATAAACCTGCGGTATGTTAGAGACTAACGGGAAAAAGTATTAGCCTCCAACAATGGGAAGAATCTCCTAGAATTATATTCGGGGTCGAATATAACAAGTAGTTTCCACTGCCACCAGCCAAAACTCGACGAGGGGGGACGGGACAGTGCCCCCTCGAATAACAGACCAAAGGGTAATCAAATTACCCCTACTAGTACGTCCACAATATGATGGTTTGTACTAGTTCTGTTAGTAAATTTAGGTCTAGTAAAGCAAATGGTGACTTTACATGCCCTGGGAGACAGTAGTCAGTCCCAGGGTATGGAGCCTATGGTGGGGGTCCTCTAGGATGCCCCAGTGTTACGGCACAGAGGATGCGGTGTAACACACATAGTAAAACACATGAGACCCTATGGAGTAATAGCCCATAGAACACATTGACATTTACAGGAATTAACCACAGAGTCTCACTCTTGGCAGGATGGAAAAAAAAAAACTCCAGAAATCCAGCAAAGCTGCTGGGGGACTCACTAGGTTAGGAAATTCAGCCTAAACAGAGAATTCTCCCTAACACACGGCAATCACACATTCTATTTCGGACAAATCCACAATGGACCCATAATTGATAAATATTTTGAGAGGTATCCCCTCAACCAGCCCTACCAGCCAAGGAACATACAGACCTATCAATGTGTGGATGAAGAGCCACAGGTTGTGATTAAGAATACCTGTATGGACTGCTTGGACTATACACCAAGAAGCCATGCTGCTGATGACGTTTGAGACACCACAACATTGCAGCGTTAGACATGAAGCACACGTGCCATCCACACTTCGGGACACAAACATGCACCCGAATACATGAAAAACGCAATCATACAGTTCTGTAGTTAGAGGACAGATACATATACATTCTGTCACTGCTTTTATTATTTTTGCCATTAGCCAAATGCAGCAACGCACAAACCACAAGAGACAAGAAATCCTGAGCAAAGCTTGCAGGTGCTTACATACGAATAACCCTATGGAACTGCAGGAGCACCTCTGGGACCAGACAGAGCCAAGTGTGAATAACCTGTGGAAATGTAGTGTAGCATGGACACTGTGGAGACCGCATGATAAGGTTTAGGAAAATGTAAGCACGCCTCGAGCCTCAGACCAAGAGACAAGCTGAGCCGACTCAGGCTGCAGAGAGAGCAAGACATGTTAGACAGGGCCTCCAGCCAAGGTCAACAGATACAGATAACATTTGAATCCCCAGAGGATGAAGGGACCAACTGCAGAATAGGCTAATAAATACTTGTAATTCAGAGCTGCGCAGCTCAAATTTGTGGACTCTGAAAACGTGACACGGCCGAACCAAACAATGGACAGCGAGCATCAGTGGGAAAGCAGCACTGGTCCCACGCGACCAGACACAAACAGCGACAATCATGCAACAATATGCAACAAGTGTTGCGCCGATCAGGAGAACACGCTCATGAGCTAAGGTGGGGTGCACAAGTTACAGTGCAGACACATAGTCATTCCCGTTACATTGAAGAGGTACACAGTTAGTTGAGAACCTTTGCGGATCCCAGGCCTGGGGACGTCATCTCTAGCCAATCACAGTTTAGTACACTAGGGGTGGGTAGCAACGGGCAAGCCGCAATGGAAAGTCCGCAACACTGCAACAACATTATAGTTAGTGACTTGGGGCTTCACCAGGCTAGCCACCTGACATGCAATGGCCAGTAGAAAAATATCTATAATGTCCACTTTAGGTCGCAGATCCCTCAATAGTCAATCCCATGGTCCAATAGGATTTCTGGAGAAGGGTCCTGGTTGTGACATCATTCTGACGGAATTGGGTAGCAAAACCAGCCTGCGAACCGAAGGAGAGTTTGATGTACATGGATTTTTTCTGTTCCTGTGCTGATCCCTGTTGGTCTTGCCTGTAATAAACCACAGTTGTAACTTGCTGTTGACTGAGTCCTCCATGTATCCTGGGGAGAGATAGTTGGGCCCTCCAAATCTGTGAATTTCCAGTGTCCATTTGGCATACCTGAGGGTCCTCCCTGACACCCTCTTGGCTCTGTGTCTGTGCAACCTATGCCTCTCAGATATTGGAGATCATCTTGTGAAGGCTGCATATGCTAGTCCAAAAATTGGCTCCATAAAAGTTACATGGCTTACTTATGCAGACAACTTTGTCCTAGTGTATTCTACACCAGTGGGACTGCAGCATCTGTTGTCAGCTGCGGTGGAGGATGCTGCTGCAAACAAGTTCGTTTCAGATCCCAAGAAATTGAAATTGATATTTTATTTACATTGCGCTCTTACACAAGTGTGTCAGAGCGCGACCAGGCAAAGAGGGTGGGGGGGCAGAGGAGAAACAAAAACAACAATCTTACTAGTCCCATTGATATTAGGAGCGCACAAATGCATGGGGAAGGGAGAAAGGGGGGAAAGTGCATGGAAGGGGGGAGAAGTGGAAAGGTCGGAACAGAGGAGAGAACAGAATAAATAATAAGTTAAATAAATAAATAAATAAATAAGGTTGTCCAATCTTATTTGTTTTAATAGAAATGGGAACGAACCATATAGGTTTTTCTGGAATATTGGGCACATAGACTTGTCAAAAAAGTGACTTAACTTGGCTTTGAGTTCTGGTCCACGCCAAATAAAGCACTAATACTTGAGACGCTGACATGTACAAATGACCAATTTGCCTTCCAAATGAGAAAAATAAAACAGAAATACTATAGATTCTCAATAAAGCCACTGATTCATTTTTAATAAGGCAAAGGTGGTACCCTCAATTTTATATGGGATAGAAATCGAGCCACTGGTTTTGAGCTCGACTGGATTCCCACTGCGGGCCGCCTGTGGAAAAGGGTTTTCGATTTTCCACCAGGATTTGCATTGTCATCTCTCACGTATGAGCTGGGGTTGGTTTCCTTAAAGGATGGTGCTATTGGAATGTCTAAGCCTTTTTTTGGGAACATGCTTTCCTCTATCTCGGGTCTTTGTTTCACAAACTACAAGTGATACTGCATGCTAAAAAGTCTGTTGTGTCATTAGAGTTGCAGTGTGTGTCGAAATGCAATTCTTAGTGAATATGGCCAGTCGATCAATGCATTAGTCTCCATTCTTTTGGTGGTTAAAAAAATCATTGTTTGCTCAGGATTGGATTAGAAGCATTGATCAAATTCACAGCTATGCCTTGTATCAGTCACTGACCACTGTTGACAAGTCAATGGGATACTTATGCAGATTTCCTAATGCTTTGTGGTGCGATCAATTGCCAAGGTTCTGTTTGAATGTATTACATACTAATGAGATTCTTCGAAAGAGAAAGCAATATCAACCTTTTGCAATTTCTGTTTGGGAAATGACAAGATTCAAACCATAAAACATTCTCATGTTCAAATCTTTATCTTTACAAGAATCCATAATGCATTTTCTGGGCCGATTTGTTGACTGATTGTAGTGGCTCAATACCAAGGAATTTGGGAATAGATTGAATACTTGTAATCAAACCCTGTTAACATATGACGTGTTGAGATTTTTCAATACACTGATGGGTAGGAAGGGTCCCTTAGTAGTAAGTAATATTGGGAACTCCTCTGAGATTTGATTAGCTTTTACTTAATTTCTAAGCCATTGCATTTTGGAGATCTTTAATCATGGGGTAAAATAAGAACAATTCTTTAGAGTGGTGAATTGTATCTGTGAGATAATTAAATAATAAAATGATTACATGGATTTGTATTCATTTTAACATGTTTAACACATGTTTTAAGATGCATCATGATAATGTTCTCATTATATTTTATGCTGTATTCGTCTTGATTCACGCTTTGAGTTTTATGTGAAAGGTTGATTTATTTAACCATATCACATTGATGTAAACAAAATAATAATTAAAGTACTGGTTTCCTCTTTGATTTTCTTTCAAGACCTTAACTATTGCTGAAATATTTCTTTTTAAATTGTTCAGCAAAAAACCATTTCACTTTCAAATGCATATGTGAATGCTCACCCATAACAAAAGAAGTGAATCCTACTGAAGCTTAAAAACATAATGGAGAGACAAATAAATATGTAAATACACATGTAGTAAGGCAGTTAATTATCATATTGATGGAATATTTATTTAACTGTTTACATTGAATGGTCAATTCAGGTTCATCACCATGAGTGTATGTTTGACACTGTCCTTGTGGAACACCTTTGATTTTTATGTCAACCAAATGAATCCATCAGCAGTAGATTTTGAGCCCCTTGGCCCCTTGATAAATGGTATTGAAAGGTGATTCCCCAATACAGCCCTCAAATCAAAATCTGTTTTATGGATTGTCCAGTGTTTGCAAAAGAACTTATGCACTTAACTGGAACATTTACTACATGTGGCGTTGAACTGTGGCTGAGCCACCATCTCAGACTGAATGTATTTTAGTCTAGTATTTCAAAAACATTGTTTAAAATGTGATCTCTCACTATAAAATCCACTCTGTGTATTGAGTGTGCAATATTCTCATTTCACTGAATGTTGGAATGGTATGTTGCGCATTTCTCCATATTTACTGTGTATAGAACAGCTTTTCTCAAGACAAAACAACTTGTGATACGATAAACCTCCAACAAAAGAATGCACATCTGAACTTTCAAATTGCTGTCTAGGGTTCCATGATGCAGGTTTCTCAAACACTGATGTATAGACTTGTCCATCTATATATATTTATGAAAGTGAACATTTGTGGGTTTGTGGCTGGGTTTGTTGCTTGGTAAAGCGTTGGTCCTTATACAATTATACACTGCTTCACCAATCTGTACCAAATGTTGTACAGGTACCAACCTGTTAGGACCCTCTGGACATTACCTGCTAACCCCCCAATGGTTTACCCGGATTTCAGCACCTTCACACATGAGACGGTTGCTTGAAACCGGCAGAACATCAATGTGGTCGTAGCAGGGCTGGTCCTCAACCCTAAAATGCATGGTTTCTGGACATTTGCAGCACAATGCACTGCAACGACTGCACCACATCAGGGTGAGGCAACAGGTGGGGAGAGATCACAGTCGGACCCAGTATGCAGCAGGACACCAACTCTTGCCTTCCCCTGATTTCTTCTCTGGGGTATGTCAGCCAGCCACACACTCCCATTCACATTGCAGTTTACTTCACA
Source organism: Ambystoma mexicanum (assembly GCF_040938575.1). NCBI lineage: Eukaryota > Metazoa > Chordata > Amphibia > Caudata > Ambystomatidae > Ambystoma > Ambystoma mexicanum. Next base: position 906,110,833 of record NC_090936.1, read on the forward strand.
GTGAAAAGCACATCAAGTGATAAGCGAATCGGAACAGTGACCTACCGGATCATTGATTTTCAACAATTGATGAGAGTGTTGTCATGTCTGTCCACAGAACCCATTCAAAGAACAGATACTTTTTTGCTATTATTGAATACAAATTGATAGATCCAAAAACACAATACAAGAAGCATTATATGACAATTTCACTACTCCCTGTGATACAGTTGCAAATACTTTTGACCCTTCTCACATAATTAACTAGTCGTCAATGATCTGAATGCAGTGAACAACATTGTGGAGTAAAAGGGGCCACCCCTCAGGCCAGACATGCAGCCACTCCCTGTGACCCATAACAAGTATCGAATAACTAGCCAGAAACATGATTGTCATTGCTGTTCCCTTCCCTATAGTTGAAGTTAATCATGCGAATCATACATGAATACATCATTATGAAAAGTTATTGATGAACATCTCATTAGATTTTAGAGCCAGATCATGTGAAAAGAAAGTATATAGGGACATATCAGCCATACTCAGCTGGAACCATCTAGATGTGTGTGGGTCTACTCTCAGATGGCCTGCCTTCCTTATCAATTTTCAGAAGAATATGAAGAAGCAACAGCTGGAAATTCTACAATTGAAATAGACAATTCACCCTGCAGTCACGAGGTTGTAGTCATGCTAAGCCTGTAATTTATGAACAGAATAACTCAGGATTAGCATGACATGTTCTTAATATGAGTCCTTGTATCTCAACTATTGTTTAATTTCTGCACTGTAGTCAGCAGTATTGAGGACATCACCCATCCTTTTTCAAAGTTCTTTATGGTTGTAAGGGGATTCTCATGCAAAGATGTTATCCAAAGATATTGCTTGTTATGAATTAACATCCTAATATTAATCAACCAGCTGTGTTGAGTTACTAATAAGAACATTAGGTGCATTGGCTTTCCAACATGAGTCGGTTTAGAGATGGGAATTGAGAGTTAAATCTATGTTAAAAAGAAAGCAAGTGGTTTAATATATTGTGTGTTACACTTTAAGAAACAAATATAAACGTTTCACACAAAATATCAGGTTTAATAACAGATACTTCAGATAAATATTAAGAACAAATTCATCTAGAAAAAACAAAACATGGAATTAATCAATACATCAGTACATAAAATCAAGAGAAAACAATAATCTATATTAGCTATTACATCAATCAACAAACGTACCAATTCATTGTACAATTAAAATCAAAATCAAAATGCAGATGACGATCAAGATATAAAACCTCCAAGGATGTTTCACAATTAAAATCTCCGACAGTTACATTTAATAGGACAATTGTCAGAACAAAACATATCTAAAAATATCATAGCTTCAATCCTCATAGAAACTGTTGGGGTTACAAGCAAAATGTGCCACATTTTTACAGTCCCTTGAGGTTGTGCAGCAGATCGAAATCTTCCTATTGTGTTGTCACACAGTGTAGTAAGCTTAGAGCATACCATTACCAAATGATAGAGGGTCTCAGTTTCCCTATGGCAAAGCCGACATAGCCTCTCAAATCTGGGAATATTTTATTTAGCCTCTATTGCCTCACCTCTGGCAAGTAAATTTAACTTTAGATAAAGCCACGTGCACCTCCATTTTTTAGATAGGTATTTTTGCAATATAGTATTCATTCCCCCGCTAGATCTAATATTGTAGATAAAGTGCTCAAACACCCTATTTGACGACACCAACCTCCTATTTTAGATCCAATCCAAATCAAAGAGAAGTGTCCTGGCTGCACTTGGTCTACACACAAGCATTTCTTCAGAGAAACCATCCTCTAACATAATATAGTAAAATGTTTAGCCCAACCAGCGAGAGGTTTAAAAGCATCTGCCAAGAGTAAACGTCACACCTCTACAAACAAAGATGCACCTGGTGGGACAAGTAAACTTCAATATAGTTGCAAACTTCTCCAATCTATCATGGCTTGGATTGATATAATGCCTAAAATATGTCTTATTGCAGGCACTGGGGTATCCTGTGGCAATAAGAGCACCTTTCACCAAAGCTTGCCCTCAAACTGCAACTAGGCCCCCTTAGCATTTGTCACTTTGCTCCATGTATTACAGTAAGAATAATTGTTTGCCAATAAAATGTCAATATAGGAAGAAGTGAAAATTGCCCATACTTCCTATCAAGTTGCCTCAGCTGAGATATTGATTGTATTAAAGCTGTCTTCCTAGGCAACCATAGTTCATAGAGTTTATTATTGCTACAAATCTTGGTTCCCAAATATGTGTAACATTGGACTTGTTCTAATTTCTTTCCATTAATCAACTAATAACATGTCTTTTTTTCCCTTCTTTCTAAGTTTATTTAGAATGACAAGTTTATATTTAGTAACACTAATGTCTAGGCCCACACTCTTAAAGTAATCATTAACCGCTGATAGTGCTCTCTGAAGACCTATTTTTGTTTAGTCAAAAAAACCAAATCATCCGCGTACAAGAGGTATGGGACAGAAAGAGCTTGCAATCTTGGGGGATAAGCATTAAGTTCTGCAAAAATAGATTCCCAAGTCAGCTATATATGGATAAAAGAGGAAAGGGGCCAAAACACAGCCCTGTCGTAGGCCCGTTTTACTCCTTACCAACCCTGAAGTGTTTTCCATAACATCCAATCACACTTTTAATCAGCCCCAAGATTGTAACTTTGACCACAGAAGTTTCCGGTTCACGCAGACAAACACCTTTCATATATCTAGAAAGGTGACAAAAATCTGACTTTTGGTTGCCTGGGCTTGAGACGTCAAGAGCAAAATAATATGGCAGTTCAAAAAGATATTTATCCCTTTCTTAAAACCTGATTGTTAAATGTTTCTACAGATTGAAATTCATGTTTGCTTCTATAAATATTTAAAAAACAAAGTTGACAATATTTTATAGACCCATAAACTAAAGAAATAGATTGGTAATTTATTGGATCCAACCTAACCTATCTCCTGCCTTATGAATAAGCAGAACAATCACATCCCTCCAAGAGGCAGGGATTGTTTTTATTTCTTTTATATTTTGGCAAAGCTCTGAGAATATCCAGGACCATAAGTCGGGATCTGATTTTAAAGTAATGTTGGAGAGTCCATCAAGTCGAGATGCATTCAAACGTTTTGACTTAATGATGGCCCCATAAACTTCATCGACGCCTCTATCCATAAAATCCAAATTTGGTCTGATTTTCGATTCTCATTTCGTTCACTTAACACAAGGGGCATCTTCCCTTAGAAGTTAGTAAAACACTCAACCCAAACACTACACAAAATCCGATTGACCTGTACCGATCTCTGTCAGTTCATTTCTTTAACGAAGAACCAAAAGGACAAGCAATTTTTTCACATTGAAAGCAGAGAGCATATTTTTGACTTGCGCTGGTATTTCAAGTGCCTCCTTTCCTTAATCTTATTTGCATAGTCTTGTTTTAATGTCTTTATTAACAGAAGAGCAATGCTGCCAATTTTCCTAACAAGTCTAAGTTCTCATCTAAACTGTTCTTTTCAGTATGTGTAACATTATCAAAGGTATGCATATGTAAGTTATTAGTGCCGACCTTATTAAAATTCTTACTTAGAAGCATATCTTGAATTAAAGGAACAAAACTACTATGTGCCAACCGATTCCTATTTTGCCCAAGTAAGCAATCTGCCATTTTATTATTGAAATCTTATAGCAAATTTCAGTTTCCAAATACCTTTACTATTTCCCCCTCTTATTTCAACAGACATATTAAGAAGAGGAGAGTTATATTGAATTTCCAGATACAAAGTAAGAATCAGGCACCAATAGTGACTATTTTCACTTCTGACAATCTCTAACTTTTCTGCTCGATTAAAGAGGTCCTTTGGCAGGAAAATATAATCTAAGGTCGAAACTATACCATATCCCAGTCTAGTGAAGTTGGTTACCATTAACTAAAAACATGTCCCAGATTCCCATCAGTACTTTCCATAGTAGTAATCTCCCCTGTGCCTTCAATTCACTTTCAAGTGAACCTTATTAGTATTTATCATCTAAACAATCACTGTTAAGATCACCCAGAGGAATACAGCTGACATCTTCATTACACGGCACGCGGTAGCGGCCGTGTAGTTATGGTTAAGTTGCTAAATTCATTGGAAGACTACTTTTTTCAGCAGTTTTTAACTTTGCTCCCCCTGGAGGAATCCTCACCAAACATCTGCAAAAAATCTATATGGGCCGCTATGAATTCTTTTGGCAAGTTTGGTGAGGTTTCGTGCAGGGGGGAAACATTATAAGGGGGGTCCCAAATGTTTTTTTTTTCCATAGACTGAATGGGGAAAAATTTGGAAAGATGTTGCTCATGGCTACAGGCCAAACGGCTGGACAGATTTTCACCAAATTTGTGGCAGGAGCGGGGGCTTTGGTCAGAAAGCGTGTTTTTGGTGGAAATCTGACCATTATTTTTGTAGCAAAGAACTGAAATGGACGTTTAAAAAAATGAGTGATATCTGTGTCCGCTCCATGGACCTATTTCCCTATTCGCTGCACGGACAGAAGTGTCATTGGCTTAAAGTGCGTCATGATGTCGGCGAACATTGGATGCGCCCAGTGATTGGCTGGAGGGTAGCGTGCTGTGTGTCAAAGTTTTGGGGAAATGCCGCCATGTTGTATCAGAGGACAGTGGGCGCCGAAAGGGAGTGACAACATAATGTACGGCATGTGGTGGTGGGAAGAGGTGATGCAAAGGTTGGGGAGAGAGAAGTGGTTCATCAGAGATATGTGATTATTAGGTGGACGAAGAAGTTGTGTGCCTTCAGTATCTGTGCATACTACACCAATTCGCCGGTCCCTGCACAGGTGACTACCATGTGTGGTGAATGCATGCACATTAGAAGATAGTGTGTACTCCTGTGTGCTGCATGGAAGGAGGCCTTGCAGTGACAACTATGTGCCGTGGTTGCAATTAGGTTTCACATTGTTTCCTTCTATGTATGGTACAACAGCATTGCATAGATGGTTCATTGCATGGGTGCAGTGCTTCCTAGCACATCCTTCAGTGTTTAATCCATGGCTATAGCTACTGCAGTGAACAGTTGTGGAGTGAGTCCACTGAGTGCAGTGTTGTAATACTGACAGTATCGAAGAGGGTAGGGATGAAGTGCACCTTCTATGTGCATGGATTTTGCAGTGTGTGAAGTGGGCACAATGCTTCAATAGTGTGCGCATATAAGTGGAGAGGGGCTAAACTGCATAGAGAGCTAGGAGACATACTGTTGACGGAGGCTATGGTATGTTTCCATGAATTGCTGTATTACGGTGTGGAGGTTGAGTAGTAGTGGCGGTGGCTGTGGTACGTGTGTGCAGTGTGGTACGTGAGCACATGATGCGATGCATGGCTGCATAATGTTGCAATGGATGTGGGCAAGGCCTAGACTACTGAGTGCATGGCCAAAGGCAGTACGCCGTAGTCCATGCTCCCAATAGTCTAGGCCTTGCCCACACCCACAACAGCAATGCAGTTTACACTGCATCTGTCACAGACTCCTCACCTTTACAGAATGGTTGTGGAGCACATTGTAGACTTGATAGAGCAGCAGAAGTCAGCAGACATGCAATTACTGTTGGTTGGTTGGGTTGGCAGTAACACCATCGTATGTGAATGAAAGTGGGTAGGGGTGCCGGAGGCTGTGCTAAGTTTGTAGATTCTGGTAGTTGGTTATTCTTTCTATGCATTGCTGTATAACAGTGCAGAGCTTGGGTAGAAGTGCCAGTCGCTTTGGTATGTGTGTGGATGTGGTACTTGGTGACATGTGTTTTTTTACCACAACATTGTACGGAAAAGTGCTTTGGAAGCACACACGACGTGTACTCAGAGTTTTGAACAGTAAATATGGAGTACTGTACAGAAACTATAGTGTTGAATGCAGACATCTTGGCTGTGATTGGTGCATGCATGTGTGAACATTTTACAATCTTCAATGAGGGAGTGCTGGAAAAAGAACAGTGGAGAGGCGAGAAGGACTGTCCCTGCTTTACTGGGTGTATCCCTCGCTGTAACTGGGAAAGTGCACACGCCACATCCTGCCATATCCTGCCATTCTCAGCATGGTGGGCATGCGAACAAAACTGTGAGAATTATGGAATCGTGTGTGAAAGGTGTGGTTCACAGGAAGGGGCAGTACTACTTTCTACCTATACTCTCTGTGTAATGAGGTTGGTGGACATGGAGAGCCACACAGTGCTAATTGTGGGTGATACATGTGTACAGGATCTGTACAAGTATGCCGTGCAAAGAGGCGTTGCTGCTAATTTCGGGTTGGAAGGAGTGGATGCTTTGTGGGCCGGTCTCGATGTGTGCAGTTTCGGTGGGATGGTTCGCCTTTGCAGATATGTGGCCTCTATCATTACTGCTGAAGTTGTCGTGGTGCATTATGGAGGTCTACATTTGGGTTAAATGTTGTATGGACGTTTGCCCCATCACCTGAAGAAGTTGATGACTGCAATGATGCAGATTTTTCCCACTGCCAAGATCATTTTCTCACCCATTCCCTCAAGAGGAGTATTGGGCAGTGTAATTTGTCCCCAGCCACAGCTCAGAAGGTGTTTTATGACCAGAAGCATCTCTGCATTTATGCGCACTGATGGCAGGTTGTCTACCCACTATGAGAGCATGAATTTCCTAAACATACACTGCTTTCATGCAAATGCCATTTGTTTGAACGCCATTGGCAATACCATTTTCTTGTCCACTGGGCACGAAGCGTTCCCCTTAGTTCAGTAAAAAATGAAGGAGGAGAAGCAAACAGAAAGTCATACAAAGAGAAAAATCAAAAAAGGTGGCTTGCAAGCACGTACAAAAAACACACAAAAAAAACAAAAACAAAGAAAAAATAAAACTTTTGCAGAGGGACCACTAAAGACCCAATCGCCTACCCTTTTTCCCAGCCCCCCATTCCTAGCATGAAAACTCTGTGGATTACGCAGTAGTTTCAGGATTACACATGTTACATCCAGCCATTTTCAGAATGGGAGCCATGGAAATGGAACTGTGGAGTGAAAGACACTCCTGTGTACGCAAAAAGTGTGGCCAAAGGTCCCTTTGTACAAAGAAGTGCAGAAGCCTATGGGGGGAGTGTTCAAGGTAATGGCCAGGCATGCAGGGTGTATGCGTGAACTGTATGTACTTGTTTGAAGTTCTTAACATGAAAGCAGAGCTGGTTGTGAGCGATCATTTTTGAAAACTGTGCAGTAAATGGGCTACTGCCGGAAAAAGAAAAAAGAAAAAAAATGGTGTGGTATACAAGGTAAGTGGCAGGCAACCTACTGTCATGAATGCATTCTGTGTATGATATATGATGTTCAATTGTATGCTACGGCATGCGTAATGTGCCTATACACACGTTAAGCAAAGCGCAACAAGGCAAGGGTTGAGGGAACAGAGGACAGACAGACAACAAACCTATTGGACAGTTGTGACTTACATCGCCCAAGTGCATGGGTGGGGGGGGTGGTACAGTACATGGGTAGAAGAAGAAATTACAATAAGTCAAAATACGGGCCGATTGTGCAAAGTGCAAGGATAAGTGAACACATCAGGTGGTGCAGGAACTGTTACGGATGCAGAAAACAGTTCCCAAGTGCTGGGTTTGCTAGAAAGTCAGTGCAGGGATTTGCGTGGCGTGGGCAGGTGGCATGGGCCCGACATAACAGACTCGCCAGGTAACCAGTGCAGAATCAGTTTACACCAGGCAGTCAGCCGGGGAGAGGAGGATAAAAAGCAGATGCAAAGATAAAGGCTTTGAGGTGCTTCCGGCATCAGCAATGGTTCTTCTCAAGTTTTAGGGAGGCAGGGAGGCTGTTGCAGATGGAGGCGCCAGCCGAAGAAAAAATCATCTTCCACCAACTGGTTGCTTGCAGAGGCGATTGACCCTGAGGGATTTGGAGGCAGATGAGGGAAGAGCTCGAGCACAAAGATATATTGGATGTGAGAGTTAGAGGTATTGAGGTCCCAGGGCCCAGAAGGCCTTGTGCATAATGCAGAGGGTTTTCACGTGTATCCGCGTAGCCACTGGGAGTCATTGCAGACATTTCAGTCCCACAGTCCTCTTCTGGATGCATTGCAGAGGGCGAAGAGTAGAAGCTGGCAGATTTTAAAAGTGCCTGTTGCAATAGTGCAGCCTAGACAGAAGCACCGCTGTGCAGACAGTGACCTTTTCGAAACTTGCTTTAGGTTGATATACTACATGCTGTGCTGCTTTTGGTGGCATATCTTTACGATTTATGTAGGAGATGTGTTAGTGGGGAAAACATTTTGTAGCATTGTCGGGAGGAAAGCAGAGAGTTCCTTTTTCGATATTACAGGGTAAATGAAAATGTTGGAAGCACATACCGCTGAAGTGCCACTTGATTGTAGGGGATGGGAAAAAAAAGACAGTATGCTTTTAAAGAACGTAATGGACGCTCAGTGGCAGATACCGTGCGCAGAGGCACTTGTAACACAGTGGTAAACATACTGCAGAAAAATATTTCATACCTCCAATTTATGGTTATGGGTGCGCATGTGGATTCACAAATCGTGCAATCTTTTACTGAACTTCCTACTGCACATGCTTTCGAGTGACAGGACACTTGCAGGGTACTTTTGTAACGGTACCTAGAATGTGTTCTGCAAAACTGACAGTGTTAGATACTAACGTCTTGGATGACATTGGTGGAATCGTCTGTGCCTATTTACCCGTACCCACTGAGGTAATGGTGGACCAAAGATAGTGGAAAGGGAAGAAGGACCTCTCCTGCTTTACTGGGGTGCGGCCCTTGCAGTACTTTGGGAAGCGCACATGCCACAATATGCACTATTCACCATGCTGGCCAATGGACATGGGACTTTGGGGATTATCCAATCAGGTACTGTGGGTGTGTTTCACAGGAAGGAACAGTCATACTGTTGTACATTACTCTGTGTAGTGAGGCTGGCTGACATGGCGAAACGCATTGTCTTGACTTTGGGTGATGCCTTTGTGATAGATCTGCACAAGTATGCCCTGGAAAGACACTTTGATGGCAATTTCGGTTTGGAAGGAGTGGACGCATTGTGGAACGCTGTCTATAAGTGCAATTTTGCTGACATGCATGCACTTTGCAAAGACTTGGCCACTTTTGCTACTGCCGATATTATCGTCAGCCAATACAGTGGCACGTATATGGATTACGTGTCTTGTTTAGGTTTGTTTCATTGACTGAAGAGGTTGTTAAATGTAGTGAAGAGGCTTTTTCCCACTGCCACGGTACTTTTCTAATCCATACCACCACGAAGAGTATGGGACAATGCTCCTGGATGTTGTTCCGAGCTAGCGGCAGGAAGGAGTCTCATTAACAGAAGCATGTATACTTTTTTGTCCGCTGGTGGGATGTTCTTCTGCAACAATGACCTCATTAAATGTGAAATGCAGAGTTTTTCCAAGCTAATAGCATTTAGTTGTTGCCCATTGGTAAATGCTGTTTTGTTTGTCCGTCTACAAGATGCGGTGAAGAGTTTACTGTAACAATGTCAGCACAAGAAAACACAAAATCAAATTTTAAAAAAAAGTGTTTCTCTAGAAGCAACTAAAAAAAAAGAAAAAAAAGGCTCTTTTCAGAGCCACTCTTTATAACAAACTCCCCCTACCCTGGTTGCAAGTTATTCCCCCACGCCCGCACGCAGCAAGAAAGCAACATCCAGGGATTTTGAGGATTGTGGCCATGGAAATGGGACTGTGTGGATTGTTCAATCAAGTGCTCAGGGTGTGCGTCACAGGAAAGGGCGGCAATAGGAAGAAGGACTCCTCCTGCTTCACTTGGGCGCAGCCCTCGTGGTACTTGGGGAGGCGCATGTGCCACATTCTGCGCTTCTCACCATGCTGGCCAATGGAAATGGGACTGTGGGGATGGTCCAATCAGGTGCTCAGGGTGTGCGTCACAGGAAAGGGTGGCAATAGGAAGAAGGACTCTTCCTGCTTTACTGGTGCGCCACCCTCACGGTACTTGGGGAAGCACATGTGCCACATTCTGCGCTTCACACCATGCTGGCCAATGGAACTGGGACTGTGGGGATTGGCCAATCAGGTGCTCAGGGTGTGCTTCACTGGAAAGGGCAGCAATAGTTTTTTCCATTACTTTGTGTAGTGCGGCTGGCAGACATGGAAAGATGCACAATTTTCGTAGTGGGTGATTCCTTTGTGGAAGATTTGTTCCTGTATGCTCTCCAAAAAGGCATTTGTGGCAATTTCGATTTATAGAGAGTGGAGGCTTTGTGGTGCAGTGTTGATGCGTGCTGTTTCAGCGGTGTGCTTGCAGAATGTCGACCAGTGGCCACATCCGCAACTGTACATGTTGTGGTTGTGCACTATGGAGCCTTGATTTTGGGATCCATGCCTTGTTCACATGTGTACCGTCAACTGAAGAAAGCAGTGAAGTGCATTTTTCCCACTGCCAAGGTGCTTTACTCATGTATACCACCAAGAATAGTATGACGCTATTCCAATGAATGTTGTCGCCAGCCAGGGGTCAGAAGGGGTTTATCAATAGAAGCATGTGTGACTTCTTGAGTGCTGCTGGGATGTTCTAGTGTGAGAATGACAACATTGGTTCTCAATATATACACCTTTTCAAGGCAAATTGCATGTCTTTGTCGACCAGTGGCAATGATATTTCGTTTTCCAATCTACAGGCTGCAATGAAGACCCTATTGTAATAATGTGAGCTGAACAACAAAACACAAAAATATTTAGAAAACATTGTTTTCGGCTTTTGTATGGAAGCACCTTTACAAAAAAAAATGCTCTTTTCAGAGGCACCTCTACTAATGAAGTCCCCTTCCCCACTCACAGCATGACAAGTCAGTGGACATCGCGAGACTTCCAGGGTCACAAACGCCCCTTTTGCAGAAGGCGGCCATAGAAATGGGCCTGTGTTGGCTACGGGATTGCTCAATAAGGTTTCTGGGTGTGGTTTGTATGTACAGACTATGGTACACAGTGTATTTGTCGACAGAAATGCAGAAGGTGCGGTTGTGGCTGTGTGTTTCAGGAGCCACAGCGTACGCTTTTTGGGGAGTTCTGAATACATTGGGCCTCATTACGAGGCAGGCGGCCACAGAATGAAGAGGGGCCTGTAAGGGTCCGGCCCCATTCATTCCGGGCCGCCCTATTCCGAGGTCTGCAGGGGTCCCGCTCTGGACGTCTGGTCTAACCAGAGGTCATTAGCTGGATCCGCTTGCAGTAAAGGGTGCTAACACCAGGCCCGTTATCAACAGGCCCGTTGTTAGCACCCTCCCCATTCCCATTGAACCCTATGGGGGCTGAAATGGGAATGGGGAAGTACCAGTTCCGGATCCCGCGAAAGGGATTTACCAGGCCCTCCAAGGTCGGAATGGCCCAGTAAGTCCCCTTTTGCTGGACACATAACTGGAACCCATTATGGAGGCAGCCATGCCCTTATAAAGGGCAAAAGTGCATGGCTACCTCCATACTCGTAATGAAGCCCATTGATTGAAAGTGAACAGAAAACACTTTGCAGTGGTTGCTCATTTTGCATTGTATCGTGTGGATTTGTATTGCTATGGAGTACTTACAATGAAGTGACTGATTTTGGTTTATCTTTGTGAGACTTTGGTGACGCGAGATGATGTCCACATAACTGTTCTTCATTGTGATGGGAAAATGACACAACATGTTACACGACTTTCAGTGTCGTTTGCGATGAAGGAGGCACTTGCCCAGGTCATGCGTCTGTTTACGATCTCCTGCATAATTGTTTATAGCATTACACAGGGACAGATGTGGCTGCATTATTTTTCATTTGCTCTGGCAATGCAGAAAGCGTGATACATTGTGAAGAAGTGTATTTCTGTGAAGTATGATATTGGCAAATTGGGAATATGATGTTTAGGTACTAAGACGTACTAGGTCTTGTGCACTTAAACTCTTCAAAACACACTGCACAACATAAAAACGCCTCTTTTCAAGTGTCCCCTTTCTACCCGATTCCACTACAGTGGTTTCCACAGTGCCACGCCTCCCTTAATTTAGCGCACATTCTGTGGAGCGTATACTGTGCGCGTCGCCCTGCTTCCGTCCATTGTCAATTCCATTGGTGAACTCTAAAAGGAGCTTTCTTTACTTACCTTTTCTCCTTTTCCAGTTGATTTCTATTTATTTTGGTCTTTTAACACACGACACAGAAGGAAGGGAAGGCAAGCACCTACAGGGATAACATAGGGGCCATACAGAGAGAGGTAAATGTTGGGTGACCCTCACTTAAATAGGCGGCAGTCATTGTCATGCTCCCGGACCGACCCTTCCCAAGCACTTCCAAGTCCCTTCCCTCTGTACAGTAGCACGTCGCAGTACATGCACATTACTATGCTCTTTGCCAAGTAAGGGTCTGTAGCAGAGCATATGGTCTGCAAGGATGTTGTAAAGATCTGCTGCCCTACAGGAGTGTCCCTGTTGTTGGCCCCAACAGATGTGGAGAATGCTGTACATGAATTTTTTTTTTTTTTTTTTTATTTATTTATTTACAAGTATATACAAAAATAATGCTGTACATGAAATTACCCTACTGCATTGTTGGAAGGGCAGTATGTAGCATACTAATATAATGTAATGTACATGGTCTTGTATAGCGCCTGTCTGCCACTATTGCTTGATAGACTAGGTGCATATTTATGTATGTGGCTATATCTTTTAGATACTGAAAAAAGTATGCATGTACACAGTGATTGTTATCAACAAAACAATTCTGTATTTAAAAAAACAAACATAAAAAGGATCCTGTTTTATAGACATTGATTTTGGAGGACAGGATTAAAATACAACATGGCCAATTATCTACTAAATGACTAAATGTAACGTTTTCCATTTCATAAAGAGGAACAAACACTCTTCCACTTTCAGTTTCAGATGTCGTCTCATACTGTTCTGCTTTTGCAGATATTTTACTGAAAGAAAATTGAACCTACAGTGCTGCAGTTTAATGTGCCAGCCAATTTCCTGTTCGCCACATGAGTGCATTAAGGCAGCTGGCTCGCTTTAGGTTTCCCTTCTCTTCCATTCTCTTTCTCACTTAATAACCATATTCTTGTGATATTCTACCAGACCTGCAGGAGTGACTGTTTTCGATTGTTTTTTTTTATATACATTTTAAAATATACCATACTATAAAACAACACAATTTGCTAGTCTCTCTCCCCTGCATGTCTCGATCATTATAGTAATTCCAGCATGCTTTATTGTACACTCTGGTCTCATAAAACAGCCCAAGTGGAAATATGCATGATTCTTATTCATTGTACTGGAATCATCTAGCAGGGGCGTGCTACTCTTTATTGTTATTGAGGGCTTTTGTGTAATTTGATGAAATGAACAGCAGAGTCAAAAACCCCTTTCTTCGTCTGACACATTGTACAACCTGGTTGATTTTCAGATTTAGTTCTTCACACGGTATGCCCCCAGAAAGAAACACGGCACGTTTTATGAGATGACAATCCTGCGTGGAATTAAAGTGACAAAAGACACCACATGTCACACTAATCAAATGGCTTGCTGAATAAATGTGATTTACAAACTTCACATTTCCCTATTCAGGTTTCATCAAAGGAAGACCTGCACAAAGCACTGAAGCAAAGCAAACAATTCAATAGCCTTCTGTCACCAGAGATAGTTTAGATGCGCTGCTGGGGCTCCTTAAGGTTCTGCGGTGGGGAAATATACCATATTGTCATAGGACAGGGAACAATCAGTCCAAGGTATACTCGGAAGGCCAAGTTAGAATCCAGAGATAAAAAGGCGAGGTCTGGTCAAGATCAACACTTCTACCCTGACTGATCACCCTTTCAAATCACCTTTGCCTTTCTATGGTCTAAGACAGGATCTGAGAAGATAACCAATGGGCTGCGTTTAAATGTCAAAGTGCTTTAATGAAACTAATATTTTTTCACAGTGAGCATTACATTGTTGGTCCTTATTCCAGGAGGGGAGGACACAAAGGCATAATTTTAGGAGGATATGGGGGGCAGCGGTGTTTGTCGCCCCCAACTTTCATGGTGCACCATTTTGCCCCCATTCATTTGGCTGGGGCACCTTTTCTTTAGATGCCATGTCCCCCCCAATATTTTCAGCAAAGTTACTCCACTGGGAGGACACCAAAGAAAAGAGCATACATATGCATTCTAGGCCTTCTTCTGTGTCAGCGCCATTCTGGTGTGAGCCGTGAGGGTTCACCACATGAAGCAGGGAACCCGCGCAGGAACCCCATGCTGGAGTTTGCATACAGGGTTACCACAAAGAGTGAGGAAGGAGTTGAAATCAGTGCACACAGATGTTTGCCTGTTAGTGACATTGGCCAACATTGCTGATCGCTACCAGGTGCATGTGTGCACAACATACATCCTTGCTGATTCAACTCATTGGTGCAGTGAAAGGCATAGAACACTTGCTTGTCCTGGGTTTCGGGGCTTTTCAACATCACAGAACAAGTCTGCATCCTTAGTTTGTGTGATAGTTTAGTTTTCATTTTATATTTGCTCTTTAAACTTGTTGATCCTTAACATGTGTTTTGCTGTTTAACATGCATTATGACCTGGGGGAGTGACGTGCACTCCCTCATTGGCCAATTACAGGGCCATATGAGCCCGTATAACTCAGAATCATTAAAGGCATGGAAATTAGCCAATGAGAGGGGGAGCTGCTTGACTCCCCCAGTCACTAAGGTCTCAACGCAGAGCTCCCATTATAAGTGGGAGCACCATTCTGGTAGCCCCGCCACTGGCAGGGATTTCAGCACAGCACGGCCATGACAAGTGGGAGTGCCACGTTGCCACACCTGCTGCCTGCAGGCGCCTCATCTTGGTCCTCCGGTGATGAGAGTGAGTACCGTGCTGAGAGCACTGCAGGTAGTTGGGATTTCAGCGCGGCACTCTGCTTCCGAGAGGGAGTGCAGTGATGACAGCCACGCCACCTGCAGGGCTCTTAGCATTGCAAACTCTCACATCAGGGGAGCACCAGTCTGAGAGCCCCGCCTCCCACACGCAGTGTTAAGTCTGCCCAGGCCGTACCTGAATGATGTGGCCCGGGCATGGTAAATGCCCTGCCCCCACCCCCTCCTCCTTACCTTATAAATGTGGGGGATTGATGGCTCTACCCCCTTACCAAATGGAATCAAGTCTCCACGTGGCAGTTGCGGCCTGTCTTCTTCAACAACCTCACTAACACTAACTTGCCTTGCTGGTCTACACCATACATACATTGCTTATGTAGCCGGACTTCAATCATAGCCCACCCCCTGCTCCCTTCTTAACACTAGCGAGCTCTTAGTAACTACTCCATGTAGATAATTTTTACCCCCTTCTCCTGTAAGGGGTTATAATTGCTTTATAGATCAAGTCCCCAGGCAGTACCAGGAGTTATGAGCTCTGAAGACCTTGTTAATTTGTCTTGGTTAGTCTGGGGCATTTAAATCAATCTTCAGGGCCCATAACACCCGGTACGGCCCTCTGGCTAGTTTTGAAAGATAATTATAGCTCATGTGCTCCTCTGTAGCATGTCACATGTGTACTGTGTGGCTGTCTTAGTACATCTTTTCTATTTTTGTCTGGATTCCCAGATGTGTTAAGCTATGGGCAAGGATTCACAGGATTCAAGCGGTGACTGCTTGATCCAGTTATGCCCTGTCATATAACGGATTAGAATCTGCATGAAATAGCGTTGCCTCTCAGATGTGTTAGGGGTTGGGCTCTTTTTTTTGTTCTCTTTTGTGCTCATGTATGCAAACAGGATGCTGTGATGAGTGAATTGCTCCATCCCAGCATGTTACACGTCTCTGAATTGGAGATTTATAATGGTGACTCAAGTTGATAGGTCTATAGGACGAGGCACCCTAATGGTAAATGGTGAGAATGTGCCTGCTTCTCCTAATGTCGGGGCTCTCCAATGCTCCAATACATTTGAGGAGGTTATAAATGCCATCGTGTCATCCAAACGAAAAAGAGTATGCAGAGAAATGGTATCCCGGTGTACTATTTACAGAATTTCATTGAAATTTGGGACGACTTTTCATGCTTCTTTTCAATAAAATATGAAAGTCACAACTAATTCCTGCTCATTGAAAAAGAGGTATTACTGTCCCTATATTCAAAAAGGACAACAAAGGTTCCCCTCAAGAATACAGGCCAATTTCTCTTCTTAATAGAATTTAACATTATTTGGCACATGCTTATTAAACGCTGTGGAAGACTTGGTCTCTACTAACAATATTGTTGCCCCAATCCAGCTGGGTTTTTGACCATTTTTAGGGACCAGCGGGCAAGGTCTAAATTTGTACCTGGTAATAGCTCATTCCTTGTTTATAAAAAAGGAGCCTGTGTATTTTGCATTTATGGGCTAAGCACTGCCTTCGATAAGGTCAACAGGAAGAAGTTATGATGGGTGCTTGGTTCCTATGGCTGTCCAGATAATATTTTACTGAGGAAGAACACATCTGATTCGACAATACATGTGGGATGTCTTACTATCTAGGATGAGTCTTATAAAGTAATGGTGTGAGACATCTTTGAAAACAAATCTGCTGTACTCCCACAGTAATCGTATATTTCGTGACTTGCTAGAAGATCAGTAATACAGTCCAACGGTATGGCTTGAGATCCCAGGATTGCCATACTCATCAAAGCAATAGGAGTACAACAGCATGATACAAGTTTGATCGACTTTTATATTGAAAGAAGTGTTGATATCTAGCGTATTCCATCTTCAAAACGTTACTCTAAATTGTCTTTGTACTGTATCAGGAACAGGAGGTGGAGACACTCATATGTGCCTCAATGTATGTAGTAAAATCAGACTACCCTTTCCATTCGCCACCTCTTGAGTGACCCAAGGGTTATGTGGAATTTGACCCTCTGGGCGACAGATAACAAACCTCAGTCTGAACCAGCTTTTACATTCTTCATAGTAGAGACAGCCCTACAAAAACTCAACCAAGGAGGCCAAATCACTTGATAGGAAAGGTAGACCAACCAGCAAGTGCCAGGGACTAGCTCTGCACCGTGATGGAAGGGTCTACCCACTACTGCAAACCCCATTGACACATCTTGATACACTGCTTTCCTGACTGTCTGGACCACACCTCCTACCACAATGCATATGCCCATAAAACTGCTCGGCCATGCTGCCAAAAAACCCCATTCAATCTCACCAAGTTGATCACAGCCCATAACAGTATATATCTCCTTGTGTCTAAACACCACCAGAAAGACTGGAAAAGCAAAATGCAACAGGATCAAAGGACTCATTATTAGCTTGATAACCATTTCAGTTGACCAAAGACTGCGGTTTTCCATCAGGAATCAGAGAATCACAAATATCAAATACCTCGAATTCCGTGTTGCCATCTATCATAAGCAATGGAGATAGATTCAGTATACAGCAAAAATAATCAATCTCCACAGGTTTTTCTTTAGAAACATGAAAGCAGGCTGAATCCTACAAGTCCTAGACATACGTAAACAGGAAGTGAGAGGATTGCGGATATGTTACATAAAAAGTCAAAAATATAAAAGGTTGGGAGCTTAAATAAAAGCAAACAAATGTATATGCAATCAAGATATCTTGGCAAGTTAGTTACACAATTACTTCATCTTAGTCATCTTTGTTGAGTCTGCAGGCGGTACATTTAAATTCCAAAGGGCCAAATCACCACTTATCTAAGCACTACTAACATGCTAATACTAATGACAACGACACTTAAAATCAGACAGAAACAGCCAAAAAGCATAATATACAAACTAGCTATTGTTCATAATTTTGCAAATAACCAAACTTTTCCTCCACCAGCAGAGGAGTGAGCTACCCTGTGAAATCCATCAGGTGATATTTACCCAGCTATCCTAGAATCTGCAACACATATGTTATATATCACTCATTTATTTAACAATTCCTCAGGGTCAAGGACGAGTTTCTGCGAAGAAATCTCATCAGGGAGAAACAGAGAGTGCAACCCATACAGAACAAGGAATAAAAACGTAAAGGAGCTAGACTAAGTAGCAGAATACACTGGTATATTATAAACTATTTCTGCGGTAGAGGTTGACATATTCTAGCATTTACAAGGCATCAGAAATATGCCTTTTTGTATCCTAATCTTCACTCTCCCTGCGTGACTAATGTGCTGGGTTCAGTGATGTCATCCTGCAGATGTGTTGTCACTTGTGGATTGTTTAAGAGTCTAAGGATCCACTGCCGATCATTGGAGTTGAGCTGCTTTGGTGGTGGGATCCAATGGGTCCTACTCCTGTGTATATTTGTTCTATGTTGTAAACACATAATAGGTACTATAACAACAGAAACGTACCTGTTGTGTACACTGGGCTCCCGTGCACTCACATGAGAAACTCGGTAGACCATGGACTCTGATGTTTGAGGTGCTCCAAAACGATGTACATCACTGAGGTTAGATAGGACCTGTGTAATTTGTACATGACATGGAGGTGAAAAGTCAGCACTACAGTTTGCAGGAAAGTGTGTGTCAGGATATGAGGGCACAGCTGCAATCCTTTATAAGTCAGTGATTGAGTAGGAAGTCTATGGGGGTATTTTCTTTATTTATGTTTTTAGTATACATCATACCTTACACAATGTATGTCATATAAGAAAAAGACTATTTCATTTTAGAATCATCAATTCATTACATATACATACTTTAAAATTAAATCTAAAATACCACAAAATTCAAGACAAACAAAACAGTAACAATAACGTGAAAACGTAAAACTCAAGCATAGACACATTTAAATTGATCTGTTATATAAAAACTAGCAGGCATACTACCTCATACATTTGCTAGACAGGTTTATCCTCAACTCATATTCCAAATCATGTTATCCCGGCCCCAGACTCAAAAGTAACTTCCCCCAATATCTATTACATGTTGTAGATCATCAAATGTGTTCATCAAGAATTTTACAAAAGCTAATATTAGGGACGCTTGTTAGGTTGTGATCAATCTAAGCCACAGATCTGGAGTTACTATAGCAAAAGCAAAAATGAGTGCACAAATGGTCGAAAGAATAATATTCGATATCCAACTGTCAATGAACACTCAATGACCAAATGATAAAGAGTCTCTAAACAGTCTAATATGCAGAGGCTACAGTTACAAAGTTCCTTCGGGATTCGCACTCGAGGTCCAATAATTTCCAATGTGGGAAGATAGTTTATCCTAACTTTAAAATACCACATACAAGATATATGTGCCGGAAACCTCTTCAAATACAGCCTACCATTTTTTGTTGGAAAGTAGAAGATACCATTATTAAAGTATATTTTTATCCTGTTAAGATCTTCCAGATCAGTTAATTTTTCCAGTGTTGTATTTTATTTTTCATCCTCTCATATGATTCTAAAATTGCAATATCTGTGGCCTCCATGAACTTTGTGCAGCGCTTCTTAAAATTACATTAAAATGTGTTACGCCCTTCTCTTTCATATCCCCTGAATATAATCCTAATTGTCGATAAGTCATGGACACTATCATCTTATAAGCACACATACGTTTCTTAAGATATTGTGCCCACCACGATTGCAAATATAGTTCCAAGCATTTGACACTAATGGATGTAGATGTGGGAAGTCTTAAAACTTCTTTCAGAAATCTACCTTCTAAATTATGTAAGAACTTTCTAGTGCTCTGAGTAACCAACTCCCTCCATATAGTACCATAGGTGTGACCTTGAGATGGTAACATTCTATTAGAGATGCAAAGTTTGCATTTTATTACCTTCATCAAAGTAATGCATGACCCCACCTTTGTTTCCATACTTCATTTCTGAGCTTTTAACCTATCTCTGACAGAAAAGGGGATTTAAATGCCTTGACTTCCGCCAGCTTAGAATTGTTTATGGACCATACATAGTGTTTCCCGTTTCTTTTCTTACTTAATGTTGCAATGCAGGATCAATCGTCAATGTTTTGTTGCTGAAGTATGCAGACACTCCATTCAGGGATCACTGCATACTAGCTGGTGTAAAATATAATACAATTAGATTGTCTGCATAACCAATAAAGTTGGCTCTTAGTCCTGTGCATTTCAGAGGATATCCTTCCCAGTTAATACTCGTTTCCCTTAAGTCTTCTAAGTAAAGATTAAACAAAGTGGGGGCAATAACGCAACCTTGGTGCACTGTTTTCCTCGGCAGTAACTCACTAGAAAGATCCTCTTCCATGTTCAGCCTCTCTCTGGCCATATTGTTGGAATATAACATCTCCATCATCTTTAATAAACATGCTTGTATACTCCACAATTTCAGTTTCCTCAACAACATACTTATTTCCACATTATCGAATGCAGAGGAGAGATCAAGTCCTGCAACATACAGCGTTCTCCCCATGCTACTCCCTGCTTGTGCCATACAGGTTGATAGGGTCAGATCGATCTCTAAGGACCCGATAACCTTCCCATATCCAGTTTGTAAGGGGCTGAACCTGTGTATGCACTGGGCCCACCTAGTTAAGTTTTGTAGAACCATTGACGAAAGCATTTTAGAGGATACATTTAACAATGAAATTGGGGCACTAGCTGGTTGTATCTTCCCTTTGTTCTTCTTAATAATAGGCATAAAAGTAGATTTGCGCCAGCCATCTGGACAAGTTCCTGATTCAATTACGTGAATGAGCAGTCGATACAAATGTCTCCCCATAGTGATTTCCTATTTTTCAACAAACTGTTAGTCATTCCATCGAAGCCGCAAGATCTAGAGTCGCTCAATTTTACTGTCATCAGCTCAATGTCTAACTTATCAAAATGTGGTGTCCAAGGAACACACGACATGTTGTTTTCATGTAACATTACCATAGGGTCAAAAGACGCATCACCATACTTAGTGGTAAACTATTCCACCCAAACACCTTCTGACACACAAGAAGAGTGTTTCTCTATTTTAGCAATGTTCATGTGGTTAAGTTTCTACCATATAGATCTTATATCCCTTTTTATCATGCCATGTCTTGATTGTCCTTTACATATTTTTGTAATTTATGATCTTTTAACCAACTTGTGTACTTTTGTCTACACAATGTGACCGTCCATTTTTTTCTCACAACACTGCATTTCTTTAGATCTGTTACAAACATTAGACCTCATTACCCACTGAGTGAATATTTGATCAAGATACTTCAGCTTGTTATTTAATAACACCCATTGGTCCCAGCATCTCTGTATCGACAACGTTTTTTTTACCCTCAACACTGTCATAGAAAATTGTGCTGGGCTAATACTGTGATGTTTCTCATTCTCACTTAAGTTCGTCCACCAATTCTCAATGACGCTATTCAACTTAGCCATGTTTTTACCAAGTTGGGATACTCTGTTAGTAGAGGCATTTATAACTAAGTTCTTACACTTTGAGGAAACAATGTCCTTGCCTTTCACAGTGGCAAAGGAACATGCCAACATGGCATGATCAATCAACTTCGTCTTGATCACCTTAAGCGATTCTATATTCCCTGGTTTATGTTTGCAAAAAAATAAAGTCAAAAGTGGACATTGACGAGTGACCATACCAAGTTGGTACCAAATCAGGACTTGAGTTAAACAAGGAGTTTAGTTGGATGAAACCTTATCTTGCGAGCAAATGTGCCCAAATGAGTCACAATCCAACCTTTTTCCTTTGTAGATTGATATTAGCATTACGTCATGGTCCCTGTCCATCATCTAGTTCCTCAAATGGATTTTTAATTTTGGGACATGCACTGTTGAAATCAACTCCTACAAGATTCAGGCCTACACACTCAGGATTATTGTGTGTCCAATTAATCAAGATGGTCTCTATTTCATTCATAACATCTTATATTTCCACTCATACTGGGTTAAAATAAATGTTTAAACAAGAACCGTTACATCCTTTCCTTGTATCCCATCGTTACTGTAGTCACTAAAATGGCTTCAGATGATGTATAACATTTTTTTGACTACTCAACCATGTCTGTTTTTGATGGCAATCAATAAGCCGCCAAAGGGACAACCTCTGTTAACCTTTTCCCCAACTCTAATATTGAGGCTAAACCTGCTTAATACTGGCACTTTAATCAACCAAGTTTCTTGGATAAATTATGCCCTGAGAATTCAACTGCAAAACTGGTGTTTGTGATACTACTGTGCCTGTGAGAATTCCAATAGAACACCCTACATTCCTCAATTTCTAAATCCTGGCCTAGCCCCCTTAGTATGTTAAGGGTAGTAGCCAACCATGCCCATTCCTTTGGGTCTTCATCAAAACTGACTTGCCTCCGACCCTCCTGAGTCACTAAACATTTTATATTCATTTGACTGTTTCTCCCACCTTCTACATTCTTATTCACGTTTTCTATTAAGTCACTTCTGGCGGGCACAGTAGGTCTTATATCCTCTTATGAGTAGTACCTCCTTGTTCTAATATATCAAATTCTCAATCAGTTTGGAATAGAAATAGACTGCACATTTTCCCCACATTTCCCCCACTTCTGATTGTCAAAAAGATGTACAATTTTGAGGACGATATTGGTTTCAAATCTGTCACCATAGACAATACGCAATCAACATTGTTCTATTTAGAGGAGAGCCTTTCTCCTGTTCAAACACAGATTCTACAATCAATGATGTGGAACAGCAATGAAGGCTTGTATCACTACATTTCTGTTCATCCCCGAGCCCTGAGAGTTTAACTTTTGATCGATGATCCTTGCCAAGTGCAGAGGTCTTCGTGTCACTCCGACCTGTTCCAATCATTAATTCTCCTCTTGACTTTACTTCCCCAACATGTACCAAGCCTACCCCAGAGATTTTTCAAAGATGCACGTGCCCTTCATTGTTCAGATTCATCTTCTTTTTTTTTGACTTTTTTAAACATATCTTCATTTTGAGTGCTAGACAATTTAATTTGAGTGTGACCTAGAATAGGTTGGCAACTCCTCCTCTGTCCTGCCATTTTTAACCCCGCCTGGGTTATTCATATTTATATCATCAGTCACAATGACATTGTTAAACTGAGCATTTTCATTGTTCTTCTGAAGCCTGCTCAAGTCTCCCTTAGCTGATGTTCTTAGAATTGTTCTTAAAAACTTTGTAGATCCTCTGTTCTGTGCGTGTCTGGCACCTTTACAATTTTTCATCTTTTTGGGGAACAGACCTCCAGACCTCTTTGTTCCACTCTCAGACTTTTCTCCTCCCTTATTGATTTGATCGCAGAAACTCTATTCCATACATCTCGTTCTTGGACTTGTAGTTCAACAAGACAGGGTGTTGGCGCTTCTGACAACCTTTCCTTTTCCTTAGCACTTTCTTGATCACTTCTTAGTAAATGTTCTTTGAGATCCTTTTTAAAGTTGGTATTTACTATTACCTCTGTCACCTTTCACAACATCTTGCTTGATCACTTCTTAAAATATGTTCTTTAAGTTATTTGAGGATACTGGAGTTTGCTCTTACTTCAGCCACAACAAAGTCATACAACCAGATAAACAATTGTAGAACCAGGTTTAGAGCAACTAGCAGACTAGCTCCACTTCTCAGAATGTCTCAATTTTTGATGCTTGTATTATACCTCAGTGATGATAGAGTTTCGCCACTGCAAGCCAACCCATTCACCCCAGTGTCTCTGATGGTGTGTATCTCAATGTCGGTTAACCCAGAGCTGGGTCTCCCATCACACCTGATGGGGGAGTCAAATAGTCTGGGTGAAACACTCAGCCTGGCTTTGACATAGGTTGAGCTTCTAGGGCCAAAATCTCTTCTTCAATACTCACATAAATATCTCCCAGAGACATACTAGCTCAGTGTTCTGCTTCTCGTAATGCTGGTCTTGAGATTTCTCCTCCATAATGACCATGTTATAACCAGCCATAGTCGAGTCTGAAATTACTTGACTTGTATTCAGTGGTTCGCTGTATGTTTTCTGATGGCTAGGAAGGAAAAATTATTTAATTTTCCTTTGTTTATTGGGCTTCTTATTTAAATTACGAGCACCTAAGTTTTTTTGCATTTCAATGTCAAGCAGGGATTGGTCTGCCCTTCTCAAGTGGTACTTTTTAGTCTTACTGCATGTCATTATTTGATTGTTTTTTTAAAATGTTTTTATTTATTTGTATGTGTTCCAAAGTGGAACTTTACAAAATTCTTATTCTGTATTCCCACGATTCCACAGGGGCCTCAGCCCAGCATTTTCAATGTTTCTTGAATGATCTTCACTAAGGCAATTTGCCACATTGTTCTGTCCCCTCCAATCAATCCGAGCCACCATTGATCGGCATCAAAGTGTCCATTTGACCAGAGGTGATCCAGGTATGCTGATCTTATCGTTTGGTTCATTGGATAGGCCATTAAAAGAATGGTTCGGTCAACATTTTTTATTGCCCCTACGGGTCAGCAATGTGTTTTTAAGCCTAAGTCGCTCGATTTTAGAAAAATTTCCTATGGACCTTACCCGAGTTTTCGTCCATTAAACGCACGTGAAAACAGGCATCAGGGAGCTGCCATTTTGTGATAATTCTATCATTTCCCCCATCGCCCTGGTTGACCTGTTTTTGCGGCACAAAATCATATCCCCCGCCCCTGAGCCTGACATTATCAAAACATTCATATTCCCCGCCTCTCTCCGTGATGTTTCTGTGCTGCGTAGGCAAACGCGCCCAGTCGTCTTCTACGCGACTTCACACAGAACCCGGAAACCAACACAGATCAGCTCACAACACAGCGCGCCACAATTCGGAATATGAAACTGTACTTTAAAATCAAACAGCAACACAGTAAATTTGGTAAAGTACATTTATTTGACATTAAATGTTTATAGAATATTCAGCAATTGCCATATGAACTCCGAAAGTCATTTATTTTCTTTTATCTCTATCCGCAAATCCGTAAAAGTTTATCGTGAGTCACGCGCTTTATGGTACACAGGGTGTTGGTTTTCGTTCAAAGAAGCACTTTTGTCGCACGTTGAACTGCAAGGCTGTTCCATCAAGTAGGCACTAGGCCAGCGTAAAGGTTGATATGTTGCTTCTAGCCGCTAGTACCGCGTAAGGGCATATGGGCCTTTGGCGATCGTCCCATAAGATCATCAGGATTGTGCAGTTGTTTACATTAAGCTGCAGCTGGCGGTTAAAAAAACCATCTGCCGGTGTCTGAAACTGGTGGCAGTGGCAAAAGGGAAGGATATACCTGTTTTGAAAACATAACATTTATAATTAGCTCACAAGCCGATCTTTATTAATATTATTCATTTTATTTATTACAGCCGAGCTGAAACTATTTGCTTTCAAGGATAGTGCAATGGAGTATGTTCGGCTCTAAAATCAATGCGAAAACTAACAAAATAAATCGAGGTTAGTACACAATGAGAAACGACTTTTTGTCTACATGCGTGTGGAATGTGGACCTGCATGCCCATGTGCCCGCTACAAGGACGATCCCACAAACGTTTTCAAAGCTCTTTATTCATTCATTTATTCATGAATCCATTCATTAATTCTTCATTCTGGTATAAAAGCGTCTAAAGAGTTAGACTGTGCTACTCTAATACAGCAACAATAAGGCTTTTGACAAAGTCGAACTCCATTTCCTCATTGACTGGTTTGATCACCCATTGCTTACTTCTTTTTGAAAAGGCCTTAGTGTAGCGAGGCATCCTTACATTACCCTAGTCCTAGATTGTTCACGGCCGAGATTCTCGTTATGGGCCAAGACCGCTAGTAGAGTCCTATGTCTCATGCCCTGTATGTTGAAATACAAGCGCTTTGGCCTGTACTTTAGGCACATATTATCGAACACCTCCAAACCTCCCACAGAATTTTGTCAGTCCCCTCAAATCTCTTGATAGAGTTTTATCGAAAACAATCTTCTCAATGGCTTTGTGTCTCGGTGAAGATGGATTCAACCACTTCTTCTTCCGTGCCTCCACTGGGGACAAAAGGCCCTGTTCACATTGGTGGAAATGTAGGTTTTCTGACCAGCGGTGCACGTTGGTACAGTGGTGCATCAGTGACCGCCATTTTTCAAGTAGTATTTCCACTGACCCTTCACAAGTTTTGGAGCTCCACCAAAGATGGTTGCTGATAGACTGGGACCACTCTGAAATACTTTCCAAACCTTTTTTTTTCCCTGAAGCCGAGATTTTCTTATTGATTGATTTAGCAAGATGCCATACGTCAAATTGATGTTTAATATGTGGGAACTGCTCTCTCATTGTCTTGGCAATTGAAACATGTCTGTCCGTGGCTATGAGGTCGATGTGCATTCCCCTCGATTGCAGATATTCCACTGATTTTATAAATCCTAGTTTCTCCATCGCCACTGAGTATGTGCATTGTGTTACCTGCACGACCACCAAACTCACAATTTTCTTACTATCCATGTCCTGTAAGTGGTAGGTGCAGTACTTGGCAGAAAATCCAGGGCTGTCGCACTGTCCATCGCCGGCTAGCCTGAATCGTTTGCCTTCAAATGTACTTGCTAGAGACAATTGTTCAATTTTCCAAGCATCACTAATGGCCGGAAACAGATAATCATGTTGGTATTTGCAGTACTGCGTTTTTGAAATGAAATGGAGTCCCACAAACTGAAAGAAAGACTTTAACTTTCTAAAACTGGAGCCACTAAAAAGTGATGCAGCTGCACACAGTAGATTGCCTGCTGGCAGTTTCCCCAGCATCTGTTGTGCAGACAATGAGAATGTATGATGTAATCCACAGGCGGCATGTATTGTGACGTTACTGCCTTGTTTTTGACGAGTCACATGAATCAATGGCTTCCCACATACTTTCCCTCTGACGGAATGCCCACATTTCAGCATACTTATAATATCCATCAAACAACTGTCGAATACTATGTATTTGTCCTCTTTCATTAGACTGTCATCCTGCGTCAAAGTTGTTTCGGCCTGTGACATTGAGGACATATCACCACATTTGAAAGAAATATCGCTGCTATCAAGTTCTGATGTGTCTGTGAATGCTGCTGCTGGTTCATTCTCTGTCATTTCAATATCTGCTACTTCAACATTGATGGGAGAACACAACAATGTTGACAGCTTTTTTGGTGGCAATTTTTTGGCGGGTGTAGATTGTGTGAATTGATCTGCGACTACTTCAGAGCTATCTTTAATACATCCAGTATCATGTTGTTGCGGTGGTGCGGTCGTACTGTAGCAATGGTCCAATACAACTTTGACAGATTCTCCGGACACATTAATTTCATTTTCTGTACATTGGACATGAGCATCCCGAGTCTCAACATGCCGCGTCTGAATTAATAGTTCCTCCATAGCCTCCATAGTGTATTGTAAATGGTCTGGCAAGCAACATCTCTCATTCGCTTCACTGTCTGTGTATGTATAGTTCGTAGACCCACGGGTAACTAGAGGACAGATTGGAAAAGGGATGTTCAGTTTAAACACAAGATAAAGTATAGTACAATTGACTTGAAAAAAACATAAAATAGTCACAAGCACAAAAACAATTCTACAGTTATGAACTGTTTGTAACTAACCTTATTTTTGTTTCTTTTCTTTGCAACTTTTTTGACTTCGACCTTTTTTGACTGCACTATGTTGCTACGATACGTATCCGCATGTCTCCCCTTCCTCTTGCGCTGCAATGACTATATTTTCTGTATCCACATAGACAGCACGGAATGAGGCTCCATTGACTCCCTGAAACATAGTATTTTCATTACTGTGTATCAAAATACTGTTAGCATAAAACACACGTGAGGACGAACACACATGTACATCTCAATAGCCAAACACGATTGAAACATTGTGTGGAACAATCAAATCACAAGTATTCGAGCTCTGATGACCTAGTTCGATGGAGCTGTCAGTCTCCGTACCTCTGGCTCTGCATGAACTGCCACAAATGATTGTATTGAAGAGGTGGCATCAGCAACTCCCTGAAACACAGTATTTGCGTTAGTATTGTTTTCAATATTGTAAACATAACACACACTTGGGGTCGACGGCACAGGTACATCTAAAGAGATAACCACAAATGTTGCATTGTCTAAAAGAATCAAAGAATATTTAAATATGATCAGATTTAATCGACTTATTTCTCCGATTTCTTTACATCTGCATCATCTAAATGGGATCTTGTGATTGTAGTGGAAGCTTCATCGTCTCCCTGAAACACAGTACTTGCGTTAATAGGGAAGAAAATATAGCAGATGGAATCACGTTATATGATCACGCTCGATGGAGCTGTCAGTATCCATACCTTGTGCTGCTGAAGAATATCTAGGGCTGTTGTCATTGTGGTGCGCACTTCCGAAAGCTGTTGCGCCAATTCGTATCCGCATGGTCCCGCTTCCACCGGAATTACTTGAATGTCAGGCTCCACATCAAGTGCGTGGGTTGACGATTCAACAACTGTCTGAAACATAGTATTTGTATTAGTAAGGATTACAATATTGAAAACACAACACACGCTTCGGGTCGACCGCACAGGTACATATCAACGGCTAACCACGAATGAAACATGGTGTAGAACAATCAAACGACAAGTGTTCCAGTCCTGATGATCACGGTCGATGGAGCTGTCAGTATCTATACCTCGTGCTGCTGAAGAACATCTAGGGCTGTTGTCAATGTGGTGGACGCTTCAGCATCTCCCTGAAAGTCCGTACTTGCATTAGTATGGATAAGACTAATTATAACTGAAAACAAACACCAGGGGACGACAACTAAGGTGTATATCAATTGGAAAGCACTAACCAAACAATTGGTAAAATAATCACACGATACATAAAAACTATTACTTGACATGCATAAAACAAGTCTGTAGCGGAATAGCCAAGTATGATTACCTGATATGCGCTAGAAGTGGTTGATAATTGCGAGCATGTGATGGAAGTAGAATGTTCTTGCTTCAGATTAAAGGGATAGTCAAGAAGTTGTAAAGGTAAATTATTGCTTGATAATGAAATGCCAATATTTAAAATTGCCATGTAAGGACACAGAATACTTGAGTAATGTGCAATATAGCAGAGTTGCCTGTGCCCATATATAGATTTCGTTTGTGGGTTATGAAATCTAAAAATAATATATTGATAAATGTCATTATTCAAAAAGCTATACACTCACATCAATGTCGAAAGTATTACAACTTGGAAACAACACCTAAAATATCAATGAATCTATTCGGCTACCTACACACTACCGCAAGGCCTAAAGCTAAAAATGAACACTTGACTCACCAGTGGCGGATTGTGGACGAATAGAGTGGGAATAGCGTTTGCGAGCAATTTTCGTGTCGATCGCCGTTTATTCTTCTTTGTTACTCAAGATGTGGTGTACATGTTCGAGGGAAAGTGCCGGCTGCAGATGCGGTATCGATCACCCCTCTTTTCCTCTACTTTCCAGCTCATCCAGTGGATATCCGCAATGTCTGACCCATTCTCTTATTCGATCAACAGTTTTCCGGAATACATGCATTGTAGTGCCTTCAGATTTAGCATGGGTCTTCGAAGGGCAACCGCTACTCGAACAGGCAGGCATTGTTGAAAATTCTGAAAAATGAAATATCAAGATTATTATAAAACCTTGATAAATAAAAATGTCATAAAAAAGTAAATGAACCACACCATGCTAAATGCAAGGTTTGTTTTGGTCGCTGGAACTATACCAGTTCATCATGTGCGGCTTAGTATTTGCATAAGTTACAGACATTTTTTAAATTATGTGACTAAACTCTGAACATGTGACTCATCCCTTGGATGTTCTGTCTTGCACGAAAAGGAAACATGCTTACATTATAGACTGGACCCCCGAAGGATGCCATTCGATGACAATTGACACAGATGAAAATAAATAGATCTATTGAGAGCATAACAATTGAAACTCAAGTCAATAGCAATGAGACCAATGACCACAGCTCTATTGGGTACTGTCATAGCAAATAGATTGAAATGTAAAAATGACCGAAATATGACTAGGATACATGGCCTTACCTTGACCAACAAACAGTTGGATTCAGCAGGCCAAGCAGTATGTTGCAGGAGAACAGGTAGATGGCCACAGGTAGCACACTGACGAGTTTGCTCGTAGCGGTCACAGATAGCACGGCGACGAGCAGATTAGCATAGATCTCAGTGCTTCTCAGGTAGAAGGTTCAGGAGTTGACTTGCAAAGCACAAAGATGTTCTCATGAGACATATCAAGTGGTTTATAAAGTATTAGAATCAGGGGTGTGTTTGTGAATGAATGACGTGTGTATGTCGTGATATTATGTTTATTGCAGGGGTGCGGCCTGCCTCGGATGAGGCCTGCCTGGAGAAACGGGGTCTGAGGAGGCCATGTGAGCGATGGCCCCTGGGCGTGGGATACCTTTTGAAGTGTACATGCTGTTTGGCACCTTGGCCGTTTGCTCCCGTGACAGCCCAGCCTTGCCAGCGCTCATCCCTGGGTGCGAACCGCCTTTGATAGAGGGGGTGGGATGGATGTGCCTGGGGCGTGCAGGCAAGTGTGTGGGAGTGAGGGGCCATCAGGCCCCGCTCATCCTTTACTTCTCAGTAGAAACTCGTACCAAGTGCCTCCAGTAGTGGGTTCGCCCTTTGCCCTTATGTGATGTTAACTTTGGATGACATTCGCGTAGATGGGAACACTGAGCAGGACACGTGGCATCCATTTTTGTACCCCCTTTCCACTCCATCTTGGTGACCAGGCCTCACTGCGATAGTACAGCGCGCAGAGCACATGGCCCACACCCTCGTTCCCACTCTGACTGGAAAATTCCAGAGGTATTTGCAACAGCTAATAAATGTAACACATCGCTATTCCTCTGAGATCACGGTCCTGCATGTGAACCGGCCTGAAGCAAGCACATAGCTCCTTCATCTCCACAAACGTGTCCTTGCCCACGCACCTTCGCCAGAGGAAACTTACTGCCATTCTGACCCTGTGTCCCTGCAAGGTATTCTCTTCATGTGCCAGACCACTGACCACGCCATGCTGCCCACCTAGCAGATCTCCAACTAACATTAGACCCCTACTGCAGTATATCGTTGCCTATCAATAACAAATGCCACATACCGGAGATTCTTGTGAGCACAGACCCACACTTCAAACAGTGTTATTATAGTGGTCAAGACCCTTGACCTAAGGCCTGTATAATCCAATGTTAATTGATAGTATAGATATATGTGAGACATAACTGACTGAAAGACTTTGAACAAGTGTTATTTAGTGCATGCATTATTGATAATATATTATGTTAGCTTAGATAGTGACCACCCCGCTTCACAGCGACCTGAA
This sequence comes from Ambystoma mexicanum, assembly GCF_040938575.1. Taxonomy (NCBI): domain Eukaryota; kingdom Metazoa; phylum Chordata; class Amphibia; order Caudata; family Ambystomatidae; genus Ambystoma; species Ambystoma mexicanum. Next base: position 906,142,120 of record NC_090936.1, read on the forward strand.
CTTCACCTATTCCGAGCAAAGATGTCTGGCGTCCATCCTTGAATGGAGACACACTTGATTCATTAAAAAAATTGAAACAACCGTTGTTAAAATATATGTGGTGTTTTATTTTGTATCTTATTTTGATGACACAAAAATATAAGACTTTAAATATTGTACAGTTCAGGTTGCAGCACAGCGAGAGAAAATCCCCTGTACTGACCGCTGTCACTCGGGAACGTTTCTCTTATGGCACGAACGGCACAGCCGGGTATCACTCTTCGAACGCGGTGTCCAAGCCTCCCGTGAAGCCACCATGTAAAGGAACAATAGGCCACCAGCCTATACCACCTGTGAAAAGGAATGAAACAAACTGTTTTTAAATGACCAAGATAAGTTTAATAAACGTTTGTTGTCAACGACAATTCTTGTAACTAATGGCATTCTGCTCGGACAAATGCTATCTAGACACTGCACACTATTGAATGACTTTCGTGCGTTACAATGATATGTATATGTAATTTTGGATATAGTAGAAGACCATGAAATAGGAGTGGCATGACAAGCAGAGTATACTTACTCGTTACTCGGATTACGAGGACGAACAGTTGAGCGAAGTTTGTGCATAAGCACCATCATTATCCTCAACACGGACCGTGTGAGGCAGGCTGCCCTGAAGTCTGGCAGCTCGGTGATGCATTGCGGTCGTGGCTCGCCTTCTGAAATGTAGGCCACGCATCCCGAGTTTTCACAGCAGCAGCAGTTCTCGTTCTTGGTTGGCATTAGCTCACACCGATTGCATGTGCACCAGGTGGAAACACCGTCCATGCGACTAGGTCCAGGCTCTTCAGCTGTTGAATCGTCCTCCCAACTGCTGTCCGAAGACCCATCGTTTTCACGTGGTTCCCTTTCCAGTAGTTCCTCCTCGGTATACTCGGGCTCGTACATGCAGGGCATTATTGTAGCCATTGTGTGTTCAGAGCACAGAAACGAGTCACAGAATACTCAAAGTAACACAGAGAGAGGAATGAAATCAAAAATCTGCTGCTGTGTGTTGTGAAACGGTCTGTTTATACTTATTGAGGAAAGAGGCATCCTGCCATTTCCATGGCGACACGTCATTAGCTGAAGCGCAGCGAATGTTGACACGAGACGTGCTTGGGCGTTGTGAAATGGGCGGTACGCGTCTGCTGATGACAGGCTCTGGGGCGGGGGATATGATTTAGTGCCGCAAAAGCAGGTCAGCCATGGCGATGGGGGAAATGATGGGATTATCACAAAATGGCAGCTCCCCGATGCCTATTTTCGCTTGCGTTTAATGGACGAAAACTCAGGTAAGGTCCATAGGAAATTTTTCTAAAATCGAGAGACTCAGGCTTAAAAACACATGGCCGACCCGTAGGGGCAATAACATTTTTTGACCGAACCATTCCTTTAATAGATGGCGAATTGTTTCTTTTTCGACACCACAGAAACGACACTCACTTGTGTCCAAGATACCTTGAATATAGCGAATCTTGTTGGTTTCAATTAGATTTAATCGTATCCTGAGCAAGTAGTTTCTAGATGGTTATTTAATTGTGATAGACTGGAAATGTCTCTCTGACCTGCCCATTCATTACTTGTGAACCGCATGGCCTCAAGTCAAATTGGTACTTCACTGCCACTAGTTATCGTCCAGCTCAAAGCACGCCCCAAGTTGCCAGCTGACTTCCAACTAACTATCCCTATTGGGTAGGCCGTGTAAGACCTCATGCTCTAAGGGTTGCACATACAGTCATTAGTTGTGGTGCTTAGTGGGAGTATCAACAAAACACAGGCTTTTCTGGACCTGTCAAGATCGAATTGTGCCTGACAATACCACACTTTTCTCTAACTAACATGTCATCAAGAAAGTCCAAAGTTTATTGCAACATGTAAATGACTTTTGATATCTGCAAACTATACTCACACAAGCAACCAGAGAGATGTTTGCTGCACATTTTCAAAACAGATGTTTATCAGTGTCGTTTTCCTGCAGTCTGCTCACTGTAATGTGCTTTTTGGGGTCACTTTGCTGTCTGCTTTGTTGGACACGCTATATTTGAATGTTAAGAGGTGGAGGCTCAACAATCGTTCCAACGCCGACTCCCGCAGTGTAAAACCCAGAGCACAACAGCACACATCCTGCTTGCAGACTGTAGTGCACTTTCCGGTGCACTATTGGGGGTATCCTTTTGCCTCTTTTGAGTGGAGTTGGCATGGGAAGTGTGGCTTTGGCAAAGACAACGTGCCTGACTTGTAAGCTCTGCACTGTTCTGCTGGTGAAGAAATTATGACATCACCAGCACCGGAAGCAGTGGATGCCATTGAAAGATGACACAGCCATGTGTTCTGTGTGTACATGCCTTGCTTTACTAGGTTTTAGGGCAAAGAAGGGTGAGATATTTGCAATCATGGATTTGTTGGTGAATCTGCAAAATAAAGGTCCTTAAAATTGTATCCAGTTCGAGTCTCTTATAGAGGTGTTGTTTTGGTGCGCTTGAGGTTAGGAGGGGCAGATGTGGCTGAGCAAGGAGGGCTGCTATTATGCCCACTGCCAGAAATATCACTGTGCATGGTTCAGAATTAAGTTCCACCTTAAAAGAGAAAAAATACTTAGTAATGAGGACATACCACAATTATAATGACCAACACTTGAAGGACTGCGGGCTCATTAAAGTGCTCGAAATAATATATAATGGCACTATTACCGGACCAGAAAATCATGAGTGACACAGAACCCATTTGCCGAAATCACCGGCAGCGGAAATACTTTGAAATACTGTCAATGCTTGAAATATGAGCCGGTAATATCAGCAAAGTGGTATTACCAGCATATCATGAGTATGGACTTGCTGGTAATACAGGCAGAACTATGCCGGTATTGTCGGCAAATCCATGCAAGAGACACCACTACCTCTGATGCTGGTAAATTGACCCAGGTGGGGGAAATAAGGCCACAGGTGAACCTAATCCACCCAGGTGCACCCAATACACACAGAAACAGTACTACAGGCCCACTACCACCAAAAGAACACTTTCCAACACAACCATGCTGCCACTCATTGTTGCTGCCATTGACCTGGAGGCGGTGCCTGATAATGGAGCTAGAGCAGCAGCAGTGGCTACAGGAGGCCAGGGACAGGAGGAGTAGGGGGATGATGATGCAGGTGCTGAGGCGGAGGCGTGCTGTGATTCCCCACACCAGGGCCAAACCCTGGGCCTTCACAGACAGCCAGATACATATCCTGTACCGCCGAAACAGAGAGATGATTCTTGACCTCCTGACCCTTATCCAGGAGCATGGGGAGCATTGGGAGAAGGATCAGTATTTGGACAGCCATACCACCGATGTTGAAGCTGGTGTCAGTCCTGCGCTTCCTGCACACTGGCATGTTGGAGCCCTCTATGTTCCAGCTGCATGGCATATTGCAGCATACTTTTTCCAGAGTGCCGGTGCAAGTAATTTAGGCCCGCCTGCACCATGTGGGCCATCACATTGCACTCCCAACCACTCAGGCACAGGTAAAGCAAAGCCTCTTTTTATGCGATTGCAGGCATGCTTGATGTGTTGACAGCACTGGACGGCACAAACGTAGAGCTACTGGCCCACATGTCTCAGGGGAGGCCTACAGGAACCAGAAGCAGTACCATTGCTTCAATGTCCAGTTGATCGTTGACACTAACCTAACCAACACACACTTCTGTGCCCAGTTCCCAGGATCAATGCATGACTCCATGGTCCTACGGAACAGCACACTGCCAGCTTGCATGGCGCATCATGCGGGACAAAATCCCTGGATGTTGCGTGGGTACATGTACATATAAATCTACATTGCAGCATGGGTGACAGACAAAGGTGTGGGGGAGAGGTTAATGCCACAAATGCATGTCCGTCAATCATCCTGCACATGCAGGAGGAATCAGCACATGCCTCAATTGACAGCCACAACACACAGCAGCAGCACATGACTGGAGAAGAATCAATCACTGACCAGACCATTTCAAATCTCAAAGGACATCCACATTGAATGCACTACATGTACCACAATGCAACACCACCACCCCTTCAAAGCAAGTGTATCAGTATACTGTGCCACATAGGTCTATGAATCATATGTCCTGGTGAGACATGGGGCATGCACGCACAGACTGACTGTTGAGATTCCACTGTCACGGGCAATACTACTGCCGAACATCATTACTCACACATGTATATGTCAATGTGAACATCAATGTTTTTTGTATCATGCACTGTTGACACTTGGGTAGTCTCTTTGCACTCTGGTGGATCTGCATTGGAAGCAGTTTTGGAGCGAATTGCGAATGGAATTGAGAGGGAGAAGAACAAGAGGGCTTTGATATGCTATTGGCAGCTTCAGTGTAGCTGAACCACGCTTTGAGCATTGGGGAATTATGTACTTGGTAGCCGTCATGTGGTGTTGATGCATGAATGTGTATGGTTTCTCCTCACTGCGGGTGTCGTGAAGTGCATTCATTCAGTGGTGTGGAAGAGGCATGGTAAGATTCAGTTCATTCTGTGAGGGGCATATGCAGACTGGTGAGTCCTCCCACTGATTAGTTAGTGGCAATACATTTCCAACCGCCAGCAATCCGTCTCAGGGAGCAGAACCCAGCATGATAGAGATGAAACACAGCACTTGTCTCGGGGGGTAGCAAAGAGCATAAGGCACAGCCATAGCATTAGACCAGATGCATGATGTGGCTAACCGACACAGACAGGCTAAGTGTAAGATATTGCAAATTAACACAGTTCTGACACACGCAAGATAAGGCTATCTTAGTGTCCTTACACCTTGCAGGTGACTATGGATACCAGCTGCTTCCATGGCTGATGAACCCTTTGAGGGATCCCCAGGTGCAGGAGGCATACAGCATGGCACATTGGCGGACCAGGGGGACCATCAAGCAGAACTTCAGACTCTAGAAGGCATATTTCAGATGCCTACACCTGTCCGGGGATGCATTCATGTAAAGGCTAGAGAAGGTGGGGCAGATAGTCCTGGCCTGTGCAATGTTGCATAACATCTATGTCAGAAGCAACATACCCTTGCCCCCAGATCTGGACATTCCTATGCCAGGTAATGATGATGATGATGATGCAGAGCCAGCCAGGGCCAGGTATGTATGCATGGAGGCCAGAGATGGGTGCATGTCCTGTCAAAAACTCATTGATAATTTCTTCTGAGTATCCCTTTCACCCTGCACTTTCCCTGCACATTACTGCATTTAATGCACACACACAATAAATATGTTCAGTATAAGAGGGAATGTCCACGCATTGCTTAAAGGGAGAACTAGTGTGTATTGATCAATACATTCAAACTGCAACAACCTGTGCTCCCATCTGCATCCCCACACACCATGCCCCCACATAGCACCCTCCCCACCCACCACACCATGTCCCCAGACAGGATTACCTGCAGGGTGTGCGAGAAGGACTCTGCAATTGCAGACACACCCCCATTCCCCTGCCAGACACTTTGTGCAAGGATGACATGGGCAGCAGTGGTGCGTCCCAGGGCCTGTGAACACCTGTAGCTGCTGGGTTGCACACACTCCCTAATGAGGCAAGACTTGTTAAGCTGCTGCTGTACCATCTTGGCAATTGCCCTGTGCCGCTCCTCCATGCCACAGATCCATACATCCATGTCAAGGATGCTGGGCATGGTGGCGGAGGGGGGCTGTACAGGGTGGCTGGGCTCAATGATTGTGTTGGATAGGGGGTGTGCTCATCCAAATCATCCTCATCTCCTCCCCCCTCCTCCTGAGCCAGGGCAGTGGCTGGTGTGGCATCAGTATTATGTAGCATATGGGAGGGACAGTGGTAGTTGTGGCTGTGCATCTGTCACCACAGGTGGAGTTGGCTGGGCCATAGGTGTTGGCTGGGCCCCAGGAGTTGGTTGGACCTCATGAGTTGGCTGGACTGCAGCTGTTGGCTGAGCTGTAGGTGGTGATACAGCCTTCCCGCCCTGCACTTGTCCAGCCAGATGAGGTACCAGCTGTGTCACTGTCGGGGGATGTACCTATTGGGAGGAGATGAGCATGCTGTTAATCTTCAGTTAGTCACGTCTGCAAGCATGCATTACACTGATGCTACATTGTGTGCGTCCTGCTCATGTCAAGCTGTTTGGTTGGTCGGTTTGCTCTGATGAGTGCTTCTACATGTGGGTGATGGGAGTGCCATTGACTATTGGTCTGCGCAGTGGCTTGTTGTTTTATGTGCGTTGGGACTATGCTGCCTGTCCTGTACTCCCTTGGCACACATGGGCGCTCCTCATGTGTCCATGAGTAGGGCAGTGTATATTGTCTATGCTGCTTATGCATGCCTACCTCTGCCCAAAACCCCTGCCATGTGTGTGAGATTGAGCAATTTACTGTGACTGACATGTGTGAGACCCGTTCCGTTGGTCATGTTATGTTTCTCTAACTGGGGATTCATTTATTTTGACACATGATTGGCATTTACATGGGGTTTGTTGTACCATCATCGCCTCATGTGCCGGCTCAGTCCTCTGCTGCCCCGCCTCCCTTGATGCCGTTCATGCGAAGTATTGAGTTGCACGTCCCCTCCCAGGGCATCACAGTCAGGGGTGTTACCATATCTCTTCCTGTGGCTGCATATTCCCTGTGATGTGTGGCTAGGATGTTTCTTATCCATAGCCGCAGGTGGTTCCCCCACTTGTGGCAGTCTCAAATAGTGTCTCAGCATGTACAACTTTCTCTGTCAGGAGAATGAGTTCTGGCTCTGTGAAGAGAGGCTTGCAAAGCTGGACTTCTGGCAGCCTGGATTTGCTACTTGCTGGCATGTCTGAAGTGTTGTTTGGCATGAAAACACCCAGGCCATGGACAGCTGCAATGATGTGAGATAATGATGCGTTCTGTGCATCATCTGGAGGCACTAATGTGCAGCGGGAATCGGCACATTTTTTGCAATCCCCTCCTTCCACTGCTGTTAACATGTCCAACACATATTGGTTTTGCATCGTCATAAGTCTTAATGCATGCAAGTCAACCTTGATCATGTTGAACCCGTTCTCTGTATCATTCGCAAGCTGGACCAGCTCCCATCTCACAATCTGCAACAATTTGATATTTCCTGCAACCTGCACTCCCGGCAAAAGAAAAGATGCAAAAAAAGAATTCTGCTGAGCTGAAGAGCCTGTATTCTTTGGGTATTTCAGCAAGCAATTCAGACACATCTTTGGATATGTAATTCAATCTCTTCTCCCTCTACAGTTGTTGGAACTGTCCTTTCCCTGGCAAGATACGAAGATTTTACTATTACTGGTAGTGCTGAGTGCAATGTGGCCATCAAACAACATGCCCTCCATGATAGTGGGAGGTGCAAGTAAGCTTTTTAGCCACAGACCCAGTAGTAATCCATCACTTATGCTGTTCCATTCTTCATATCTGCAATCAGGAGCGTCTTATTGCAATGTTCGTTCGAGCTGATAAAAATTGTACCCTTACTGCAGAAATAGAGTCTATATTCTTCTTCCTTGTGCACTCGCACCGACTTTTCAATTGTTGCAATCCATGTCAACTTTGTGATATGCTCTGTCCAGATTTGTGCACAGAAATTGTCCACCCATGCTATCCTTTCCTTGCTATATGTTACCAGTCCTTCTTCCATTCAAGGTAGTGTGGTGTCCTGCCAGTTGTTATTTAAATGTTTACACCCTTTCACCATCAGAAAGCTCCACACATTAGATGTTTTTGGATCGTCATTGCACTTCACAAGATCTAGACCCACCATTTGCAGTTGCACACTATGTGCCTAGAATGTTCCTTTTATTCTGCATAACACAAGATGAACTAGGCATTGTCCCCTTCGTATCATACTTTTTACGTACTTCTCTTTAAATTATTCTATACATGCTCTCAGGAGTGCCAGCTTTAACAGTGCTATCGAAAATAACTCATATTGTTAAGAATTGTTAAACAATCTACGCTTTGCTGAAAACACCCTTTTCACCGTTACCCCTATTGCCAATTGTGCCAATACTCTCACTGTCATATTGTGCCTACTACAACCATTACTAACACTTATATCAACACTATTGTTATTCCTATATTCATTCCATTATTTTTGTTAGCATTAAGTTTGCTACTAATATATGTAAATCCACTAATATTATTAACATTTATATGGTACTGTCCCATTTGGATAACATACAATCCCAATCCACCCTTTATACGACCTCCCTATATAACGTACTCCCCCCAATACAGCCCCAATAGTATCATTAATATCAGACATAGACCTACAATTATGGCTATTCCACAATAGTAGGCATAAGCCCACACATTGGGCCTCATTACGAGGTTGGAGGTAGCCTTGCCTGTAAAACCGGCAAAAGGCTACCTCCAAACCAGCAAGAAAATCCGGGAACCCGCAAATGGGCAATTACTGGGGTATTCCAGCCCCGCCAGGCCCGGTAATTGCCCTTTCGTGGGTGCCGGTAGATCTCCATTCCCATTTGAGCCCTGTGTCGGTGCTACAGGCTTGCTGTGCTCACGGGTGCCTTTCATTCCGCAAGGTCAGACCTAGCAGAATGATAGGCACCTGCAAGCACAACTCGAAGTTTGTCAGTCCTGAAACAATGGTACCGGTAAGCTTACTGGCACCATTGTATCCGGACCGGCAATCTCGTAATGAGGGCCATTGTCATTCGTGCACCTACACTTCGGATCCCTACTTAACAAACAATTATTTACAATAGTTAATTTCATCTTCTTCTCTCCTGAGATGAGAACAAAAACACACAAAACAAAAAAAAGGAGAGACGTACAAGACATTCTTTTACACTGAGAGAAAGAGAAAGAAAGAAAGAAAGAAAGAAAGAAAGAAAGAAAGAAAGAAAGAAAGAAAGAAAGAAAGAAAGAAAGAAAGAAAGAAAGAAAGAAAGAAAGAAAGAAAGAAAGAAAGAAAGAAAGAAAGAAAGAAAGAAAGAAAGGAAGGGAAAAGTGAGGAAAAGCTCCAGAAAAAAGAATAATATGGAGCTAGCAGCTGGGCTTCAGCCTGTCAATGGAGTGTGACACTGCACACATACCGTGCCTGGACAGGCGGGTGAGGTTGACGGGGTGCGGGCATTGCAGCCCCTTCTTTTAAAATAACTGATGTGTCAACATGCTATCTGGAGGTGGACCCAATATCGCACGTCCTTTATCTTTACTGTGAGGGGCGTGCAAAACACCATGTCGTAGGGCCCATGGAACCGAGGGTTGTTCCACCTGCACACAAAATTGCGAATGTACACAAAGTAACCAGGCAGCAGCGGTTCTGTGGTCATGTGCTCAGGATCTGTCGCTGTCGTGGTTGTTACGTCTAGTATCTCTGTCATCTCAATCCTGGAAGGTGCAATCTGTTGGAAGACACATTTAATTGCCCTTGTTAATGTGGTCAAATCATCTTTGAGCTCATCACCTAACACCGCTGCTGCCATATCTGCATCTGAAGCTCTTCTTACAGTGGGTATGGGGGTGTTCATACACCGACCAGTGAGGTGACAAATGGTGATCTTTGCTGGGCTGTGTATGTAGGCTGAACTTGGCCAGGGGCAAACACTGTACCCAGTTCTATTTTAACGTGGTACACAGTTTGGACAATTTACTTTTGATGAGCCCATTAATCCTCTCCACAATACTGTTGGCCTGTGGGTGGTAAATCAACACATCCAGTGCTTAATGCCGGGTAGTTCTGTGACATGCTGTAACAGTGCATTGCAAAAATGTGTGCCATTGTCTGACCTTAAAACCTTGCACACATCCCATCGAGGAAAAACCTCACATACCAGAGATCTAGCAAATACATTTGGCATTTGGTTGTGCACACAGCCCTGCTTCTACCCACCATGAGAAAGGGCAAACCACTACTATGAGGTACCAGGAGCCATTGCAATGCTCACCCATATCAACATAGTCTATGTGTAATTCTATGTGCAATTCACGGAACAGCCCGGTAGGGCAGGGCAATGTGCCCTGTAACATTTGTAGTGTCATCCCTCTACTGAATCTTTGACATGTGGTACAATGTACAACCATTTCTGTGATGCTCTCCTAAATATTCTCCATTGATATTTTGTCTGTCCCGTAAGTGTGGGAAGCGCACTTGATGACCGCCACAACAGATGGCTGTGATAATATCAGTATTTCTAGCGAGAAAGACTGGCATGCAACGTTGTGACATATACCGATTCTGAATGTATTGTGACATGGCAACCTTGGGACACCCTCAAGGCTTCAATAAGTGATGCAAGTTCCACCGCCTGTGCAGAATAATTCAGGGGAAATCTTTTCATGACCCCCGTCTCACACTCCCCTTCCTCTTTGTACCACTGCTGCCCCAGTGTGTCTTTGTTCACTCTCATGGTCAATTATGGATGACCCATCTATGATGAGTATCTCACCCTCCGACAATGCACTGTCTTTTGCTTTGGGGATGTCATACTCCTCCCCCTCATATGTGGCACAGTTGTGCAGTTAAATCCTCTGTAGTAGGCATGTATGTTAGGAAGACGACAGGATTCACTGTATTGCATCTACCACATGAATATGGCGTTTAGAAATGATAATCTCAAATGCCGAAGACCTTTTTGTTGTCAGGGTAGGTTTTGACCCCTTCAGAATGGCAGATAAATAGTGTTCCACATACAATTAAACTGAGCACCCCCTTACACTTGTAGATCTTTTTTTCTATTGCAAAAGCAGCAGCTGCTAAAACTTGTTTGCATATTACCTTCCCTTGCATCACTGAATCCAGAGTGCTGCTGTAATAGGCCAATGGCTTATGGCCCATTGTGCTCTTCTGTGTCAATACTGCTGTAATGATCTGGCCATCTGAATGTAAGAATAAGTAAAATTCATGTGTGTAGTCTGGGGTGGCCATTACAGGTGCTGAACTAATCACTTCTTTTAAATCGTCAAACTGTTTGATCGTGCCTGTAGTCCACTGTAACTTATGATCCTTTGTTTTTCTGCTTCCCTAAGGGCTTGCAAAAGTGGTCTTGTGTATGCCGCGTAATCTAAGATCCATCCCCTTCTGTAATTGCACAGCCCCAAAATGTCTGCATTTCTTTAACTGAGGTGGGTCTGGGGGTGTTGCGTATTGATGCTGCCCTATCTGGCAGAATCCTTTTACCATTCACAGATATGAACTGCCCTAGATGGAGCACCTCTTTTTGACAGGTTTGCAACTTAGCTTTGTCAACCTTGTACCCTTTATAGGCCAGCAATTGTAGGAGCATAATGGAATCCTTTCAGCAGTGTTGCTCACTGTCATAACATACTAACAGATCATCTATGAACTGGATAATCATACTGGGCACCTGAATATTCCCTAAATCAGTGTGCAGTATCCCGTTATAGATGGTCACACTCTCACAGTACCCCTGAGGTTACCTAGTATGTTTGAACCACATCTGGCCCTGTGTAAATGCTGTGAGGTACCCTGATTTAGGATGGAGTGAAATCGAGAATAATTAATTTTTCAAATCCACTACAGTGAAGTATGTAACTTCTTCAGGGATTCTGCATAAATTAGTCACAGGATTAGGAACAACTGGAAATTCTTTTTGCATCACATTATTTAGGAGGCACAAGTCCTGGATCATTCTCCAATTGCCCCCTATTGTTTTTGTAACAGGGTATATCACCGTCTTACATGGAGACGTTGATGGTACAATGATCCCCTGGTCCAGTAGGGCCTGTATTGTCTTTCTAATACCCTCCTCTGCTTCCCTTGATAATGGATATTGTTTTAGCCTGGGTAGCACCGCACCTGGCTTCAATGTAATATGCACAGGGGTCACGTCTTTCAGTAGTCCCACATTGTGTGGATTTGTAGTCCACAAATGCAGGGGCACGTGTTGTAAGTCTTTGTCAAGAAATAGAGGTGGGGTTAGTACTGCCATCAGAGGTCACTGCACACTTTGGTATTGTACATTATGTCGCAGGAATACACATCTCTAATATTATTTCTCCATCTTTGTCATTGTTCTCAAATAGTTTGTCATCCTTTTATTTTACTATCGGTTCTATACAGAGCACTGTGCAACACTCACACTTGTCCCTGTCAATTCCTAGCAGGACAACCATCTTGTCAAAGACCAACAATCCCTGTAAATCGAGTGACAATATTGTTCCCGCCACCACCTCGGGTGAGACAACTGCTGGACAAATGAAGATGAAATCTGTGGGCACTCGCCAAGACTGCTTGGCAATCTGAGGCACTACCTCCACAAGCACAGTAATAACATAAACAAACAGGTACGGGTCCACGGGAATCCCGCAACCCACCACCTTCCTTGTCATTGTGTGTATTATCAGCATTGTCCTTATTGCACACATTCCAGGTGTGGAGAAAATGATACTGCAATCTGTAAATGATATTGTCACAAAGTATGTCAACCGACTATAATCGCACTTGGTTCAAAAATAAGTCAATACAAGAACTGAAATTAGCAAAATCCAGTGGAGATATAAGAAATAGCATGTATTTAGTAGGTATCAAAAGACAAAACCTTTCTAAATAACATCATTAAATGAAAAGGTTTATTGATGATATTATCATTAAATGCAAGGGTTCTTTAGCAAATTTCAATCAATTTGTGGAATACATCAGTGCTAATGAATTTGGTATTACTTTGTCTGGACATGTGAGTGCCTCACAAATAGACTTTTTGGATTTACATATCTTTATTCAAAACAACTCCATCCACACCAGAACATATCGTAAACCTACAGAGGTGAATTTGGTCTTGAATGCGAGCAGCAGTCACCAACGAAGCACCATTAATAATATCCCGGGAGGGGAATTCTACAGAGCAAGGAGGAACTGTAGTTTGGATACTGACTTCCAAAGTGAATGCAAATTATTGACACAGGGGCAATTGTCGCTATGTCGTTGATAAATCAGCTAAAAAATATGCTCTAACCAAACAGTTGGATTTGCTTTTTGAAAGATGTAAAGACAACACAAAGCAACAACCTATTGCTATTATTACTCATTTCTCTAAGGACAGTAGCCTTTTGTATAAACTGATAGCCACGCATTGTCACATTTTGAAACTAGACAAAGATTTGGCACCTTTCCTAACCGAACATCACAAACTTACTTTTATAAAAGCAACTAATATCAAACAAAAATGATGTCCATCTTTCTTGGATACTACTGTGCTACAAGATAGGAATTGGCTACAAAAAGGGCATGGTTTTCACAAATGCAGCAATTGTAATCAATGTAGATATGCTTTAGACAAATGTTACACATTCTGTTATGGTTTGGGAAATGAGATAAATATTTCTGATTTCATGAATTGCAAAACATGTTACACAGTCTATGCTATCATATGCATATGTGGCAGATTCTATATAGGCAGAACAATCAGGCATCTGCGGGTACGTTTCAGAGAGCATTTACTGAGTTTAAGAAACACAGATTCAAAATTGCTGTTAGCCATACATTGGCAGAAGGAACACCAAATGGCCAATTTGGAGGACTTACAGTTTGTGGGTCTGATGAGAGCCAACAGGGGGCCGACAGGAGGCAACTTACACATAAAACTTTGAAAAATGGAGTCTAAATTCATCTGTCTCTTTAGAGCTACAGAATACGGTCTGAATTCGTACCACAAAATGTGTGTGTTTTTATAATAAGTGATTTAATCATTAGTCATGGTGAGCCATTCATTGTCCATATTACTTTGGTCTGTTATATGTGATACCTCCTTTCTATCATTGAGATATGATAAACCCATTCCTGAGCACAAGAACACCCTTCCCCCATCATACATCATATTTTTATATAATCCATCTTCCACTAACTGGACCCAATCTCAGACAAACATCATATCCCTCCATGGGCAATTTACTGGAAACAAGTGATTATTATTGTTCTATTTGTAATATAACACCCCGATTGAATATCTAACCTCTTATTGACCACTTTGTATATTCATCCACTGTAAGGTGGGTTATCACAGGAATGAAGGATTCAAGACAATGATGATAATTCTTTCAAGTGTTTGTCAAGCAATTTCATTTGTATCTATTGTTATTTCAGTACTTATAGATCTTGCCACGGACATTAGTTTAAATAATACGTTTGTCAAACATTGTATTAGATACCTCTACTACGTGGCAATCAATGATGTCTATAGTGACGCTTTCCTTACATATGATGTCACGCGTACATTTATGTGTGACGTCATGACGTTATTCTCGAGACAAGGCATACTGAAAAATTTGTCCAGAGGTTTTTTTTATTTTATAAAGGTATCCAATTTTATTTACTAAGATACATTATTCAATGAATTAATCATCTATTAATATACACATTAAATACACAAATGTTGCAGGAGAGCATGGTACACCAGATTCTAAAACAACATAACACAACCAACATTCTTCAACAGTCAAACCATCATTTGTACCTCAAATCAATCAACCTCATTCATTCACAATAAAAATTTGGGCCAAACAATTGGTGCAATATATATGTGTAGTAGCACTTCATTGATTAGCCCCACATAATCTTTGACATTTCATTTCATCCACATTCAGTGTGTATTAGCACAATAATTGTCCAAAATGTGCTCTATTCCGCGGAGTGGGTGCATTCAACAAAAAATGACAGATCCCATCCCCGGATGTTCTTCTACCGGTTTCGACGTTTGAGGATAATTAAACCAACGTCTTCATCAGGAAAACCAATTATTGCAATATAACAACTGATTTCCAGTGTCAAATGCTCTCAATGGTTGGAGCCCTAAATATGACTCAAAACGAGTTCAGAAGGATTCCAGATCCCGGGCCAGATGTCGGAGATATTCCAGTACTGTGCCTACAAGTGCCTTCTCAAAGGTGTATATCCACTTGCTCGGCCCTGCAGTGAGCTGTGGAAGAGCCTTAATCAAATTGTTGGTATACAACTGGGGCCCGGGCACATACTTTGTTATCCCTGCCCACTTACGTATCAGGGGCATCCGCATCTTTGCCCCATTTTCCACACCCTTCTTCACAATTTGCCTTTTTCTTGCTAATGCCATTTGGTTGGCCTTACTCCTCAACCTTCCCCCCCCATGTGCCTGCTGCTTAGGGGTATTCAGCTGCCTATTCAATCCTTCCTTCTTCTTCACCCTATTCCTCAGCAAACAAGTCACTATCGTCCTCCCTCTCAACATTTCCCACCACTCTATTCTCCTGATCCATCTTTCAGTGCCCCTAGATCTGCCACCCATCTTGAGGATGCTTGAATCCTGCTCAGTTCTGCTAACAACCTGTCTTCAAACTCTCTTCACCTGACACCCACGGTTTCCTGATACTTCAGGTGGGTTTGCATATGGGGGTGGGTGAGCAGTAGCCTGTGGTGTTACTGGTGTTGAAGGGGTCCCTATCTCTGCTGATGTGATTCCTATCACGGTGGGTACATAGATTGGATTTGGGACATGCTGTCAATCGATATAATCCGCCAGACTCTGCTGGTGCCCCACCCTCTCCTTTTCCCTTACTGCACTTTCCATCTCTCTGTCTTTGTGCCCCTCTTCCGTCCACTTGATCCTCTGTGTCCTCAACCATGAACCAGAGGTCCAAAATGTATTTTCTTTTCTGTAGCTGTTTCCCCCTATACTTAGATACCAAAAATGTAGAAATATTTTCCAGGATGCTCTTATTGTGGGAGCCCTGCTCTGGCAATGGGCAGTAATTCATCTGGTAGGGGTGCCCCTTGTGGGCATGCATGGTTGCAGTCAATATATAATTATCAGGAAAAGTGGTCCACGGTGTAAACAACTGAATTTGTTGTGTGAGGTTCAAAGATTTTGGATGAATCATATTGTGCAAAAAGTCCCAGATAGTATCTCAAATATTCAAACAGCAATTGTATATGAAATAGAATATTACATGAGTCATTATTGTGCATACAAATGAAAAAGAGACAAATAATATATTTGTATGACAAAATAGACACAAGGAAAGATAAAACAGTGACAAACAATGACAAGAAAAGGATTATATATATATATATATATATATATATATATATATATATATATATATATATATATATATATATATATATATATATTATATTGTATATATATATATATACAAGAAATCTATCTGGAATGAATTCCTTTTAGTCCATACTGTTGTATTACAAAGGGTATTTGTTATAATACCCCCGATTTGGCATGGTAAATAAATGTTCATGCACTTGGTCTGCCTACGTGTGTGTCAAAATCTAAATTTTTACAATGCCCCTTCCTGAATGTTGGGCATATGGACACATTTTGGCATGCCAACTGTTTGGTTTCCACTAGCACCTTCCCCAGGGCAGAAAAAATAAATCCTGGGCGGAAGCAGACGAGAAAATAGTTCAGAATCATGTTCTGAGAAATGCTTGAATCTGAGATACTCTAAATCAAATATAGTGGTCTGCCCACTATGTTGCAATTCCCCAATTAACACTTACTGTGTACCTCTGACAGGGATGAATGGGGATTCCAAAACTGCGGGGTCCTCGGGACACGCGGCACCCAATCTTGGAATGTCAGCCTGAAGTCCCAATCAATAGTTCCCGGGGATAATACAGGAATTCATCAAAAAATTGAGGTTTGAGTGTCAAGGGTTTATAAGCACAGCCCTTGAATACGGTGCATAGACATGTAGTCCACAGCATTATAGCATGTGCAACATAGGTAAAAGATAAAAATTGATAAATTTCCCCATTCTCCCATCTCTGCGACTCACTGCTTATGGTATTTCTTATACATACACTCTAGTGGTGTTCCTCCCCAATACTAGTGCTGTCTATTGTCCTACTAAACCCACAAAGCCCCGCTAACATGCCACACACTCTGCCACTGCTTGTAACAAGAAAAAGGAAGATCAACCCCCACCCTTTTCTGTTCCCCTTCCCCCATGCACACACACTACTTCACGCAACCTTCGCAATGACACACCATGCCATGACACACACAATTAATGCCCCGCCTAGGGCCTGTTCTTCGTCCAATGAAACACAAATACAATAAACTGAAATAACAAGCTAAAATAACAACCACTTCTTGTTCCAGGCCTACTACCTATATGAGACCACTACTTTTATTTCCATATTCCTCCCTTAAATAATATATTTTATTGTG
The DNA here is from genome assembly GCF_040938575.1 of Ambystoma mexicanum. Classification (NCBI taxonomy): domain Eukaryota; kingdom Metazoa; phylum Chordata; class Amphibia; order Caudata; family Ambystomatidae; genus Ambystoma; species Ambystoma mexicanum. Next base: position 906,159,288 of record NC_090936.1, read on the forward strand.
GTACCACCTTCCCTTCTGTTCCCTTCCGAGGAGGGGCTCCCTTCCTTACCTTTGCCTTACCTTATAATGCCTTACCAAAACAATCTCTTTACAGTACAAACACCAACAATAAATATCACAAACCATAACCATGTCACATTAACGACCTCGCAGTCCACATGCTCACACCTCTCACACTTCCTCATGCATCTGTCCCTTACTTGTTATGGTTTGCAAGAGTCTACTCACATATGCGTGCTCATCCAAACTCCTCAGTCACGGGGTTCCAACACCGGCCTCCCCTCTCCTCGGAGCTGCGCCCTGCTTCAAAGAGCAGAGAGGACTTCTCTTAAAATGGCTCCTGCTAAGCCACTCGGAACACATGTTTTTTCGGGGCCGGTCACTGTAGGTGGGCGCAGCTCCTCCTGGAGATGCTGCCTCGAAGCATCTGCAGATACGGGCTGCACTGAGAGCACGTCGGGGTCACCAATTGAGGGCAAGTCCCTGAATGCTCACATCAGAGAGAATACAACCTGCTAGGGAAGAAAAGCCCAGGTCAATCTTGTAAGGATAACACATTTTAATCTCATACACAGATGAGCGCAATAGCAAAGGACTATGCTGCCAAGAACATTCTGCCGATAAGTAGCATAAGCAGAGTCTTAGAAAGAAAAACATTGTCACTTACGATGCTACATATACATTAGAACCCTGCACGGGTGGTTTGTGTGTACCTATACATGATCGGCCTGTTCCATAAGAGATGCCACGTCATTGGTTCCAGCCCAGTCTATCCGTCTTCCATCACGTGGGTGTTGCAGTGATCATCTACTTCTCATGTTGAATGTCAAAGAACAAATTAACTACACTCCTAAAACAATGCTACTTTGTCATTATACTGTGCACATGACAACTTTTAAGGCTGGCTCAAAGGAGGTTCTGGGGCCAAATGTATCTGTGCTACCATGTCCAGCCACTCAATCTAACGAAAAAAGAAAAGCAAAAAGGAAAAACCATCAACAAAAAATAAACATAAAATCCAACTATGCCTAACTGAAACAAGCAGAAAACTTCCCTCAACTGTTTATGATCGCTACCAACTAAGGGTAAGGGGATTGATTTAAACTCTAAGGAACCCAACAGGACAAACAACATAATTCTAGTGGGCAGGATTACTGTAGGGGACATACTTGCTTCAGGTGATTGGGTGGAAAAAGATAAACAGACCAAAATAACCACTTTCTTACGACCTACAAGAGATGTTGCCTTTGACCCTGACATTCAACTTATCAATAGCATTCCTACTGCACACAGGGTTGAAGGCTCTGTAAGGTCAGAATCCCCAATTGCCCCATGAACTATGTCTGGTATTTTCTTGCAAGATTTGTCTAAAAATAACTCGAGGACCTATTCCGACGCACTGGCTGGTCAGTTGACATCTCTGAATTTTCATCATTCTGGACAAGCTGACCAAAGCCATCAAAGCACAAAATATATTGTTCGGAATAACATTACCCACACAAATGATTACATACTATTGAGCAAGTACAAGACTGATTCTGGCTGTAGGGCTCTATACAAATGTTTGCTAGTTCAAGATCTGGTCCAAAGCATATTTAACCATGTGAGCCTTTCGATAACATCTTGGAACGTATGTGGATACAATAAGTTATCAAAGGTTTCACAATGCACCAACTTTATAACGGACAAACACGTTATGATGCTGCAGGAGACCATGGCGATGCAACATTTTGACTTGGAGGGGTTCAAAACATAAACAAAAAGAGACAAGCTGGGGCGACCATTTGGTAGATTGTCAATTTCCACTGATCTAAATATCCAAGCAAAGTATCAGGAAATAGATATCCACCACAATGGCCTGCTAGCTGTGTAAATGAATATTGAAACATTGGACATGGATATCGTCTTTGTAAATTTATATTCAACCCCAACAAGTCAGCAAGTCTTGCTCTACAAGCAGTTACGGGTGCCATCTTTAAAAACTGGCCTGAAGTAGGTCTGCCTCGCGCAATTCTAATAGGAGGCAACTTTCATTCTGACTGTGCTGAGGGCGATAGGTTGAATGACATTTCGGCTGTATCATTGGGACCAGTTGTACTGCACCGGGGACTATGTAGAATTGCTTTATGCAACGTTGGGGGTTGTCTTTGTGTATGCCTCAAGGGGGCTTGATGATTCTAAGACCTTCACTTGGAATAGAGGGAATGCCCCTTCATGGATAGACCACATTTAAGTATCTCATTTTTTGGCAACACCATGCAGTCCTTTATCCATGAAGTGTTTATAATTTAGTAATCAATTGGCTTTGTACTTCAATTTGCATCTTTCAATCAAATTGCATTAATTCCTCCAATCTTGGCTATGTTCTGCCCAGATATCGGAGGAATTACAGTTAAGTTGAATGCAAAATCCTGCAGTAGCTTTACATCAGGTCTGAGGAAAGTAATAAGCAAGGCTGAACTATTGTGTGATGCCATAGGTGGTCTCTTTTCTTCAGCACAACACAATGTAATACTACTGTCATCCAATGTTTAAAAGAACTAACAAAAAAAGACAAGAAAACAACCTCTACATACCTGTAATGTAAGGATTGCAGATACAAAAAGGTGGAAGAGGAAAACGTTGAGAGACCTGTCTTATGAACATCTTCCTTTTGATACCTTAAAACACAGAAAGAAGCTTATCTCCAGGGGTACAAGAACGACATGCAAATTCTTAAAATACAAATGCATAACCAAGACAACCAAATCAGAGAAAAACTTAAAAATAGCATTACCGCTGAATTTTGGGCTATTACGAACAGCAAGGTGGGCACACCCAGACCAACCTTAATATGTCCCGTCCCAGAACAATCTTGGACAGACTACTACTCAGAGAAGTATGCAACACCCCATAGGGATTCACAAATAGATCATAGAATAGTTGGACCTTTCATCCCATGGACAGAGGATCACCCCTGGGCAATCTCTAAGGCAAAAGCATATAGGGTGCCAGGGCCTGATGGCCTAGCACCTGAGGTGATTAAATTTGATCAGCAGTTTTTGGATAGGACCCTTGGAGATGCTTTTCTGGTCAATTTTTGCTACTCGTGTCTTCCACCACCATGGCATGAGTCCATTGTAATTCCACTACATAAAAAGGGTTATACCAATTACCCCAGTAATTAGAGGCCCATAGCCGTCTTGGATGGAACAAGTAACATTTTCACATCCCTTGTATTTAGGGACTTAAACAACTGGTTCTTGCAACTAGCTTTAGTCAAACGTTACCAGGTGGGCTTTTGGCCCGGTATGGGCACAGCACTAAATGCTACCATTATGGCTCATCTTCAGGTAGCAGTACAAAAGGGTTCTGCTGGCACTACATATATGGCATACATCAATATGAGTTGTGATTTTGACAGAGTCAATAGAACTACTCTGTGGAATAAACTACTGATTTGTGTTTTGCCGCTAAAAATGTTACAACTGTTAGAGGTTCTGCACACCAACACTTCCATTAAAGTCAGGTTGACCAAGGAGGGCATGGTTGCAGGCTCAGTTAAAATCTTTGCGGGCATAAATCAAGGTTGTGTCTTAGCACCTGCCTTGTTTAATGCCTATATCAGCAACATCGATAGCTTATGATCACAGGTCAGTACAAAACAATTAGGTTAGGCTAACATAGGATAAACTGGTTAGCTTTTGCTTATGACCTTTTCTTGTTTATAAATCCCCTGTGAGATTAAAGAGAAAGCTTGAAATGATTTTCAACTACGCCATAGAAAGCATCCTCCTGGTCAATGACAATAAATGCAAAATGATCATTTTTACAATTAAGACCAGACCAAATACCATGCATTGGAAACTGGGAAAATAAAGGCTGGAAAGCATTCCATCCATCAGATATTTGGGTTACAACTTTACTAACAGCTGCCTATATCTGAGTGCAAACCATCTTGAGAGCTAAGGCTTTGCCTCTGATTTCCCAACAAAAAAGAATGTATGCCCAGCTGTATAAGTTCACTCTCCTCCCACTACTCAGATTCTACTTGGGCAAGTGGAACCGAGTATTCTATACGGCCTGGACATGCCGAGTGCTGATTTGGGCCTCTATCTAAACACTCTACAGGGGAATATTTGGAAGGAAACTCTTTGTCTATCTAAATGGATCCCAAATGCTATTTTAAGACATGAAAGGGGTTGATTTCCCTAAAATACAGGGTCCTATGGAAAGAGTTATCTTGTTACGCCAAAATACGACATTCTCCGGCAAACTCCCTATACATTAATCTGGGGGTTGTCGTGACAGAGAAAAACTGTGGACTCTGTTAATGACTTTAAAGCTAACATGTCCAAGCTTCCAAATAATTTTCAATCATCCGGGGAGGGACTCATCTTCAGACCTGCTAAGACAAACCAGATATTGTTCGCCATAGGCTGGTCCACAACACTACTGAACATCTTAACATCTATAGTACTTATAAGATATATGAAAAATCAGATAGGAAAAGAGAACATCTATCTAAATACATTCATCTCTTCTCGAGTAATAAGGTACGCAGTCTATACTTGTGTTTCCGTTTAAACCAACTGCATACATTAGAACCCATATGTAGCTGGAATTCTGAGGTGGCATTGTACACACCTCTGCAAACTCCTGATCTAAAGTTGGATTTTAGGCACCAATACCACATACCATCCCAACAATTCTCCTCACAAAACATCTGAACACATGACCACATAATAGGTACTTATATTAATGTAATGATTATGCTTCTATAACAAGAAACAATGGGAAACTGGGGAGCAAAACAGAATAAATGGAGAGTGTGTCTCTCTGATTCCACAAATTAATGTTAGGTAATTCAATCTGGGTATCTGCTTGACTATATCACGTATCACTGGCATAATATTCTCCTTGGCCAATGTTAGGACGCTATATTTTTCGGTGTCAGTAGAATCCTAGCTAACACCTCAAAGATCCATGCATATCAACCTTATCAGCAACGGTGAAACAAGTTAATATAATATATTTTACTTAAATTAACTTGTAACCTGATAAAGTGACAGCAACTCACCCACCCTCTTCTGCTTCGATCAAATTGATTGATATTGTTTTTCCAATATATTAGTGGACATTAAACCATCACCTGTAAGTGTCTTGTTTCACCATTCCAAAGACAGTTATCCAAATACCAACAATGGCCTTATCTAATGCATTTTGGTTCCAAATCATGTGTTTCTGCATGATTTTATCTGCCTATTATTCTTATACTAACTTTCATGCATACCCATGATTATCCAAATGATCATTCCAGACCATGAAGTATGGGCCATGTATGTATTCACACCAACTATCCTTTACCTTCCCAAAATGAGATATCAATGAAAAGGAAATACCTGGAGACCACCCTTTATCTGCCTTCTCACTTCTGCAATGGAGGTAAAAGCTAATTTCCACAATTAGACCTCGGGTGCGGAGAGGGCAGGATCCCTTCTCTCCCCAGCACACACTACGCTACTCCCACACTGCAGGAGCAGCATCAACGGCCGTGAGCGTGAAACGAGATCAAGGGCAGGAGCCCTTCTCTCCCCATCATCCCTGACGCAGCACCCATACTGCAGGAGCAGTCCCATCACCTGCGAGCCCCATGAATAGAGCGTGCAGGAGCCCCCGACCTCATCCCATTTGACGCGACACGCACGTGGCAGCATCAGCTGTTCCACTGACCTCGAGCCTGCAGACTGCGGGCAGGATCGCCTTCACCTTAGCCCTGAAGTAGGTGAGCTTGCAGAATATAGGGCCCTTTGTACATATTGTGCATACCCTGCCTAAAGTGCCCGAAATCTGCTTTTATCCCTGATTCCCGAAGTTGCCTGCTTCCAAAATGGCCACCGTGCAGACAAACATGGCCGCCGTACAACGTTGCCACAGCAACAATCGTGCTTTTCAATAGCACCGATCCACCGGCAGGCGGAAGCCGGCTCTAACCCTTCCGGCGAAGGCCCGCTGGAAAAGGCCCTGTTCTGCGCCCCCCCCACCCCAGTTAGACCTCGAGTGCGGAGAGGGCAGGAGCCCTTCTCTCCCCAGCACACACTACGCTACTCCCACACTGCAGGAGCAGCATCAACGGCCGTGAGCGTGAAACGAGATCAAGGGCAGGAGCCCTTCTCTCCCCATCATCCCTGACGCAGCACCCATACTGCAGGAGCAGTCCCATCACCTGCGAGCCCCATGAATAGAGCGTGCAGGAGCCCCCGACCTCATCCCATTTGACGCGACACGCACGTGGCAGCATCAGCTGTTCCACTGACCTCGAGCCTGCAGACTGCGGGCAGGATCGCCTTCACTTTAGCCCTGAAGTAGGTGAGCTTGCAGAATATAGGGCCCTTTGTACATATTGTGCATACCCTGCCTAAAGTGCCCGAAATCTGCTTTTATCCCTGATTCCCGAAGTTGCCTGCTTCCAAAATGGCCGCCGTGCAGACAAACATGGCCGCCGTACAACGTTGCCACAGCAACAATCGTGCTTTTCAATAGCACCGATCCACCGGCAGGCGGAAGCCGGCTCTAACCCTTCCGGCGAAGGCCCGCTGGAAAAGGCCCTGTTCTGCGCCTGTTAGGCGACTGGAAGGCGAGGAAGTGCCCATCCCTTCACCCCTGTATTCTAAAGGTAGCTCGGTGGGAGCCTCGTCCTCCTCTACGATGGGCCCCCATCACGGTAAGCCTTGGGGCCTTAATTTGCACCTCTAGCAGGGATACGAAAAACCTTGAAATCGAGATCCAGTATCTACGCTCCACTTAATGACATAGAGCCATTCTGTAACACTTCTTGCGCTGCTGCGAGCTGTGCTCATATAACTCTGCCCACTATCGCGCAGCTCACACAGTCCCAAAGCATGAGGCTCGACTTTCCATAATGACCGCACTATTTCAATAAGGTGTTCCCCATATGTGTTTAAACTAGCCACTACATGCTCAGGCTTTCCCATCACAGTTCAATAGATAGCTATATTATGCTATCCCTCCCTGCCAGCGATATGGTCACCTTCTTTTACCTTGTGGCCTGCACTGTGTCTATGCCATTTGAAATGCAATCATTATAGCCCTTCGTGCCTTGCTACTTGCACCCTAGTCACTGCAGCCCACTGTGCCTAGGCTGATCTTTGCCCACTGTGCCCATGAGTACTGTAGTCATTGCAGCCTATGGAGACTATGCTGAACCATGCCCTCTTTGATTTTGTGTAACTTAGCTATTGCTACCCACTGGGCCTATGCCACTTGAACCTTAGCCACTGTGGCCTACTGTGCATATGCTATTCTCTGTCTAGTATGCCCAATTGAAATAGCCTATCCAGCTCTCCGTGCTTATTGAAATTTAGCGTCCACAAATAGGCTGACCTTCATAGTACTGTTACAGCTTGAGCAGCCCTGAACAGTGTGTTCTTCACCACCTACTGCATAAACATGGTCCCCTACTAATACACCTTTATGACCCATTTGAGACCCTCCTGGTCGCTCGCCAATTGTATGGTCGCTTAGAGACCACTGTGATATTGTGTTGTGCCTTATGGTCGCTCAGAGACCTCTGTGATATTGTGTTGTGCCTTATGGTCGCTTAGAGACCACTGTGATATTGCGTTGTGCCTTCTGGTCCTTCAGAGACCTCTGTGATATTGTGTTGTGCCTTATGGTCGCTTAGAGACCATTGTGATATTGTGTTGTGCCTTATGGTCGCTCAGAGACCTCTGTGACATTGTGCTGTGCCTTATGGTCGCTCCTGACCGCACACAGGCCCTCCTAGGATTTTTGCTATTAGTCTAACAGTATTTTACTGTTGACTACTGTATCTAGCCCAATTGGTGCAAATAAAGCGAGCCGAGCCTCACTTTACACCACCCCCCTATATCCCTAGCTATGTTAAGTTGGATATTGTGCATCATGTTCCCCTTCTGCCTTGTCCGAGCGGACACCCCGTGCACTGGCACTCACTTCCTCGCCCTCAGTAATGGGCTCACCAAACTAGCTTGTCCAAGACACCATCCCATCCCCTATCCTACCCCCTTCCTCCCTACCACACCTCCCTTCCCATCCTCCTCCATTCTCTTTTCCAGGCTCAAGGACACCTACGCAACCAGTAAGGAACACCATCCCACCTCGACCATCACTGATGATCCACATGTACACCCCAACCCCTCAAGCAATGGTAAAACACACCCTATCCTAGGATATGAGAGAACATCCCATTTAAGAGCTCGCACAAGGCTTCCACACCACAACCCTACTACCAAGACCCAGCCTCCCAGATCACCCAAACCCACGGCCCACACAACTAACGACAAACACACCCAGCCTAGAGCAACTAAAACTACTCCACTAAGTGGCCCACCAACTATAAATACTCCCTCTAAGGAGCCCAACCCTCCCACTAGTCTCAAAAATGCACTCATCAATGCCCGCTCCCTTGGAGCCCACGCCATTGATATTCATGACCTCATCATCGAACTTGACCTTGACATGTTAGTAATCACAGAAACCTGGCTGCACCAAGCATCAGGCCCTCTGCTAGCATTGGCTATTCCACCAGATTACACCATTCTCAGATCTGATAGAACCACCACTCCAGGAGGCGGTGTGGCCATCATTGCAAAAAACACTATCAAACTTAGATCAAGTTCCATTGAAATAATCTCAGGGTACGAACTACTACTCGCCAAACTCTCATTGAATGAAAACACCACAATTAACATAGTGGTCATCTATAGAGCCCCTAGCACAAACAGCCACCCAGAAACAGACATCCCACTAATACTGGCGCCCTTCCTCAAACCCAAAACAATATTGTATTGTTGTTGGTGAATTGAATCTAGGTTTTAATGATAACCAAGACACCAAAGCAACCGCCCTCATCCAGGCACTTAATGACATGAACTTCTGCCAACACGTCAATGTCCCCACCCATACCAAGGGCAGAACCCTTGATTGGATCCTCACCCTCAACACCAACATCACCTTAGGCCCAATTACCGCACTGAATTGGACAGACCACTACTGTATAGAATTTACTATCACTAGCGACGACCCTTGCACACCCAAGAACATATCTATGGACATCATCGAAAGTAGAAACTCTAAAAAGCTCACAGCTGAGAACTTCGACCCCACCTTGATCAAATTGCTAGATACCCAATTAATCCTCAGCAATGACCCAACTACTATCGCTGAGTACTACCACAAATGCCTCTCCACAGCGATTAACACCATAGCACCTGTAACCTCCAAACTAAGGCGCCTCAACAAAAAATCCAACTTCTGGTTCAACGAGGAATTAATCGCCCTTAGAAGGAAAAAACGCTCTCTTGAGCATGCCCATAATAAACATCCCTCCCCGGACTCAGCTAAAGCATTCAAAGACGCAAATACCCTCTACAAATCAGCTATCATCTCACATAAAGCTAACGCCTACAATGCTCGCATTAGCAATGCAGCATCCGACTCCAAAGAGCTCTTCTCTATCCTTAGAGAACTTGAAAACCCACTTCCGACCGACACACCCATAAACACAAGCAAAGAATGGTGTACCACCATACAAGATGCTCTTGCCTCCAAAATCACTATGTTACAAAACAAAATCAACTCCAAAAAATTACTCCTAGCTACAAAAAAAAACCCTTCCCTAATCCCTGTACCCTTTCCAGTGACAACTCCAACCCCCCATTTCAATTCACACCAGTCACCCACAATCTCGTACTCGAGACTATCTCCAAACTAAAAGCATCCAACTGCAAAGGAGATACTGTCCCAGCCAAACTAGTCAAAGCCTGTGCACCCACCCTGACCCCCCTCATCACTAAATTTGTCAATGCCTCATTCAACTCCAATACAGTTCCGACTTGCATTAAAGAAGCCTGGGTTACACCACTTCTAAAAAAAACAAATCTAGACCCCACCATTCCAACCAACTATCGCCCCATAACCACGGTCCCATTCTTACTCAAAATCATCGACAAACTAGCCTACAACCAAATTCAAACCCATTTAGAATCTAACCAGCTCCTCGGCACCAGACAATCGGGCTTCAGGCCCAACCACAGCACTGAAACAGCTCTCTTGGACCTCAAAATCCAAATGGATGCCATTAGAGATTCAGGGAAACTTTGCATTCTCCTGCTGTTGGACCTCTTAGCTGCGTTCGACTTGGTGGACCACGACAAACTCTGCAACTCACTTGCCCGTGAATTTAATTTCTCTGGGGCAGCCACTGCTTGGGTGAAGTCTTTCTTAACTGACTGCACCTCCAGAGTGTCCATAGGCAAAGAAGCAGCCAACCCCATCCCAGTCCCCATAGGAGTGCCCCAAGGCTCTTGCCTTTCTCCCACGCTGTATAACGCATATACCAAGCTCCTGTTCTCAACACTTGACGATATGGGTGTCATATACACAAATTTTGCGGATGACACCCAGATCCTTATACCTCTTACAGGCAACTATGACCAGGACACTTTAACAATCAATAAAATTTACGTCATCATACAAAACTGGATGGCATTAAACAGCCTATGTCTTAACGATGAGAAGACGGAAGTCCTCATCGTAGGAGCTCCAGCCAAACTAGCAACCCTTCAGCCAGAATATTCAACCATCAACATCGACGGCACCAATATTCCAGTGTCAAAACAAGTAAAAACACTGGGCGTGTACTTCGATGCTAGCCTGACCATGACTAAACAGATCAATGTACTTTCCTCCTCCACGGCCTACACTTCCAAATTAATTGCACTCAGCCGTCAATTTCTGACCCCAGCAAACTGCCTCACCCTGGCCAGAGCACTGGTCCTATCGAAATTGGACTACTGTAATGTATTACTACTGGGCACCTCCAACACCAACCTGGCCAAAATGCAACTTTTGCAAAACAAAGTCCTGAGGGCAGCGCTAGGCATAAAAAAATCAGACCATATATCCAAGACCAGGAAAGATGCCCACTGGCTCCCCATCAAAGCCCGCATCATTTTCAAAACATTATGCATCACCCACAAATGCATTACAAAAAAAGGACCTATCTACCTCAATAACACTCTGCATCCTAAAACTAACATAAGATTACTGAGATCCAACGACAAACTCCTCCTGGACCCCCCCCCCCGATTCAAAACCACAAGAGCAGGGGGCAGCAGCTCCACCACTTTAGCCCCCAAACACTGGAACACCCTACCTATCATCATCAAAAAAGCATCCTCCTTCACGATCTTTAAGAAACAGCTAAAAACCTGGTTATTCAACCAATATTAGCACCCAAAGATAGGACCCCGTCCATCGGATACTGTTGTAAATATTTAGGCCACTGTATTTTGTTGTGAATATGTTGTAACCTATATCATGTAATGCAACTAATGCAATGTTTGAATGTGACTAATTTCTAAGCTATCTTATAACCTCGCCGTGATACCCGAGGGTCTGGGCGTGTAACAAATAAATAAATAAATAAATAAATAAATAAATAAATAAATAAATAAAATAAATACATTGAGTCAATCAACCCCTGTATGGAGGGATGCAAACAACTATGGCACACCCATACACAATTTTATTTACAGTCTCCTGTGGTACAATGTATATAATGACCTCTTCAACCAAAATATCTCTGCAGCTGACTGCTTACACCCATAATATATGAGCGGGCAGCCACAGCTCTATATTGAAGGTCAAACAGCATCACCTCAGTGGACAATTCATGATAGGGTCAGCCAACCATATGATGAAAGGTAACCATAAAAATCTATACTGATGAAGAATTGAATTACCTGCAGTAACAAACGGTATGGGCAATGTCAAGGCAGGCTATTCAGCCTTGCCATCATCTGGTCAGTGACAAATACATGAGGATTAAACCACATGCTATAACATTCAGGTATCAGGTTTGGCATGAATCCTGTCACAATCACCTCCAAACCTCATCTGGGATAAAAATGACCCTAAGCACTTGAATTCCAACCCATGACATCTGACTTTGGCAACTTTGAGCTAAGCATGTTCTCTTGTAGTGAATAAAATGGCACATAGAAGAAGTCAACTTCCATTGCAAAATAGCTGGACTAAGCGATGACTAGACTGAAAACATTGATACATGGTATTACCAGGCAGTGAGCCACTTGACTAGATGAAAAGTTAACATGACAATAAAATAATTTAATGCGATTAAAGAAGAATCAAGGGCCATCAGACTCATGGCCCCCCAGAAGAGGTATGTCCAGGACTTAATTAAAGCAAAAGAAGGAGGCATGTGTGCTAAGATCTGGCCTTCTTGCTGTACATACCAACCTGCCCATGATGGGAAAAAAACAACAGAAGCAAGAACTCTTTTGTCAACATCATATACAAAAATGGTGGAAGAAATAGATGAGACCAAAGATGAAGATTGTTTTTTATCCCTGTTCTCAGGGGTTCCAACCTGGATGGCAAATACCTTCAAGTTTTTGGGAATAATTCTAGTGTTAGTGTTGCTAGGACTCTGTCTTATAAGAATAATTCTAGGACAATCTAAGAAGACAAAGAAAGCTATTGCTATAAAGATAATGGTCAATGTAAATGCTGTGACCGATGAGCATATACAGACCGAAAACACCACCTGTGAGCACCTGAAAGGAAGTACATTGGCACCTACAGGAACTACGTTTTATTATTCCAAGGATCATAAGAACTATGTGGGACATTGGGTGTTCTGTCAACTGACTGGGTGTTGTTGCCATATGACCTGGAGTGTGGATGAACATATAGAGAATGCAGGTGACCTGAGTGGGGTGACACAAAAATTGATTCTGAAGAAACCACAGTGTGAAGAAAAGTTAAAGAAAATTGAAGAGGTGGTTGAGGATTCGTCCAGACGGGAGAATGTAGAGCGGCAGATATACACACCTTGTAAAGAGCACACACCCTCACGTCTGTCATATTGGAAGAAAAGCAAGAAAGCACTGTGCATGACACCTGGTATCATCCCAATACCACATCAAAAGGTATGAAATATGTTATGCACTCAGACAGCCATACCAAATGTACCCTCAAACTGAGACAGTAGACATGAGCTTGCAACACCACTGGATATAGAAGAACTATAGGTAAAGTCAGACAGAAGAGAAGTGACATCATGAAGAATCATAGATGCACACAATCTGATGAATGGATGTCTAAAGAATGAAGATGTAACTGAAGTAGCAAAGTAAAAATACATGTGAATACGAAGAAAAACATATACACTAAGAAGATAAATAACAACAGATTTAATAGATGTATATACTGTGAGAAACCTGAAGGTGTCTCACCTGCTAGTCCCTCGGGATCTGTCATTCAGGTGGCCAGGACACAGCCATCGCTATTGGATCCAGTTCCTGGGGGTTGACAAGTGTGGGGGGATCTCCTGGATGAGGGGTCTTCGGGGAGTGGAAGTGGGCCACCAAAGTGTGAGATGTGGTATCCCATTTCCTGTAGCACCTTTTCTCACAGACAGTTCATCATGAGCAACAACGGATTAACACCAGAGCTATGTACCTGACATGTCCCAACACCCTGGTCAGGCAAGGTCAGGCAATTACTAATCATTACACACACCTGACTCCCATCACATTTCCCCACATGGATCAGAGTGAGGAAAAGCACAGTAGTTCCAAGATTGCGATTTAACACAAGGAGAAAGGCGGCAAGACCGGAGAGAGTTGCAAGGACGGAAATGCCATTGACGTCTAGAAACCATTACTTGCACAAGTCTTGCAGACTAAGAAGCCTAAGTCCAGGAACTGACACTGATCTGTCCCACACTGTGCATCAAAGGTATCTCGGGCGCTCCTGTGTTGATAACCCAGGCTGAGAGGAGCGATTGCTGCTATGGTACTGTTCTTGGCTCCTGCAAGAAAGCCGTGCCAGAAAGAGCAGCACAGCCGGTGAGTCGGAGAAACCGATACAAAATCAGCTTGTTTTTGAACCAAGGTTGCAACCGGCAACATTGTTTGAAGAAATACGCAAAGGCCAGTGTTTGAACCTCATTTGATGAGAGGTGCGAACAAGTGGAAAATGAATATATTTTGAAAGACAAAATAAGATACCTTGTACAAAGTGGTTCGGCGCCACATGGGCTCTCATTCAATGAACTCTGTTAGGTATCCAACTGAATGGTAACTATATCGTAAAAAGTAACTTTATATGGAAGTGGTGCAGCAACGGGTCAAACTAAACCCCTTCACATTTGAAAGTCTTCAATAAATGTAGAGTGAACTGCAATTGGTCCGAGGCCATCTGAGGGAGACTAATTGGATACAATAAAGGGCTCTGAGCACAGCTGTTGGTGATCCGGGGTGAACTGTGAGTCACTCAAGAAGGAATAATTTTGAAAATTGTAAAATAAAGGGATCTGAGCCCATCCGAGGGGGATCCAGGGAGAGACATCCAAATCATATAATTAGTAGAAGAAAATAACTTTCTGTTTTTGCTTTGTACATCAGGCACCCCAAATCAAGAGACTTTGATGGAAAAGAGACTTGAGCACAGAAGGCTCTGATACTGGAATTGGAACTCGATCCTCGTGTCAAGAAAGCCAGAGTGTGTTTCTGGCTTGAGCGAACCACCCTGAGAAGCCTCAAGGAAAGAAACCAAGGCTACAGACTGACAGGCACTGGAATGCAAATTTGTGAAAGAACAAAGGGTATTTACTTGGCTCGGGATCAAGACGGTCACAGCAAGAAACAACTGCAAGGAACAAAAGGAGTCAAAGAGGATAGACTATGTACTTAAGACATATTTCTCTCAGATTAAGGAAAGGAGTGAATAATTATCACTGCCAAATATTGAACAATCCAAGAAGGAGAAAGCACATGCAAGATGGAGCAACCACGTCTCTAGAGGCAAAGAGGAGTAATAGGACCCAATATGACGGAATCAAATAGCATTAAATAGAAGAACAGATGTTCGGCAGAATCACCTGCAGTACCCTTGGGGAACACTACAGGCAATTAAGACTACAAGTGTCAGTACAATTTCACCTTTGGTACAAACCTGTACAACACAGTTATGTGGTAGCAGTGGCTGAGCAGCCAGACTTACCTCAAGAGTTGAGTGAGCAGTAGAACAAGTTACATGAAGGACCAACCAATACAGCGATTCAAGTAAACACTTACTCATGGTTTCTCAGTAAAAGAATATACATTTATTTACTCAATCAGTTAGAAAACATTACACTAATACAATCAGATCAATATCACACACTAATAAACCACAAAAATCCAACCGGTAAGTAAATTAACAATTTTAGCACAAAAATGAAGTCTGAGCAAAATGGCACTTCAGATACTTTAAAAAGGGAGGAAAAGACAAGGTTATAAGAATAGACAGCCCAAAATACATTCATAGGTAGGGCAAATGGTTTCAGTTAGGTACAACCTAGCAATTCTGTCAATAGGCTTGTCCCAAAATCAATGGTTCAGAGTATTTTTTATAGGATAGCAGCGATCTGGTAAGAAACAGTGAAGTCTTTGGCACAGATTTTTAAAGGATTTGGCTAGGAGAAAAGTTTGACGAATGTTTAGAGAAGGACAAACCTTCGTAGTTGCCTTGCACAGTAGCTTGTCAATGAAGAAAGCTGTATGCTGAGGCAGTTGGTCCTGGCAGTTCCTGCAGATCTCGCTGTTCCTGAGCTTCAGTCATGGGGACAAGAAGGAGGACGTCGGGAGGTTCCTGCACTGCCCAGGGAAGAGGCAAAAAGCTGTAGCAAGATGTCGGTTTAAGGTGTGAGTGCCTTAAAGTCCTCCTTGGTTTCCTTTCC
This sequence comes from Ambystoma mexicanum, assembly GCF_040938575.1. NCBI lineage: Eukaryota > Metazoa > Chordata > Amphibia > Caudata > Ambystomatidae > Ambystoma > Ambystoma mexicanum. Next base: position 906,175,078 of record NC_090936.1, read on the forward strand.
TCTGGCTATCTTGTTTTCAACAGCACTCTGAAGAAAATTCGACCAGAATAGGGCGGTGTCCAGGTCACTTGCGAGTTGGTTGTTCCCACCAAACTCAAGGGAAGAACTTTACATTGAAGGGATTCTTTTTCGTCGGAGTTTCAGACAATTCGGACCTGCAGCAGGGCTTCACCGGTCATCGAGGAGTTGCAATAGTCCTCTTCCTTCCTCTCCTCTTTGGTTCTTTCGTTCCAGTGGTCGACTCTGCTTTCCAAGTTCCAGAGACCTGCTTTTAAACAGTTTCCCACCATTCATTCAGCCTGGCTGTCACTCACCCAGCAGGGTTACACAAAAGAAGGACTTTTCCTAAAAGAAATGGTGTAAAAAGATGACTGGAGTCTGTTTTTACAGGTAGGTCTGGGGCGCCATATTGAAAAACATGGCTAACCCTGATTTTGAGCTACCATTGTTAGTTGTCACGAAAAATCACGGTAGTTGATCTAAACCACTGCCACTAGTCATTTAAAATAGGAAAAGGTAACATTTTACTGTTACATGAGTGTTTTGACTCAGGGGAAGATAAGCAACCCCTCCAGCACTCTATAGGAAGATAGTGTGTGCTGGGTCAGTAAATTTAAAGAGACTAGTAAAGTCAATTTAACTTTGCTCTGGGAGACAGTAGTCAGTCCCAGAGAAGGTATTTAAACCTTGGGGAGTCGGAAAGACACCCCTGTGCCACTTCACTGAAGGTGCTGTGTGACACACAGAAAAAAGATGATGCCATGGAGTTTGTTTAAAACACCATAACCAAAGAACACAAAAGTAAAACACAGATCAAAATACATGAAAGAGTGGGGAAAAAGGCTCACACTCTTTCCAAGTAAAACAAAATCAAATCCCAGAAATCCAGCAAAGTTGCTGGGGGTCTCAAAAGGTAAGGAGAATTAGCACATATTGAGAATCCTCCCTAACAACAGAATGGACAAAATCATGTGGCCTCATTACGAGGAGGGAGGTAAGGGGTTAATGGCGCCAGTTAAGTTGCTGGAGCCGTTAATCCCTTACCGCCCCATTACGAGGTCCGCTCGCGGGACCCGCTCAGGACGCCTGGTTTTACCAGACGTCCTAAGCGGGTCCCACAAGGGGCCCAGCATGCTAACAACGGGCCTGTCATTAACGGGAACCATTGTTAGCATGCTCCCCATTTCCATTGAGCCCTATGGGGGCTCAAATGGGAATGGGGATGGACCGGGTCCGGGTTCCCTGAATGAGGAAATACCGGGCCCTCCAAGGTCAGGAATGGCCCGGTATTTCCCCATTCAGGGAACCCGGACCCGGGTTTGGGGGAAGCCATGCCCTTATTACAAACTCGTAATGAGGCCCATGGTCTCTTCACACATGATGTAAGACCAGAAGACAAGGCCTATTCATAAAGCTCCAGTAGAAGATAGCAATGTACGACACTTGCTTTAAAGTTCTGAGGGAGAGAACTTCCAGCAAGGTCAACTTCAAAGAGCAAGCCTTGGCTTAGGGCCTAACCGATGAGACATGGGGCCTCATTACGACCCAGGCGCTAATGGGTTAACGGCGCCGCAAAAGGCTGCAGCACCGTTAACCTATTAGCGCCTAATTATGAGGTCCCTTTACGGGACCCGACCTTAACAGCTGGTTTTATCAGCCGTTAAAGTAGGGTGCCGCAAAGGGACCTTGGTGCTAAGTACGGTGCCGCAATTTGCGGCACCGTACTTAGCGCCTTCCCCATTCCCATTGAGCCCTATGGGGCAACAATAGGAATGGGGAAGGGCCCATGGTGAATGGGGAATTACGGCCCCGCCAACCTTGGAATGGGGCGGTAATTCCGCCATTAACCATGGCGGACCCCGGCATGGACCATGGTGCTAATAGCACCATGGTTTAGCGCCGGGGTCGTAATGAGGCCCATGGTAGGTTAATTAGCTAAGAAAGGCAGTTGTCTGACATTGCTCCCCAGCACCAGGATTTTCTTGCTTACGTGCTGCTAAGAAGACAAATGTCCAGCATTGGAGGAGAGTGCCAACCAATCATGAGGGCCTATGCAATATTGGTTTTGTTGGAACAGTGTTGAAATTGGGGAAGCGAGCTGAGAGCAAGCCTGGAGCTTTAAAAAACTCAGAACTTTAATTTGAACACTGTTTCTTTAGATGCTGATATCCATACACATTGGGCCTATTCAGCGTCTGCCAGTCCGGAAACAACAGTGGCGGAAACCTGCCGTCACCGCTGTTTGCGGACCGGCAGACTACAAGTTCTGCAGGCGGGTCGCGCTACGCCCACCAGGTCTGACCTGGTGGAAGTAACACCACCCGCCTGAAGACGGACGCAGAAACACTGGCACCATTACAACATGGTGCCGGTGTTTCCACTCCCCATTCCCATGTAGTCCTATGGGACTCCATAGGAATGGGGAATTACAGAATGCCAGCACTGGAATTACTGGATCGCCGGGGCTGTAATGCCCTGGTAATTCCAGCAAGTCCAGAGCCAGTAATTCATTCCAGGTCCGGCGGCAACCTGCCGGTATTTACGGCACGGTTACCACTGGACTTGGAATGAGGCCCATTGTTTAGCTTTAGTTGTGAGGGCAAGTATAGGTTTTGGAAACAGACAGACTTTTACATTGAATTTACTGACTCAGATTATCCTTAGATTATTTACATTATTTAGGTAGGGAAATAATAGAGTGGTCCACTGTATCTAATGCAGTGGATGGGTCTAGCATAACCAAAAGAAGGATAGGTGACCTTGATCGGATAGTGTAGCAGGTTGTCCCAGGTGTCTACCAGAGCAGCTTCGGTGCCATGACTGGAAGAAAACCAGATTGGAGGGGGTCTAAAATGTGATTGGTCTCAATGAAGATTGTTAGTTGTTGAATCACAACCTTCTCGATCAGGTTATCCATCCAAGGAAGACCGGCTATTGGTTGGTAATTATTCACTGTAGCAGGGTCAGATGTTGATGTATGCAAAGTAATTGATATTATGTCTAATATTACTCATGTTTTTCAAGACGTAGGATAAGTTTTAATTTGATTTTATTGCTGCCTTTGTTTTTATGGTTTAACAGTTTTATGCCTCTTTTTCTAGGTTTGAGAATACTGTTTTATGTCTTGTGTTATGATGTACTGTGTTGTTTATACAAAGACAATCGGCTGCGAGTATATTTAAGAAATAACATAAGTACATAAATTGTGGGAGTATAGTGTCCACTGGGCTAGGATACAGGGCATGGTCAATGTTTACTTTGGTTTGATTTGCGAGATAAGCAACAGGGTTGAATCTCATGACCCAGGGAGTTTGGCCAGTGGCCATGGCCACCATTCATGGATCATGTTCCACAGTTCCCCAATCTACTGTGGGTTGCTTCACGGGCTGGTGATATCTCTTTGAGGCCACGGCAATGGCCACCAGTCGTGTTCAGTGGCCAACAGTCCCATTATGGTATAGTCGGAACAAGCTAGGTGCAGTGGATATTTTGTTTGTGGCATGGATTAACCTCATGCCCTAGGCACTTCAGCCATCACTTGCATCCCCAGAATATGTTGCTCAAAGTACCACACATCAATGAGTGCAGCAAAATAATTGATAAAGTTACTTTTCAGGAATTCTTAATAACTTACATACAGAGCTAGAATAAATTAAATATAGTCAGTTATAAAAGGCATTGACATTCAATGAAAAAACGTTGTTAAATGCGCATTAAGCTAAGGTTTCCCAGCCCAGCTTCTGCTCTAGTTTTGTTGGTGGGGCTTGCGGTATGGCTAAAGCACATGCCCAAGGTATTGCAGACAATGGACATGGACACAAACCATGACAAGTGGGCCCTGATGCCATAAAGAGATATTGTTGACACTGGACCTGATTTCTGGCCACATACAGTGGCTATTGGGGGTGGTTTGGTAGAGCGAGGCCTATGGTCAAGCCTCATGCCCAAGTCAATTCAACCATGGCTGGCATTCCCAACATGTGCTTCTCAGAGTGGTATACATCAGTAGGCGCTGCAAAAAATATGATTGTTAAAGAAGCATTCTAGTTCTTTCATATATGTCAAAAGTGAAATTATGAATAACTTACATACGGTGCTGAAACATCAGTTATAAAAAAACAGTGACATTTAATGATGAACATTTGCTGATAAAGGGATGTTATGATTCAGCTGCTCCAATAACAGCCTTTGAAATTCAGTGAACAATTTTTGTTAAAGAGACATTATGGTCAAGTTACTCTAACAATAACCTGTGTCATTTGCAGAACAAACGTTGTTAAAGGGATGTTATGGCTGCGGTGCATGATCGAAAATCCAAAGAAATTCGCCAGTTACAATAAGCTTTGCAACCATAACTCACACTCCCGACAAGCACTGCTCAGACTAACACCCAGGATATCAAGGATGACATCACAAATGGCCTCATCCATGACAGCATGTGATTTTCAGGCTGTTGGTAAGGTTACCAGAATTCACCACCACCTGAAAACAGTCATAGTTCATTAGAGTCCATTGTAAATATCCATCATGAATTTTGCAGGGGGTGAGGGGATTACTTTGTTTGAAAAATGGATTGGAAAAGTGAAGAGTAAAGGTTAATGCTCCTTTGTTTCTCATTATGACCCCATAGACATTTAATTCTGCATGAAACACAGGGAACTGTGCATGCCTACATTCTTGAAGTTTCCTTTAAAAGTCCATTTAGTTTAACCGCACGCTGATGCCTCCATTTATTCACTGGTTACTCTAAATTAAACCTAACCATCCCTAAAATGTAAAGAATCATCTGTAGCCACAATTGGAATCACCTTCTTGTTAAATTTAATTTTCATTATTCGGTAATGATGGGTAATTAACCTGTTAATGGTTACGGTCATTTTTGTTCATTGCAGTTAATGCTAAATGTGGTCGAACATGTATATCATGTTATTAGTAATGGGCACGTGGTGGCAGGAGTGTGATATGCAAATGTTCAGCAGTTGAATGACTGGCAGGCAAGTTGATTCTAAAACATCTGTTTTTACTAAAAACGGGTTATTTATTTATTTCTTTATTTGGTTAATTCACAAATCTTGCTTCGAGGCAGTTCACAGATCATCATTCTGCGAGTGTCAATAACCTCTTAAATGAAATGAGGATGGTCATCTGTTTAAGTGAATGACGCAGTTTTTACATATGGTAGCATTGTCACCTTATGACTCAGAAATGTGCTGAATCATAGTTTTTCCAATCTTTAACACGAGTTGAAATTCAACAAAACATACCTTTCTCAACCTAGGGCAGGCACAATTCTCCTGTTCTGATGAAGACACTGGCCTCTAATGCATGGCAGCAGCATTGCTTCCACCACATCTGGAACCTTCACCCCCCTGCATACTTTTGCATCAGTGCTGTGTTTATGTGTCCTCGCTTTTAATATAGGAAATATTTTTGTGCCAATGGGATAATCTTGTCAACTCTATTTTAAAGAGGGATTGCAATGACTGTATCTTATTTAAAAATTGCCACCGTGTAAGTGTCCTTTCAATTTCGATTTTTTTTAGGCTTCCTGTATTCAAGAAACTTCAGACAAACCATTGCTATGCAGGGTCACAAGAATGATGTTAAATTCAGATATAGCAGTTCATAATGCAAGGTTTACTTTGTACACTGATAAGGGTGATTTTTTAAGAAAGTAATAATACGTTAATTTGAAGAAATTATAGTTCCAACACAATCTATCGCCTTTTCTAAGAATTGAGCCTAGTTGAAAGATATGTGATAAATGGGTAGATTAAAGGTAAAATGACAGGCACCATAACTGGAAGGTATATATTGTTATTTCAAATAGTCCAAATCCTCAAACTAGAACGGTCCGAATCAGAGAAATTCCAATGTTTAAGGGATTTGCAAATATTTTTACATGATGGTGTGTCATCACCTTATGAATTCAGCAACTCGCTGCACCACTTTGGTTCTAATCTTTAACACTGGCATCCTTTAATAAAAGTATGTTTCTCAACCTAGTGCAGGAACACCTGCTCCACTTGTCAGTTCTTCTGTTCTGGTGAAGACAATTGACCGTATGCGTCCTGCCATGTGTTCCACCTCCACTGGAACCTTTTCCTCCCCAGCAGCCCACGCATCAGTATTGTGTTTGTGACCTCTTTTCAAAATATAAACTATAATTTCAGTGCCAAATTGATCATCTTTCCCACTACAATTGAAAGATTGGTCAAAGTAACATTACTGTAATTCAATATTTTCGATATTATGTTTTCAGAAACACAGTTTTTAGGCTTCCTGTGTACAAATAACTTCAACCATTAGTTTTACGAAATAGCCACAGAGCCAACCAGGCAGGTTTTTTCTTGACATATTGGTCGCAGCTCTGACACTTTCCTTCGTGATGTTAACAATGTATGTCTTTAGTAAGACTTCAGATTAGGACAACGCATCACTGGAATGTAACCCCTACCTCCGGAACCGTGACTCAATGGCAACTCAGCTGAGAGAATGAGTCCTGCATGGACTCTTCTAATACTCCCACTTCCAGCTCAGACCAGCTGTCTTTTGGGCAAATTCATACTGGAAAAAATACCATTTTGTTTCAAGATCATTTATCAGGAAATGTACAGGAGGCCGAAATAGAATTAACCCATTGTTGCTGCTTTGGAAAAATAAATCTCCATCTTGTGGCCTTAGGCAGTACAAAGTATAAGGGCATTCCCGAAAAGGGGGACGTCTGAAGGTGCCTGTGACAGAAACTAATGTAGGACTTGATGTATTTGGATAACCAACACATTATGGATCCAGAAATGATGGATACATTAAATATTACAGTATACAAAAAGGCAATATCTCTACGTAGATGAGAGGGTCACAGAACAGACAATAGTGCATTCAGCTTGACATTGACTGGAGTTAAATCAGCAAAAATGTCCCTTGGGGTGTTCAGTGATAAACATGAGTAGCAGTGTATTAACATGATGCAAGGAATGTGAACAATGAAATGGTATTCTGGATGTCCTTAGAGACTATGGATGGGAGGGTGACAGCATGGAACTATATAAAGGATGTCAGGGAGATGATGTTTTTAAGGAAGCATGTGCAGATGTGTAATCCTCCGACGCACAGATTATGAAAAAAAAAGTCAGATACATGTTAAATGGGTATGAAGAAATATAGCACACATCTGTGGGAAGAGTTTGTGTGAAGAATGCATGACGCGTGTGTAGGGAGTTTAAGGTAAGTAATGAAACTATATAGGGCCTCATCACGAATATACCGCTCACGCTTAATAGTGTTACAGCCACCCGGTCTGGCGCTATGGATCAGGAGTTGGGCCGTAAGGGGTATTCCCCATTGGGTCCATTCGACCCAATAGGGCGTATTCGGCGCAATTAGCATGCACTAAAAAGTGACATTCTTCTGGTGCATTTATCCCCACCTTGGAGCTGGGGGTAAATGCTGCCAGACTCATGTTTGGGCGGACCCTTGGATCTGGCGTTAATTGCGTTACTGCCACATTTAAGGGCTACCGCTGAACTCGTGATGAGGCCCATAGTCTTATTTATATTTATGTATCTATTTATCTTTGTAATTAATGTTTTCATTCATTTTATTCATTCATGTTTCTTTTTATCTCTCATTCTAGTGTAATTTTTATTTTACTGTTTATAATATGCCTGTTTTGCAAATGTGTAAATCTGTTCTTCTAATAGTAAAACATGTGTTATTCTTCTCTGCTACACTAGAACGATAGTTATTTGATGGCTGGTTGGTAATTTTGAGTGTCTGAGAACAATAATGGATTGCACGTGTTGTTTTTGATAGCATCACAACATAGGATGGCCCCAGTAACTCATCCCTCTTTTCTCCCACTGCCGCTCACCTACCTAGATCTTTGGCGAGCAATGGCTTTTTATTTGGCCAGAGTTGTGGGTTTGCATCATCTTTCGGAAAACACATAGTTATGATATGATATGGCATTTATAACGCGCCTATACACAAGTGTTTCATGGTGCGAGATAGTTATCTGCTGCTGAGTGGACACTGCTGGTTTTACTCAGCTGGAGCAAATTATCTGACTCACAGGGACATGTTTGGTGTTGTGACATGATGTAGGATGGATTAATAGGGTGACGTCTTGAAATTTTCACCCACCCCAAATCAGGTGCACACAATTTTCATTTATTTAATAACTTTTTTTGATGAACCTGTGACCTCCAATTTAAAAATTTCAATTTCCTACAGCCTCACCCCCTTTTGAGCCATGAACCACTCAGGATAGCAAAAATTGTTTAAATATAAACAAGTTATGAATCTATGAAATTCCAATAACAATGGTGGCCTCAATAAAGAACGATCAATGTTCTGGTAACATTACCTTTCTATGCAATTTTTACTTCAATTGACTTTTGTGAACACACACATCACCTTATGTACATTTTGTTTACCTTGGGCACACATGCACCATGTATGGAAAAATGCATGAGGGTCTAGGTCAAAGCTTGCATTTGTTAAAAACCAAATTAAGTCAGAACTTCCCTCCCTATGTAAGTCTCTCTACTTTCCCCGTATTGAAAATAGATAGCTCTCCCTTTACTAAATGGACAAACTAAGCTCCATTACAAGTAAGGCAACAACAGTGCGGGTAGCGCTACCAGCACCGTTGCTACCGTACCACCATACTACAAGTTCTGCTCGCGGGTGCCTTTGCAGCCACCAGGTCTGACCTGGTGGCCGTACCGGCACCGTGAGCAGAACAGTACTGTAGCACTGGTACCGTTATTAACGGTACCGGTGCCACCAACTTCCACATTCCCTTTGAGCCCTTTGGGGCTCAAAGGAAATGGGGAAGAATTTTTTCTTGCGCCCAGAAAAGGGCAATGTCGTAATGACCCGGTAATTGCCCTTTTCTGGGTGCCAGAAAAAAATGAATACCGGCGCCAGTTCTACAGGCACGGCTCCCAACAGCCTCGTAATGAGGCCCACTGTGTTCTAGAAAACACATTTCAAATACTGACTACTTGGCTTTCCCCCGTATGAATTGCTTATGAAAAAGGAAAGATTATGTTTAACATGTTTGCTGAATGTCCCTCAGTGGTGTTTTTTATTGTATTAATGTGTTAAGAAATATACATTTTGTTTTCTCACCCTTAAGATACAAATATGGGTTATGGTTAATAAGCCTTTAAACTTATTCTTTCTTGCAACTTGCTTTTTAGTGGCATTTCCATAAACTGAACAAAACATGAAACAAATACCCCAACTCCCCCGCTTCCTCCCCCTCCCCGACCCAAGATTCAAGAGTAGTCCAGTGTTGCAACGCTTCTCCAGAATAGCCCATCCCGCCCCCTCCCCCCTACCAAGCCCCTATCGGTTGTGCTGAACTAACTTGCCCCTTCATGCACCTGCTTCATCGGGGGCATCTATTATGCCCAAGAGTCGCATGCTCCGCGGGCTCCACTGCTGCCTTGCACCATCCACCAGGTATGAATGTAGGGAGTCCCAGTCCGACCTGAACCTTAGATAGTCTCCCTGTATTGAGTACGTGAGCCACTCAATCGCCAACAAGGACCACATCTTTGACACCCATTCATGATCCTGCAGTGGGTCCTTTGCTTTCCATCTACGAGCTAGGACCATAGTAGCAGCCATCATCATTATTACATAGAGCTTGTGGTCCGCCTTAGTCTTAATTTATGCCCGGATCCCCCCCAAGTCCAGTATCCTGACCTTTGTTCCCCCATGATTAAGTCCCAGGAAGTGTTTAAGTGCGTCCGAAATCCCCAGCCAATAATTCTATATTATATATGGCTGTGATCAAATGCTGCTGAGATAGCTTTTAAAGGGGGTTTGTTGTCGAGTTGTGACTTGCTTTAGGGTGGGATGGATGAGCCAGTGTCTATCCTGGCAGTAACAATACATTTCCCTTTCATCCAGTGCGAAGTCTGTCTTGCACTGTTTGAGCTGCTTTACCTGACCCCACTCAAACATGTCCCATGCCATCCTGCACCCCCCTTGATGCCAGTGCTGAAAGCAGATGTGTTGTGCCGAGGAGTGAACTGTGGCTTATTGAATAGGGAGGTATAGGGCGATGATTGCGACATTAGTTGGGCTTGTTGCATCGCCTCATCCCAGGTACTGCCTACCAGGGCTGGAATTTCACTACTATACATCTGAGTCGGCCTGTCCTGTTTCGGCTTCTACAAGACCCCTTCAAGGTCCTTCCCCAGGACTGCCCTGTCCATGGGCCTCCATACTTTCCCCCGGTCATCTCTTTGCCAATCCCGGAGCACCTTCAGCTGAGCTGCCCTTTAGTACCCGCTAAAGTCGGGTGACCGCATTGCCCCCCCGCTCAGTGGGAGCTCTCATCACCCTGGCTGCTATCCTTGGGGACTTATTGACCCCCACACACCTGCTAGTAATTTTGTTCAGGGAACTGAAGAAGGCTGGGGGAATGTGCATCGGCAAGGCAACAAAGTAGTACAAGAGCTCTGGCAGTATGGTCATTTTTAAGGTGTTGATACGACCTAACCAAGAAATCGCTATGGGCCCCCAGTCTATCATCTTACTCTTTAAATTCTCCAGTAGGGGTGGATAATTCACCTGATACAGATGTTCCACCTTTGTCGACAATTTTACTCCCAAGTGAGAGAATGGTCCACCCATCTATAGGGAGAGGTGAGCTTCAAGGAGTGGGCTACTGGTGTCGGGACTGTAAGGTTCAGGATTTCTGTTTTAGAGGTGTTTACTTTCAGGCCCTCCACACTGCCAAAGTGCGCTAGTTCAGCTTCCACTGCCGGTGTCGCAGTACGCGGGAGGTTCAATGAGAGTATCATATCATCAGCGAAGGCTGCAATTTTATGCGATTCCCCTGCGAAAGGGAGGCCGGTTATGAGCGGGTTGGAACGCACTGCCTCGAGGAATGGTTCCAAATGGAGGGTATACAATATCAGGGAAAATGGGCATCCATGCTTAGTGCCCCTCTCGACCTGCACCGAGTCTGACAATTGTCCGTTCACAGCTAATCTGAAGGTTGGATGTCTATAATTGACTCAAATCCTATTCATAAATTTGGGGCCAAAACCCATCCTGAGCATAGATGCAAAGAGGAATCCCCACTCCACCTAATGGAACGCCTTCTCTGCGTCATTTGCCATCAGGGGAGCGGGAAATCCTGTCTTGTGGGCCTTCTCTATTAAGTGGGTCAGCCTCCTGACGTTATCCGCGGTTTGCCTGCCTCTGACAAATCCCGATTGGTCTGGGTGGACTAGCTTCGGGACCAGATGATCTAATCTTTTTGCTAGGATCTTGGCATATATTTTAGAGTCAACATTGATTAAAGCTATGGGGCGGTAGGAGGTGCACTCAGCTGGGTCCTTGCCCTTTTTATGAATGATGACAACTTCCACCTCCTCCATTGTACTCGTGATTGCGCTATCCCGCCCTATTTGATTAAAGAGCCTGGCTAGGATGGGGGTGAGTACTTCCTTATGCAGTTTGTAGAATTCCACCACATAGCCATCCGGGCCCGGCGCTTTAAGATTAGGCAGAGCTCTAATTGCATCCCTAACCTCATCCTCTCTAATATCTCTTTCCAGTGTTTCCATCTCTTCTTGCGTTATGCAGGGCAATTTAACCGTATCTAGATACTTTAGTTGGGAGGATGGCGCCGGAGTGCCGGATGCTTACAGGGCGGAATAGAATCAGGTACATTCACTTGTAATGTCCTCATTTTTGGTGCTGGTGCTCCCTCCCTCCACCTTCATTTTCAATATTGTCTTCTCCTTCTGGTCCTTTCTGAGCACTCTCGAGAGCAATCGGTCTGCCTTATTACCTTTAATATAACATTTCTGCGTGAGACATAATAAGCTCTGTTCAGCAGCTCGAGTCTGGATCAGGTCCAGCTGGCCCCGAACCGCTGTATACTCCCTTTTGGTAGCCGGGGTCTGATTTATTCCCATTTTTGCAATTAACCCCCTAAGTGCTTCCTCCAGGCGTGCCTCCTCTATTCTCAGTTCCCTGTCCCTTCTTGCTTTAAGCGCTATTATTGCTCCTCTCAGGGTCGCTTTAAAGGCGTCCCACCTAACCTGGAGTGTCGTGTCCTCTACTGAGTTCTCTGCAAAGAAGCTTTCTATTTCCTCCTTGATCTCTCGGACCAGAACTTGGTCTTTAAAAATAGCAATCGGATAGTGCCATTTCCACAGTCCCAGGGGTCTTCCATTCGCTTTCAGGGCTGTAGTCAAGGGGGCATGGTCAGACATTATTGTGGAGCCCATGGTGATATCTAGAGCCCTCCCCAGAAGGTTGGCAGACAGCAAGATATAGTATATTCTCGAGTGGGACCGGTGTGCATGTGAGTAAAATGTATACCCCTTAGTCTTCCCCCGTATCTCTCGCCATGCGTCTATTAGGCCAAGATTACTGATTTTCTCCTTCAGGTCGTGTGTTGGTCTCCCTTTTGGGCCTGTCCATCCTGCCGATCTACCTTTCGCAGGGTCCCAAGCGATATTGAAATCGCCAGTAAGGACGATAGGGGACTTGGCGAACTTCTCAAGCTTTTCCAATGTGCTCTGAAGAAAGAGATCTTGCGCTGTGTTTGGGGCATATATCATCACCACTGTGAGAGGGTGCTCATTGGCCTCCAAGGATACCGCCAAAAATATTCCTTGGTCGTCTGTAACCTTCCCAGTGATATGTAGCTCCAGCCCATCCCTAGGGGCCAGTAGAACTCCAGCTTTCTTTTCAGTTTGAGTTGCTTCAAATGCCCTAGAATAGCCCCACAGCTTAACCCTTCTGCGGTCAGCCGATCGGATATGAGTTTCTTGGAGCGTGATAATGTCCGGCTGCTCGCACCTGATAAAGTGCTCTACTTTCTTGCATTTTCTCGGCGAGTTGAGGCCGTTAACATTGAGGGAAAAGATCCTCATTACTGGTTGGCTAGACATGGTGGTTCAAGTGGCCAAAATATGAGTCACACAGGCCCCCACCTATCGTCCTAACCTCCTCCCTTGGGCTTCCCCTTTCGGAGTGCGCTACAGAATCCTTTCTTTTTCTTCTGGAACCCTCAGTCTCCCACACCCCTCACCACTCCCTCCTACCCCTTCCCCCAGGCAGTGTGAGACGAACGGCCTCAGCCCCCCTCGATTCCAAACCTCGAGAGTCATCCCATCGATTGCCATCCAACTGTTCCAACACAGGACCTCCCCGTCCCATTCCAAGAACTGAGTCATCCTCTCCTCCCCGCAGAGCCCTTTAGGTGTTGCTGAAAGTCTTGAGCTTGCCAAACCCTTTTTCTGCTTCTATGCCCTCCCCAGGCATCCTTTTCCTACACCACCCTCTGGATTCACTCCGAGTAAACATCTGGACATTTCTAAAGTTCCTGACACTTCCATGGTGACGGCCCTTTCAAGAGTGGCTGGTTGCTGAGTTGCCGTTTTTCCTTGTCTTCTTTGACCGAGTCGTAGACCATTTCCAGTCTCTACGGCCGGTCCGCTGGGCTGGAGACAGAGTAGGTGGAGGCGGAGTGTCCACCTCCACCCCCAACAGGGCGAGACCCTGTTCACATGTGGTAATCTTCTGAGCTTTCCCTTGCCATTCAAAGGCCAGGCCGAAGGGGTGTAGCCATCTATATCGAGTACTTTGAGCTCTTAAGTGGGCGAGTACGGACCCATTCTTTGGCGTTGGTTTAGTGTTGCTTGCGCCAAGTCCTGACATATAGCAATCTCCGTCCTGTTATACATAAGCTGGCCTGCCTTTTGTGCTGCTGAGAGGATTCTCTCCTTCGCTGAGTAACTGTGCAATGCCACTAGGACATCCCTAGGTCTAGCGCCTGGCTCTGCTCGTTTGGGACCCACTCTGTGCATCCTATCAAAGACCAAGTCCTCCGTCTCTGGCACCTCCAGGAGGTCCACAAAGATGCCCTTCACGGCTTGGGAGAGGTCATGATCTTGGGTGTCTTGCGGGAGGGCCTTAATGCGAATAGTCCAGCGCCTAGACCTGTTTTCTAAATCTTCCACCTGGAGTTCCAGGTTGTGTGTGGCTATCGCCAGTGTGTCCAGGAGAGAGTACGTCTTCCGTGCATCCTCGGCTAAGTCCTGAATCGTCCTTTCATTCGTATCCACCCTTTCCTCTATCTTGCTGATATCTCTCTTGATCTCCTGAATTCCCTCCGCCAGATCCTCTGTGAGGGCCGCCATTGCTTTTGGTCTGCAGTGGTAATATTTTCTAGTATATAGGCCAAAAGGAGCTTCAGTGCCGTTTGTGTGACGGGTTGTTCTTGGGCCTCAAGGTCCGCCGGTGGTTCTCCTGCAGGCCACTCATTGGGGGTAGTTCCCTGGATGTCCTCCGGGTCCTTGGCTGATATCTTGGTCAGTGCATTCTCCTGTAGTCTCTTCAGTTGTCTTTGGAGGGATTGAGTGTTTTGTGATTTTGTTCTTAGACATGGTGACGGTGCCTCTGGATGCTGTGCCAAGTGTTTGGGCTTCCGGGTTACTCCAGTAGGAGGGAGAACCCACAGGATTGACTGGGCCTCCACCCAAGGGGCCTCTCACCCCGCAATCAGTAGAACTGGGCTGGTATGGGTGGTCGCCCGAAGGAGGGATCCCTCGTGGCTGCAGGTGTTCTTAATAGCTCTCTATTCACTGCTGCAGTTCCCCAATTCAGTCTGGGCTTCACGCTATAGGTGAGGCCTCCCCGTTTGCCCGGAAGGGGGTAAGATTGGCCCTTGATGTGGTGGAAGCTCACTTCGGGGTCTGTAGGGCTGGGGCAGTGTATGTCGCCAAGGGGAGCCCAAGGGGCTTTACGCCTCTCAGTTGATGTAGGACCCAGTAAGATTGTATCCATAACAGGGGCACTCATGCAAGAGGGAGGGTCTCAAAGTGGGGGGGTCACTCCGCACCCCCCTCCATTCCCTCTGCAGTCCTCCCAATGGTCCAGATCAGCAGCAGGCTGCGGGCGCCAACCCCAGATGGGGGTGAAACAATAGGTGGCGAGAAAAGTGCAACTTTGGACAGTTCCGGGGGGTAGGTTCCGTGGATGATGGTAGGGGTAGGCACAGGGGGGCACCATTCTCCCCCACTCAATTTGTACCTTGGAGGTGCTCTCTGGTGTGCAGTGTCCTCTGCTTCGCAGGAAGGCTCTGTGCTGCACGGCAGTTCCCAGGACTCGCTGCACCACTTGGCCACGCACAGTGCTGCTGCCGAACCAAAAGACGTCTCTCCCAAGAGGCATAATACGGTGTGCAGAGGGGCTGTTCTCCTCCAGGAGTCTGAGACGCTCATGGTGAACCCCCTTCGGTGCCGAGTAATTCTCTTCTCCTGGCTGGCGTGGGCGGTGCTGTCAGCTGTCGGGCTCCAGCCCCACAGCCCCTTGCTGATCAGGTCTCAACCCCAGGACTCTCCGACAGGCCGAGGCAGAGAGTGGCTCCAATGGGGTGGGAGCCTCAGGGGCTCCGCTTCGGGCCACGCTGCAGGTCCTCGTAGCCGTGGCCCGCAGGTTCTTTCAGAGGTGTGGGTCCCACCTCCTCAGTCAATGGGTGGATGCCGGCTGTTGAATGCTATGCGGACGCCGCGCTACCATGGCGGGCAGCGCTGATGGAACCACCGGTCCACCCCTTCCGACCTTTGCAGGCCCGGGGATAATCCCTGTTTGCTCCTGCGCCTCCGCGGCGGGGTTCGCCGTCAGCTGGAGTCGCCTGGGGAGGGCTCCAACTCTTAGCAGACAAGTCTGTTGGGCCTTGGGGTCGGGAGCTCGGTGGCCGCGATGTTCACAGCATCAAGGCAATCTTGGAATCCTTTACACTTATTCTTGAGTGGGTCAGCATCAGTAGCAGAACTCTGCTTGGTGATATAAGCATAAAATGACTTGACTTACATTACCCTTCTAGGTATGCCCACAGTGAGATACTGTTTTGGCTCTCAAGATACTTCTTCTGTATTACAGAGATAATGAGTCAGAGGAACTCCCAGTATTCACACCATGAAACCAATTCTATAAAATATATAATTTCAGAAATGAATACACTCTGGAAATATTGCTGTACAGTCAATGTAAGTATTTACAAATGAAAAGTACCAGGGTTTAATCTATTGCCCTGGAGTATATTTCCTCTCAGAATTATATTTTCCCTTGACATTATACTTGCAAAGGAATCTCTTTTGACTTTCTCAGAGAGAGGTGGGAACCCTCTTAAGGACTGGTTCAATTATACCCCTCTAGAAACATATGAGTATCAGTCAGCAAGATAGTGTTAGCTACCCTCCACAGTTTGGTTCCCTTCTTTCTGTATATGGGTGTGTCTTCTGTCTTTCCCAGGCCTGGGACATTGACTCCAAGTAGGTCTCTCTTGCAGTGTAATGCTAGTAATCCAAAAAGTAGTAAGATAGTAAGTAAGCCGGTAAGATAGTTCAGCATGATCTGCAGGTCACATGTTCGGATCTCGGCAAGACCAACTCAGCCTTTCATTCTTCCGAGGTTGATAAATGAGTACCAATTTCGGTTGGGTGATATTGCATGTAAATATGTGCTCTGTAAAGCGCTTTGGATTAAGGCGCTATATACATAACACATCATTATCATTATTATCAAAATGAAAGAAATCTATTCAATTCTCCTTTCTGTTGTTATCAAATCTCATTTCTCTTCTTCCAAGCTTCAGTGATTGAGTGTGTCCCCAGAATGTGTCCCGCTACATTTCTGCACATAGATTTCCATATTCGTTTAATTATATAATGCAAAAAACTGTTTTACATTTAACTGATAGAGCTTTTAACCCTTAACTTTAAAAAGAAAATAACTCACTAGGTCATTTCGTACAATAGTTAAAAGTGAAAATGTGATTCCCAATACAAAATTCAAAAATCTTTGTTCTCTCTATCTACTTTAATCAGTGTTAAGTGGCATCTTTTGTTCCTGGCCGGTACAGCCAAAAGGTGTCAGTTCTGTTAGCTCAGGGCTTGTGTCATGTATGATTCCTGGGAAGCCTGGTTGCTAAAACACCTAGTGTCAGGAATCTCTTTGAAATTGCAGCTGGCAGGAACCATTTATGACTTCAGGCCCACCCCCTGACTGCCCCTTTTCCAGACATCCAGTTTGCAAAGGTGTAAGTAGCCTTGTCATATGAAGACCTAGCTAATGTGAACTGTGATTATTTGGAAAGCAGACTGCTGTTTGGAATGACATCAATGTATGTATATGGCATTTGACTAGGCTCTTTGGCATCTGCAAGCGATAAAGGAGAAGCCTTTGTTTTGATTGTCCAGGACCTACCTTGCTGAGAACCAACAGGCACAGTTATAACATTTTATGGTGCACCTCAAAGGCCAGAGTTCACACTTGTTCTCATGGGAAGGCAAGCACCACATCCTGTAGCTTGTCGGGGGATGGAAGGAATACAATTTGCCAGGCCTAGTTTGATTCAGGTTGGTTTTATTCACAATTGCAGCCTTCAAAGTACATTTTCTTTTCCACTTTGCAATTGTCTCTTAAATCAGAAAAACATGATCACTTTTTATTTGTAATTAAACACTGTACCTGTAGCTCTTATAATTCTGATTCTTAATCCTATAAGGAAATAAAAACAAACCCCACCAGGCATCAATTTGCATTTGTATCCCCTATGAAAGGATGTGTTTTTCATCCTGGGATGACTTTTTTCCTTTTAATAAAAGTTGCTGGACCATCGCGGGTAACTGAAAGGACTTATTTTCTAGGCTCTATCTGTAACATTGGAGATATGCATGTATTATAAATGGGCTGCAAACGTTGCACATTCCTTCTCACTAAACATTTTTTTCAATGCTCTGTGCAAGCTGCAGAATACATGTTTGTTTTTAAAAAGGCACTTTTATTCCTTTGCATTCTTTTCATAGGTATACAATTCCATGCAATTTAGAGTTATTATTTAGTTCTGCAATAAATCCAGGGGTATACTATCACAACCCTTCCCTCATCAAGCCTATTCTAAGACAACTATTCCAATAAATGATCTGCAATATTTCCGAATACAGGTGGTGTATTGGGCACTTCCTGTTCCAAGTCATTGCTTGAAACCCCTAGGCATAAAGAAGCACAAGCAGAAGGCAAAGCACATCTCAAAATATCTTTTTTTATAATTGTGATGTAGTTTATTAAAACATCTCACAATCTACAAACTATGAAACAAGAATACAAAACAAACCGCTCAATTACAAGCATTCAATGTCACACTCAGTAAAACCCTAAAGTATAGAACATATTATTGCCCTGTTTCCCCTAGCCTTCCATTTTGTGAACTGTCTATGTTGATATTGTTTGCTTGTTTATTGGGATTTTTAAGTCGTTATTTTTGGAAATCTTTCAATCATATTTGAATCATATTTTATGTTTTTTAACCTATTTTTATTTATCTCCCTTTATTTGGCATTCCTCCTACATGTCACTATATTGATTCTTTTAAGTCTCAGGAATTTGGAATGGAACAAACTGTTTTTTCATTATCAAATATTCCTCGAACAAAGTAAATCCTGGATTGTGACCTGAGGTGACAAGAAAGAGTGGATACTTTGATTAGAACTGGTGTAAAGGGGTGACACATCTAGTAGAAGATAATCCAGATAACTATCCACACTTTGATAATGCCCCATAGATGGCCATTCAGTCTCTATGAACCTTAATGAACCACTTCACTGGTGCCCGGTCAACATCATGGTGGTACAAAATTATTGTACTCCAGTTACTTATACACTCATGTGAGCTATGTGATATGATACATGCGTTGGAGACTCAATATTAACATAAAGAAGACAGATAATTATGAATGTCACTATGAAACTATTCCCCATTTCTACAAATACCTACCCCACACTACTAAATGTATAGTAAGACCCATACATATTTGTCAATATGGTTGCCCTTTATAGATTTTGTGAATAGGTCAGATGAAAGAAATCTCTCAAGGCCAACACATTCAAGAGCTTGAACGATAGATTGTTGTCATTTTCACATGCTCTATTGAGCTAAAGCTCTTCATTTTGTATCCCACCTTCAATATACTGCTTCAATATACTTACAGTATTATATTATCTAAAGACCATTTTAGACAAATGGCCCTAATATACTATGAGGCCAATTCATGGAATTAATGTGCGTCGAAAATTTTGGCGCAAGCGTGCGAAAACGTGCGATTCGCAGTGAAAGAGCGAAAATCGCAGTGCAAGTGCGAATATCTCAGGGAAACCATCGCACATCTATTCATGGAAGTCCGTGCGCGAGTAAAATCAGGGATGTGCGCTGAAAAAGTGCGCGGTGCACGGCGGCGCACAGGTCATCTAACGGCGTGCGCTAAGGCCACAGCGAAAGCGCACATAGCGCGGCGCACATAACAAAAGTAGGCGGAACATGGGGCCGGAACTCTCGGAATGGGGAACAACTCGTGAAAATGTGGGCGTCACGGGGGAAGTACAGGAGGCAAGTGCGCGGAACGCCCACACGCTCGCCTACAACACGTATTCATGGAATCGACTAGGGCAAACCAGCGCACGGGCAAAGACGCGCACTGACCCAAACATGTCCGCCACACGATGGCAGGCAGTAGCGTCCCTGAGCTGGAAAAAAATGTGCGCCAAAATGTGTGCTAACAAAAAGCACGAATAAACAGCTCTGATGAATGTCCCATACTGTGGCCCCCTAGGACAAATGACGTGCAAAGGGGTTACGCGACAAACAGCGACACCCGCTGTGTGAAAAATTAGCTTGTGCGTATATTTCGTGTGTGCGCGTGAAGTTTCACACGCGATCGTGCCTGGGGGAGCAGGATACGTGTATTCCAGGGGTTCACGGGAAGTTTAAAATGTGATAGGCCCTGTGCGAGTGGGGTGTGTGTATTCCTGTAGTTCGCATGAAGTTTCACATGCGATTGGGCTGGGTACGTGTAAATATGGTGTGCGCAGGAAGTTTCACACATGATTGGCCTTGGTCGAGCGGGGAACGTGTATTTCGGGGGTGCGCAGGAATTATCACACGCGACAGGCCGTGTGCGAGTGGGGTACGTGTATATCTGGGGTGCAGGGAAGTCCTACACGTGAATTGGCAGTGTGGGTCCTCCCAGGTGTTCCCTCTACATCCTCCATGGCCCCTGCAGGCAGCCCACACCACAGGGAACTTCATGTTGCGCAGGCAGCCCATCCACCATGGGCATGCCCCCCAGGCAAGCCACATGTCAGCTTGCACCACTACTACTACTGATCACCAACGCATGACCCCCTGCATCCCCACCCCCAGCAGTGCGGGGCACCTGCCAGCAGGCCCCCACTCATGTCCCACTCATGTCCCCCTGCACACCCACTCCCCACCAGTGCAGGGCACCTGCCAGCAGGCCCCCACTTATGTCCCACTCATGTCCCCCTGCACTCCCACCCCCCACCAGTGCGGGGCACCTGCCAGCAGGCCCCCACTCATGTCCCCTTGCACACCCACCCCCCACCAGTACGGGGCACCTTCCAGCAGGCCCCCACTCATGTTCCCCTGCACCCCCTCCCCCCACCATTGCGGGGCACCTGCCAGCAGGCCCCCACTCATGTCCCCTTGCACACCCACCCCCACCAGTGCGGAGCACCTGTCAGCAGGCCCCCACCCATGTCCCACTCATGTCCCCCTGCACCCCCACCCCCCAGCAGTGCGGGGCACCTGCCAGCAGGCCCCCACTCATGTCCCACTCATGTCCCCTTGCACCACCCACACCCAGCAGTGCAGGGCACCTTCCAGCAGGCCCCCACTCATGTCCCACTCATGTCCCCTTGCAACTCCACCCCCCAGCAGTGCAGGGCACCTGCCAGCAGGCCCCCACTCATGTCCCACTCATGTCCCCTTGCACCCCCAACCCCCAGCAGTGCAGGGCACCTGCCAGCAGATGCCCACTGATGTCCCTTTGCACCCCCACCCCCCAGCAGTGCAGGGCACCTGCCAGCAGGCCCCCACTCATGTCCCATTGCACCCCCACCCCCCAGCACTGAGGGGCACCTGCCAGCAGGCCCCCACTCATGTCCCCTTGCACACCCACCCCCCACCAGTACGGGGCACCTGCCAGCAGGCCCCCACTCATGTCCCACTCATGTCCCCCTGCACCCCCACCCCCCACCATTGCGGGGCACCTGCCAGCAGGCCCCCACTCATGTCCCCTTGCACACCCACCAGTGCGGGGCACCTGTCAGCAGGCCCCCACTCATGTCCCACTCATGTCCCCCTGCACCCCACCCCCCAGCAGTGCGGGGCACCTGCCAGCAGGCCCCCACTCATGTCCCACTCATGTCCCCTTGCACCACCCACACCCAGCAGTGCAGGGCACCTGCCAGCAGGCCCCCACTCATGTCCCACTCATGTCCCCTTGCACCCCCACCCCCCAGCAGTGCAGGGCACCTGCCAGCAGGCCCCCACTCATGTCCCATTGCACCCCCACCCCCCAGCACTGAGGGGCACCTGCCATCAGGCCCCCACTCATGTCCCATTGCACCCCCACCCCCCAGCAGTGCAGGGCACCTGCAAGCAGGCCCCCATCAGGTCCCCTTGCACATTCACCCCCCAGCAGTACGGGGCACCTGCCAGCAGGTTCCACTCATGTCCCACTCATGTCCCCCTGCACCCCCACCCCCCACCAGTGCGGGGCACCTGCCAGCAGGCCCCCACTCATGTCCCACTCATGTCCCCCTGCACCCGCACCCCCCACCAGTGCAGGGCACCTGCCAGCAGGCCCCCACTCATGTCCCCTTGCACACCCACCCCCCACCAGTGCGGGGCACCTGCCACCAGGCCCCCACTCATGTCCCACTCATGTCCCCCTGCACCCCCACCCCCCACCAATGCGGGTACCTGCCAGCAGGCCCCCACTCATGTCCCCTTGCACACCCACCCCCCAGCAGTGCGGGGCACCTAACAGCAGGCCCCCACTCATGTCCCCTTTCACCCTCAACACTCACCAGTGCGGGGCACCTGCCAGCAGGCCCCCACTCATGTCCCACTCATGTCCCCCTGTACCCCCACCCCCCACCAGTGCGGGGCACCTGCCAGCAGGCCCCCACTCATGTCCCCTTGCACAACCACCCCCCACCAGTGTGGGGCACCTGCCAGCAGGCCCCCACTCATGTCCCACTCATGTCTCCCTGCACCACCACCCCCCACCAGTGCGGGGTACCTGCCAGCAGGCCCCCACTTATGTCCCCTTGCACACCCACCCCCCAGCAGTGCGGGGCATCTGCCAGCAGGCCCCCACTCATGTCCCCTTGCACCATCACCCCCCACCAGTGCGGGGCACCTGCCAGCAGGCCCCCACTCATGTCCCACTCATGTCCCCCTGCACCCCGACCCCCACCAGTGCGGGGCACCTGCCAGAAGACCCCCACTCATGTCCCATTGCACACCCACCCCCCAGCAGTGCGGGGCACCTGCCAGCAGGCCCCCACTCATGTCCCCTTGCACACCCACCCCCCAGCAGTGTGGGGCACCTTCCAGCAGGCCCCCACTCATGACCCCTTGCACACCCACCCCCCAGCAGTGCGGGGCACCTGCCAGCAGGCCCCTACTCATGTCCCACTCATGTCCCCCTGCACCCCCACCCCCCACCAGTGCGGGGCTCCTGCCAGCAGGCCCCCACTCATGTCCCACTCATGTCCCCCTGCACCTCCACCCCCCACCCCCACTCATGTCCCACTCATGTCCCCCTGCACCCTCATGTCCCCCTGCACCCCCACCCCCCACCAGTGCGGGGCAACTGCCAGCAGGCCCCCACTCATGTCCTCTTGCACACCCACCCCCCAGCAGTGTGGGGCACCTGCCAGCAGGCCCCCACTCATGTCCCCTTGCACACCCACCCCCCAGCAGTGCGGGGCACCTGCCAGCAGGCCCCCACTCATGTCCCCTTGCACATCCACCCCCCAGTAGTGCGGGGCACCTGCCAGCAGGCCCCCACTCATATCCCCTTGTACACCCACCCCCCAGCTGTGCGGGGCACCTGCCAGCAGGCCCCCACTCATGTCCCCTTGCACACCCACCCCCCAGCAGAGCGGGGCACCTGCCAGCAGGCCCCCACTCATGTCCCACTCATGTCCCCCTGCACCCCCACCCCCCAGCAGTGCGGGGCACCTGCCAGCAGGCCCCCACTCATGTCCCCTTGCACATCCACCCCCCAGAAGTGCGGGGCACCTGCCAGCAGGCCCCCACTCATGTTCCCTTGCACACTCACCCCCAGCAGTGTGGGGCACCTGCCAGCAGGCCCCCACTCATGTCCCCTTGCACCCCCACCCCCACCAGTGCGGGGCACCTGCCAGCAGGCCCCCATTCATGTCCCACTCATGTCCCCCTGCACCCCCACCCCCACCAGTGCGGGGAACCTGCCAGCAGGCCCCCACTCATGTCCCCTTGCACACCCACCCCCCAGCAGTGCGGGGCACCTGCCGACAGGCCCCCACTCATGTCCCCTTGCACACCCACCCCCCACCAGTGCGGGGCACCTGCCAGCAGGCCCCCACTCATGTCCCCTTGCACACCCACCCCCCAGCAGTGAAATGGTGATCCTACAACACAAACCAAAAGTCAACTATGTACATCAACACACGACCGCCACATGAAGGCAGGCGGTAGCATCCCTGCGCATTAAAAAAATGTCTGCTAAAAAAAAGCTGTATATACAGCTCCGATGAATGTCCCATACTGTGGCCCTCTAGTACAAATGACGTGCAAAGGGGTACGCAACAAACACGGACAACCGCTGTGTCAAAAATAGCGTGTATTTCGGGTGCTCGCGGGAAGTTTCACACGCGATTGGGCCTGGGTGAGCGGGGTACGTGTACTTCAGGGGCTCGCGGGAAGTTTTACACGCGATTGGGCCTGGCCGAGCGGGGTCCGTGTACTTCCGGGGCTCGCGGGAAGTTTCACACACGATTGGGCCTGGGCGAGCGGGGTACGTGTATCACTGTGGTGGGCGTGGAAGGACAGGAGGCAAATGCGCGGAACGCCCACACGCAAAAAAAGTCGCGCTAATCTGGAAACACGTACGCAAGCAGGAAGCAGGCATACGTCGACCCGCGCAGCATAAAAGTGCGCGCAAACAACAAACAAGCTCAGACGGCAGGATGAATATACCGTTCCTAGCAGCAGTGGCCGTGGGATACCGCAGGAGGAGGAGGAGGATAGCCAGGGCCAGAATTTTTACACCCAGAACCAGCCTTTTTGGGATGCCTGATGACCACGTGTATGGGAGGTACAGGTTTCCACCTCACATAATACTCGACCTGGTCAGTGAGTGGGAGGATGACCTCACATCACCCACCCTCTGCTCCCAAGCACTCAGCCCCCTGGTGAAGGTCCTTAATGTACTGCATTTCTTGGCCACTGGATCATTTCAGCGGACAAGTGCCATAGTGGGGGGGGGGTGTCACAGGCCACGCAGTCACGCTGCCTAAACCAGGTCTTGGCCATCATGACTGCACGCCCATCAGTACACAGACACATATACCTGCCCAGAACACCTCCAGAAAGGCAGGCTGTCGTCCAGGATTTTTACGGGGTGGCACACTTCCCCAAAGTGCTAGGTGCCATTGACTGCACCCATGTGGCTCTACGTCCCTCCAGGGCATCTGAGCACATCTTTAGAAACCGCAAGCACTGGCATTCCATCAACGTCCAGGTAGTATGTGATGCCAAGGGAATCATCACCTCAGTATATGCCAACTATCCAGGGTCCACCCACGACAGTTTCATTTACAGGATGCCAACCCTAAACCGGGACCTAGAAGCTGGTCGGCATGGCGATACATGGCTGATTGGTGAGTATAAAAGCCACAGCACATGCATGCATGTCAGATACTGAGTAATGTCACAACCCCACTAATGATACCCATCACCACCTTCCCAGGGGACAGTGCCTACCCTCTGAGCACCCACATGATGACGCCAATTCGGAACCCCACCACGCCACCCGAGGTAAGATACAACACAGCCCATATTGCAACCCGGGGCATAGTGGGGCGCACATTAGGAGTGCTCAAGTCACGCTTTCGCTCCCTTGACCGTTCTGGTGGGCAGCTGTTATACGCTTACCCCAGTAGTGTGCAGGATCATAGTGGCAGCATGTGTCCTGCACAACGTTGCAACACGCAGGGGCCTGCCGGTGGACATGGTGGTGCCCCCACATCCCCAACCACATGCACGCCCACTGCGCATGGGAGGGGAAAGGGCACGTGGTGAGGCAGCCCGTACGCAGCTGGTGGCTAAATACTTCACCTAAAATCACACCCCTGTGGAGTGCACACAGCCCTGGCACATACCAGCTGACTATCAATGATGATGAGTCAACTGACAGTCAACTGTCACAACCGTACCAGCCTGAGATTGTTCACCTGGTAGTGTTCCATTGTGTGCATCCCTACCTACACAAACACCACCAATGCTGTGTCATCAAAAGACACACTTCTATGCTGCTAAAATCATTACCCCCTTGCAAGATACAACATGACAACAGTGCCATGTCACCCAACACCTCCCCAGCACCGCCCCTCAACACACCACGGCATGTCATGCTATGTGAGAGCAAACAAAGGAATCCCCAAAACATGACACAAGTGTCACAAAGTACAGTGTCCCGATTGGAAAATGGCCACACACAATATGCTCCCATTAATGTAGAACTGACAACACACATGACCAAAGACTTACCACAACACAATGCAGCTAGCCACCCCAAACACAGCATTCACATGACAGTACTAAGTTAAAGGATACGTAGACTTATAACCTGGTGATGCTAGCACATCGACCACCCCCAGCTGTACAGTGTTGGTGCCACGCAAATCTGGAAGTGCACTGCTTACCACATGAACTCCATCTCCAAAGTAGACGGCCTTGTGAAGACATGTGGAATGAACCTGCAAATTAGGAGGGAGACATGGATGCACAAGCACACATCAATACACCATGCAGTGTACAATACTACAACAATATGCACTAGGAATGTATACACAGTATTGACTACAGACTGCCCACACATGTCATGGGAGTCCAATGTTACTGTGTAAGTTACTGTCACTTAGGCACACCCTTTGCAAGCCCATGGTAACGGGAAGCAGGAGGGGTGTGTGTCTCACAAACCCAAGCATCTAACCCAAACTCAGGGCCATGGAAGAGGACCACCTCAAGGACATTGAGCAGGAGTTCGATGATGTCCTGGCCCGGGACATCAACGAGTGAGCCTTTGGACTTGCCCGCTGCCCTTGTAAATAGTTAGTTAGTGTTAGGTTTCCTTTCGTTTTTTCTTTATTTTGGACTGCTTGAACACTGAACCACATTTTTGTATATGGTTTTTTTAATTTGGTAGTAGTATTTGGTAGGTTTCATTTATTGAGTTGGGCTCATGGACCCTGGATTCTTCGATTGTACATAGTTTTACATTGGATTCATCTTTTTTTATATTTTTTTTGTGTTCACCATGGAGCAATGGATTTTACTTTGTTTTTAAACTTGCATTTTATTATTTGGACTGTGACTTTGGACACCATTCCTATTTGGATTTCTTTGGTTTATGATTTCTTGTTTTTCATTATTTACCGGACATGGACCATTTCTTTTGTTATTCCCATTGTTGTGTGTTTGATTTGATTTACGTTCATGTTATCTTTAATATATATTTTTTAATACTTCCATTTGTGGTATTATCTCATTGGTTTCATGCATGTCATGATTTGTGTTTTGAGATTCACTTGCACCCATTGTGTGTGTGTGACGGACATGTGTTCATTTACATACTTGCCTTTGGGGTTTTGTCATGTAATTGCCTTTTCTATGTGGGTGGATGCAATACTTGGTTGGGTCTTTGTGCTGGGTGGGCTGGCCATAAGGGCCATGATTTAGGATTGTCATGACCTGGGGGCAAGAAGACATGTGCGGGGGCCTGCTGGCAGGTGCCACGCACTGCTGGTGGTGTGGGTGCAGGGGGACATGAGTGGGACATGAGTGGGGGCCTGCTGGCAGGTGCCCCGCACTGCTGGGGGGTGGGTGTGCATGGGGACATGAGTGGGGGCCTGCTGGCAGGTGCCCCGCACTGCTGGGGGGTGGGGTTGAGGTGGACATGAGTGGGACATGAGTGGGGGCCTGCTGGCAGGTGCCCCTCACTGCTGGGGGGTGGGGGTGCAGGGGGACATGAGTGGGACATGAGTGGGGGCCTGTTGGCAGGTGCCCCTCACTGCTGGGGGGTGCGGGTGCAGGGGGACATGAGTGGGGGCCTGCTGGCAGGTGCCCCTCACTGCTGGGGGTTGGGGGTGCAGGGGGACATGAGTGGGACATGAGTGGGGGCCTGCTGGCAGGTGCCCCTCACTGCTGGGGGGTGGAGGTGCAGGGGGCCATGTGTGGGACATCAGTGGGGGCCTGCTGGCAGGTGCCCCTCACTGCTGGGGGGTGGGGGTGCAGAGGGACATGAGTTGGTGATCATTAGTGCAAGGTGACATGTGGCTTTGCTGGGGGGCATGCCCATGGTGGATGGGCTGCCTGCGGGACATGACCAGGGGTGCAGGGTAGTCCCCTGTGGTGTGGGCTGCCTGGAGGGGCTGTGAAGGGTGTAGAGGGAACACCTGGGAGGACCCACACTGCCAAATCAGGTGTAGGACTCCCCGGCACCCCCGTAATACACGTACCCTGCATCAATCGCGGGTGAAACTTCCCGCAAACCCGTTATACACGTACCCTGCTGAAATCGCATGTGAAACTTCACACGCACCCCAGGAATACACGTACCCCGCTCCAACGGGGCCCTTTCGCATGTAAAACTTCACATGAACCCCAGGAATATTGGGCCTGTGCGAGCGAGCGGGGTACGTGTATTACTGGGGTTCGCGTGAAGTTTCACCCATGATTTCTGCAGGGTACGTGTATTACGGGGTTCGCAGGAAGTTCTACACGCAAAAGGGCAATGCCCATGCACAATACGTCACAGACGTGCTTACACGCTAACGACCTTTGGTCAAATGAAATCGTGTACGCGTGCTGACATGCTTACGCGCTAAGGGCCTTTCCTCGAATCACACGCTGACGTGCAATTTTTTCACGTGCCAAATCACTCTGTATCAAGCTGGCCACGCAAAAACACACGGAAGACCACGCTCCTGCCCAAAAGGCCGAATCACTGCCCCCCAGAGCCCCGAGCAGCCTCCCACCTGCCATCTGCTGCTGCCTGACTGCCTGCTGGCCACATGCCCTACTATTTGGTGCCTGCACATCAGCCATCTGCAGGGGTCCAGTTGCTGTGTCCACCCCTGCTGGAACTGAAGACTCCCAACTGGGATACCATCGCTCCACAGCCCAGCCCCAGGACCCAGTTGCCCACCCAGGCCTGCCTCTGGGGTTGCCATGTCGGGCACACCACCATATGGCAGCACTGGCAACCCCCAGCCAGAGAGGTAGAGGGGCACCAGCTTCACTGCCACCAAAGTTGGTGTCCTGGTGGAGCTTGTCCTGGGGCATTATGAAGCCCTCTTCGGATGATCACGGGCCAACAAGCAAGGATGGGACAGGATCTGGGACGACTTTGTGGTTGCCATCAACGCGGAGGGGGTGGCAACCCGCAACATGACGCAAGTGAGGAAGCGCTGGGAGGACTTGAGGTCCAGGACCCTCATGAAGGCCGGCGCCTCGTGGAGGGGGGCCGGGGCACCATGAGTACCATCCAGCTGAGAGTCCTGGAACGCTTATGCCCAGCGCTCCACGGCCAGATCCTTGAGAGGCAGACCCGTCTGGCGTTGAGTGGTAAGTGGCCAAGCATTACCGTGTGAGACAAGGCATGTTGCAGTGTGCTGGTTGTCTGATACTTGCCTGTATGTGTGACATAGGCCATGTAAATATGTGTGTGTGCAGGTACATCATGGTCATGCATGTGGGACCAGTAATGTGTGAACCACATGGTTGGTGCATGTGTTGAAATGCAACATGTGGAGCTCTATGCGGAATGGACACATGAAAGCATGCCAGTCTCTGTTCCTGGACATGGGTGGGGGTGAGGGATGGGTGCTGATGCCATGTACATGTATGGTGTCCATGTCTGTGTGTCTGACCTGCATGTCTGTGACTTGTAAATGCCATGGATGCATGACACATGTCTGTGACAATGTTTGGATTCACTGATGCAGCCTAGGCATCCTTGTATCCACTGTGTCTGGGGTGTACGAGTGCAGTTGGATGAAACTACGGTGAGGTGTGTGCATGTGATAGGCATGACCCATGATGCATGTGAGTTTCAAACCAACATTGTATGTTTCAAGAGTCCCTTGGACATGTATGCTAATGTCCATGGCATGTGCCATACCTGTTACTGCATGAGTTTTGCCTGCACTGACCCATGTGTTGTGGAGGGACATGATGGAAGTAATGTTTGACAGTGCCACTCAACTGCTGTTGCTTCGTGTGTAGGGGACCATTGTATAGTACCCTGATGCTTGTGTTCTATGTCTCCCTCTACACAGCGCCAAGTGAAGAAGAGGGCGGAGACGGTGCTGTGGAGCAAAGCAGCGGGGATGCCCCCACGGCTCCAGCGGAAGGGGTGGGTGAGCCCCCAGAGGGGCTTGCAACGGCGGAAGACGGTGTAGAGCCATCCAGGTTGGTGGTTTCCACAGAGGAGGAGGAGGCCGCTACTGAGCCGCACATGGGGCCTGGTGGGGGCATCTCTGCTGGTGCAAGTGGTGCAGTCCAGGGGCAGGGGCAGGAGGCAGCACAGGTCGCCGTGGAGGGGCCTGTGCATGTCACTGTCCCTGACACTGTGACTGCACCACCATGCACCAGCAGGGATGCCCCATTCCAGGCCCGTCCGCAGGTAGGGGGGATGTCCATGTCATCTGACACTCCTCTACCTGCGGACGAGGGGACCCCTGGCCTTATGGAGAAGGTCCTGATTGGTGTCTTGTTGCGCACGGGTGTCATTCGTGATGAGGTGCGTTCTTTCCGGGGGGAGCATGCACGTCATCACGAAGAGCACCATGCCAACATGGCCCAGTTGGGAGCGACCATGGTCGGGGGTTTCCTACATGTGTCGGGCACTCTGGCGACCCACTCCTCCTCTATGGAGGCTATGCGCCAATCGTTCTTCATGCCGTCTTCCGGCCCAGATGCCACCAGGGCCCCCTGTGGACCTGCCCATACCAACGCAGCCAGCTCGGTGGGGATCCCATCCCTGCCACAGTCGGGAGTCAGATGTCCAGCAGGGGTGGACACACCAGCATTTGGACCCCAGCAGATGGAGGATGTGACGGCATCATCGGGCAGGGCACGTGCACGACGGCGTCGGTGGATTCCATCAGCCTGGATGCCGTCGTGCTGGCAGAGGCAGTTGCGTGGGAGGCAGCGGCAGGCTCGACGTGGGAGGCCTCATGCCTCGGGGCAATCAACATCAGAGGGGCAGGCATCGGCTGGAGGGCAGGAGAACCCTGGAATAGGAGTGTCTTCCGTGTGGGAGCGGTTGGGCCAGCAGATAGGTGCGGAGCGGCGGCGGGCGGAGGAGGAACGGCTCAGAATGGTCAGGGTGGAGAACTCCATGCGGAGGGCACTGAGGCGGACTGAGTGCCTCTAGGGTATTCGCAGGGAGTTGGAGCTGGACACTGCATTATCCCTGCGAGACCTCAGGGACAGTGAACATGCCCGCCTCCAAGCCATTGAACAGGAGTTCGATGATGCCTTGGCCCATGACGTCAACCAGTGAGCCGTCGGACTAGCCCGTCGCCTTTGTATATAGTTATTTAGGTTTAGGTTTAATTTCTTTATTATTATGATTTGGAGTCCACAGACTTTGCTCCACTTTTTGTATATAGTTGTATTTTAGATATGGTTTTTGTTAGGTTTCATTTGCTTTTGGGATAATGGACCCTTCAGACTTTCTTTTTCAATTTCCAGGACATGTATATACTTTCTTTTAGTCACGTGGAGTAATTTTTTTCATGCTTTTCATCTTTGGATTTCGTTCTATGGACTTTGGGGATGCACCACTTATATTTTTTAATTTTTTGGATTTCTTTTCTTGCTTGGATTTGACTTTCTTTTTCTTATTTCAAAAATGATTTCTTCTTTTGCATGTGTGCTTTTCATTTTGACATTTGTTGTAGTTTTTAATACATGTATTTATTCTACATTATTGGTGTGGTGTACAGTGATGGTTTGGTGCATTTCTCCATGAGCATTGGTAGAGTCATGTGTTGCAACTGTGTGGCTCTGTAGGACATTTGCTGATGGGCATGCTGGTTCTTTTCAGACTATCATGGAATGGGTTTTTTACTAGGGAGTGGGTGCAGTGGATCGTTGGGCGTTTGCACTGGGGGGTGGAGGGTTGGGATTTGGGTTGGCATTAGGGCCATGGGTCTGTATAGTCATGGCGTGGTGTTTGGGGGACATGTGTGGGGGCCTGCTGGCATGTGCCCCTGACTGCTGGTGGGGCTGCAGTGGGACATGAGTGGGACATGAGTGGGGGCCTGCTGGCAGGTGCCCCTCACTGGTGGGGGTGCAGGGGGACATGAGTGGGACATGAGTGGGGGCCTGCTGGCAGGTGCCCCTCACTGCTGGGTGGTGGGGGTACAGGGGGACATGAGTGGGACATAAGTGGGGGCCTGCTAGCAGGTGCCCCTGACTGCTGGGTGGTGGGGGTACAGGGGGACATGAGTGGGACATGAGTGGGGGCCTGCTAGCAGGTGCCCCTGACTGCTGGGGGTGGGGGTGCAGGGGGACATGAGTGGGACATGAGTGGGGGCCTGCTGGCAGGTGCCCCGCACTGCTGGGGGGTGGGGGTGCAGGGGGACATGAGTGGGACATGAGTGGGGGCCTGCTGGCAGGTTCCCCGCACTGCTGGGGGGTGGGGGTGCAGGGGGACATGAGTGGGGGCCTGCTGGCAGGTGCCCCACACTGCTGGGAGTTGGGGGTGCAGGGGGACATGTGTGGGGGCCTGCTGGCAGGTGCCCTGCACTGCTGGGGGTGCAGAGGGACATGAGTTGATGACCAGTAGTGCAAGGTGACATGTGGCTTTGCTGGGGGGCATGCCCATGGTGGATGGGCTGCCTGCGGGACATGACCATGGGTGCAGGGTAGTCCCTTGTGGTGTGGGCTGCCTGCAGGGGCCGTGGAGGGTGTAGAGGGAACCCCTGGGAGGACCCACACTGCCAATTCACTTGTAGGACTCCCTGGCACCCCCGTAATACACGTACCCAGCCCATTCGCGTGTGAAACTTCCTGTGCACCCCTGAAATACACGTACCCAGGCCAATTGCGTGTGAAACTTCCTGCGCACCCCTGAAATACATGTACCCAGCCCATTCGCGTGTGAGACTTCCCGCGCACCCCTGAAATCCACGTACCCAGCCCATTCACGTGTGAGACTTACCGCGCACCCCTGAAATACACGTACCCAGCCCATTTGCGTGTGAAACTTCCCGCACACCCCTGAAATACACGTACCCAGCCCATTTGCGTGTGAAACTTCCCGCGCACTCCTGAAATACATGTACCCAGGCCAATCGTGTGTGAAACTTCCTGCGCACCCCTGAAATACACGTACCCAGGCCAATCGCGTGTGAAACTTCCCGCGCACCCCTGAAATACATGTACCCAGGCCAATCGCGTGTGAAACTTCCTGCGCACCCCTGAAATACACGTACCCAGGCCAATCGTGTGTGAAACTTCCCGCGCACCCCTGAAATACACATACCCAGCCCATTCGCGTGTGAGACTTCCCGCGCACCCCTGAAATACACGTACCTAGCCCATTCGCATGTGAAACTTCACGCGCACCCCAGGAATACACGTACACCACTCGCACAGGGCCTATCGCGTGTGAAACTTCCCACGCACCCCTGAAATACACGTACCCAGCCCATTCGCGTGTGAAACTTCCCGCGCACCCCTGGAATACACGTACCCAGCCCATTCGCATGTTAAACTTCCCGCGCACTCCTGAAATACACGTACCCAGCCCATTTGCGTGTGAAACTTCCCGCGCACCCCTGAAATACACGTACCCAGACCAATTGTGTGTGAAAATTCCCGCGAACCCCGGTTATACACATACCCCGCTCGCACAGGCCCTTTCGCGCGTTGAAGTTACCGCGAAACCCGTAACACACTTTCCCCGCTTGGCGTTTGCTGTTTGGCAGTCCAGTAAACTGGTTTTGGGTTGGCGCAGACCTTTGCACTGGATAGGGGTTTTTGATGCCTTTTCCTTGCGCGAGGGCGTTCTTGGGGGTGTAACTGGAGCTGCTGCAGGGTCGCTGCGCCACTCTGCTCCACGGCTGGTTTTGGAGGCTAAAATCCATGAATATGCTGTCTGCTGAAATGGATTTTATCGCACGCGGCTGGCACAGTCTATCGCACGGGAACACTGTGCGCCAGCTGCCTGCGCCACTTTTGTGCAAATTTCCATGAATTACCCTGTATGTTTTTTGTGTGCTTTTTTCTTCTTTCTTAATCTTGACAAGTTGTTGTAAATTGCAATCCTTTTTTTGCAGGATATGTATTTAAAATCCTCAAAAGGGTGTTTAAAAAAACAGTTGAGCTAATCAGTGAGCATTAAATGGCTAGCTTGACAATTTCGTGAAAAGAAAATAATAGATCATTTGCAGAAGTAAGCACTGACCTGGCTGTGTGATCGACATATGATTCAAGACCAACATAACATTTCCTACTGATTTTTTCTCATCAGAAATTAAGGTATTATACCAATATGGGAGGGCTTTAAATGAAGAAAAATACATTTGAGACATCAATCAGACACTCAACTTTCATTAGAACCACATGCATCAGTTCTTCTCTCTTCCTTTTGATCAATGCCATCTCTTAGGAGGACCAAAAAATGAATCACATCCTTTTTTTGTTTTTTTCTGAACACATGTTTCCCCACTCTGTATTTCTTGGCTGTTGCAGGGTTATCTGGCATTCACATTTGTCTTCTGGATCTAAGCTACTTCCTCTACAACTTATTCACTCTTCTCATTTCTTTGCTTCTCTGCTACTCTCTCTCTCCTAGTTCCTCCTCTGCGGCTCTTTCCATTTCACTCTGCTCACTCGCCAACCATTCCCTAACTCCAACCTGTGTCCTTTGACTCACCCTCATTATATACCCATTTAGGGTTTGGGATTAGCCAGTTAAGTGTGAGATGTGTGGCAGCTGTGTATGGGTTAGAACCAGGCATGATGATTGGTGTAGATTGGGACAGACTAACATTTCACCAGGTGAGATAGCTTGTTTGATGGATGCCCCACTACTCTGCAAAGTGAGATTATATTATGTCCAGCTGGCACTTTAGCTCTAGACTTCTATCCCAGCCATCCTGTTCAATACAACCTTTGCTGTGATGTTCTGCCCTGAGGTATGATGCCTTGCTTCTTCTACATGACTGAGGTCTCTCACAGTCAGAAGAGTTGTGGGTTGACAGTGACTTCTGCCAATGGCACCCCAAAACCTACTTCTTTCTATCAGCTGATATTTGCTGAAGTTACCATTCAGGCAGAAGCACACTTAAATGTGGGTCACAAATGGGATTGCTTTAATTTACTTGACTTGAGTTTTTCAGAATCCTAGTTATCGGGACCAAACAGGGTTCTGATGGTCTGATCTGGCAGTTGACACACAATGCTAGGGCTGGGAAAAATAGCCTTGGCCATGCCCCAAATTCCACTGTTTTGGGCCATATCACATTAGAGGGGTGGTCTTTAGCACCCAGGGGTCCACAGTTGCCTTCTTCTACTCTCCTGCATTTGGCCTCATCACAGTACATTGAGGGAATAATTTTAGGCTCTTCATTGAAGGATCCACACAAGGTCCATAATCAGGTTCAAGAGCTCCCTGAATTATAGCTTTACATTGCATGGCATAAGCAACTCAATAGAAAAAGAAAACACCACAGAACATTCAACTCTAACAATAATTTGTTCAGTCCATAAAATAATACATGGAGATTCTTGGAGGACTGGGAAGATTTAAATATCATTAAAGTGTTGCCATGGAACATGAGAGGGAATCATCTTGGGAGAATACAGACATGTTTAGTTAAATGGGAGAACATCTTGAAAGAATACTGCTTTGTTTCACATCAACTTTGCTGTTACATCCCTATGTTATTTCTCCAAAAGTATCAAAAGGAAATAGGATTTGCTTGTTAGCTGCTGGTTCATGCATGATACAAACAAATGCAGAAACATAATCGCATAATGATGTCAGCTTAGGTTTGTAAAAGATTGCATGTTGTGAAAACAGAAATAAAATATCGAGGCTGAGTACCCCAAAAGGAAATACACGAACACGGGTTACAAAGGAAGATACAATGTACTTTATTCTCTACTGAATTCAATTACAAAAACAGTGCAAAGTCAGATAGCTATCGGCCCTCAGTACAACACAACAAACTCCAGCGTGGTTCAGTGTGTTCAGTGAGAGACGCTGTATATTAGAATGCATTCGCTTTTTATACATTTTGTGGGCACTATGTCCAGCCCCACTTCGGGTTAATATTCTACTTAATACATCACCAATTCTAGGGTTCGTGCCGAGTCTCAAATAACCGCATTTAACTGGTTTGCCTTTAATACATGTAACAACAAGCGTATGCATTAACTGTGTATTCTAAAGTTTCGCATGCAGGCCTTCTTAAACATAAATACAATGTAGTAAGACAGATGTTCTTCATTCAGTATGCAAACACATTATCTCAATAAATGCTTGTGGATTAGTTTCATCGCACGAGTGATCCCATTACACATAGGTCAAGGAATGATGAGGTCTCAGTTCATGACCTCAACAAGTGGCCTGCAGGCAGATTACACATTAGCTATGTACAGAGGTCAAGACGGCCATGTTGTATTTTGCAATGACATCGTCCACCATTTTAGCTCACAGGGTGACTTTTCCACAACAAACCCTAAAATGGCGGTTTGACCTAAAATGGCGGCCTACATTGATTAAAGGTCAGGACCTTGCACCACAGATTTCTCTCGCAAGCAACTTTCGAGCAGCTTGGCATAGGCCAATATTATATATATTTTTTTACAATAGGAGGCACAATATACTTTCTATTCCAACAATGTGAGTGCATTGTAAAGGTAAGAGACAGACATTTATAAAATTATTCATTCAGTTAAAATATTTGTGAGTTTTATATTGTACCTTCATGTCGCCAGCAGCCACTTCAGCATGTTGTTTTAGGTTTATAGTCAAAGTTTTGAATACATAGTTTTGAAATGCAATACTTTCGAAACAAAAGGATCAACAACAAAAAAAATGTGAATGCACGTTTTTTTTTTTTGGGGGGGGGGTCCCCTCCCAAACCCCTGTTTTGTTGGGGAAAAACCACACATTTTTCCTATACGAAACCAAAAAAAAAAAAGTGCATTCGAATTTTTCTTTTCAATCCTTATGTTTTGAAAGTATTGCATTTCGAAACTATGGGCCTCATTCCGATTTTGGAGGTAGCCATAGCACTATTTGCGCCATGGCTGCCTCAAACCCGGGTCTGTGTCCGGTAAGTCCCCATTCAACCAACCATTCCCCATTCCCATTTGAGCCCCCATAGGGCTCAATGGGAATGAGGAAGGCACTAATCACAGGCCTGCTAATAGCAGGCCCGTAATTAGCGCCCTGGTCCCTTAGCGGGACCCGTAAAGGACGTGTGGTCAGACCACACGTTCTTGCGGTTCCCGCTAAAGGACCTCAGAATTGGGCGGTAAGGGTTTACCGGCACTGGTCTCCTTACCGGTGCTTGGTAACTCTTACCGCCCAGCTCAGAATGACCCCCTATGTATTCGAAACTTTGACTGGACACCGTTGTTTTATACATAGATGATTAATAAGGAGCCATATGGTGCCAAGCGTTAATTTCATAGAACAGGGCACTTACTCTCTAGGTGTCATATGTGGGGCTTTTTCAATTGGAAATCAGGGAGCATTGTTGATCAAAATTAGGTGCAATTTTTATTTCTCCAACAGAGATTTCAAAAGGGAATCCTGCTCAGACACACCACTATTCAACAGGTGTTTTTTTCCTGAAGACAAATGGTTTCAAATCACACCAGAGAGGACATCTCCACTGACGGAACTGAAACAAATATGCCTTGTACCAGACAGAACACCATCACTGCAATGCTCGATGGTGACACCAACTACATGACTACAATCAATTCACCTCACACAGGACACCAATATTGCAACATTGAAAGTAACAATGATGCAAGATTAAAACAAGCGCACCTCAATACAAGACAGGGCATAAGTAAAAGTACCCCAGAAATACCTCAGGCAGAACATGACATGAACAATAAAACACTGAATAGTGACCATGACTGAAGGATTGAAACAAGCCTACATCACATACGGATAGACACCAGCACTGCAATACTAAAAGGTGACTCACACTGTGGGATTAAAACTCACACCTCAACCAAGACAAAACACCTGTATTAAAATATTGAAAAATCGTCCTTCAGTGTAAGAAGGACGCAAGCACACCTCACACAGTACACTGCGACTGCAATACGGAAAGGTAATCTCAGTAGGACTGACACAAGTGCAACTTATATATAACATCTACTGCAAGGTGACCAGTGTAATGTTACTAAAACAAGTACAATCAAATGAGAGAGGAATGTCACTGCTGCAATAAATAATATTGATGATGGATGTGGGTATGGTGTTAAATAAAGCACCGCACTCAGGACAGGGCACCATCACTAAATTAATGAACTTATGTTAGTGATTTGTCTAATGGTGGGTGCTTGACAGTCCAACGGTGAGTGTGCAGATATTGAAAGAGCACCATCATTGCAGGTCAAAAACAAGCGAGCCTAAATAAGGAAACGTCCACCCTGACACCTACAAAGAAATGTTTACACATGTTGCTTCTTCTTTCCTTCTACTGCCTCACATGATACCAATTGTTCTAGAAAGACTTGTTAATAAGCTTTAGGATGTGAGGTAAGGGTGGTAAACAGGCTTAATAAAAAAAGTTTGCTGTAAAATCCAGCATTTTAACCCATTATTTAAAAACATGTCCCGGGGGGAGAACCTCCGAACCCTCCTAACGCCCATTGATTGGTTCAGGCTCCCTCATTACACTCAGTCGCTATGGCATATCTGGGGGAAAAATGTATACCCCACCACTTTAAAAAATCACCAGCCGCTGCTGGCCCTAGGACTGTGCTGGGGAGCAGGGTGGAGGGAGCCCAGGGACTGTGTTGGGAGCAGGATAGGGGAGCCATGGGGGTGGTGGAAGTAGGATGGGGAGAGCCCAGGGACTTTGGTGGGAGCAGGGTGGGAAGAACCAAGGGTCTGTGGTGGGGTGGGGAGAGCCCAGGAACTGGGCTAGGAGTTGGATGAGGGAGTCCATAAACTGTGATGGGAGCAGGTGGGGGAGCACAGGGACTATACGGGGAGCAGGTTGTGGCAACAGCACATGATAGTTCATAGCCATTTGGACTTACTGTCCATTTGCCATTTTTGGGGTGTCCTGGCCTTCCAACATTTTGTTCATTGGGGCCCAGACTAAAAAAGTTTGAAGACCACTGTTTTAAACCAACATTTGATAGTTGCTAGTGGACATTAGGGAGGAACCAGTGGCTTTTATGGAAATTTCCACTGCATTTGACTCAGTTAACAGAGCAAGGCTGTGGCAGGTCTTATTGAAGCAGGGCATACCAGAAAAAATCATGGAAATTCATAGTTGCAAGAGGGCTAAGGTTAGAGTTGGGAATTCGGGGGTCAGAACCTCCTGGTTTGTTATTAAAAGGGGAGTTTGGAAGGGATGCGTTTCCTTGAAAGGAAAACGACCACAACAATAGTGACGTGCTTGCTGTCACCCCAAAACACAACACAAAACTATATCCTCACAACACTTCAATTTCTGCAAGTACACCTGAACAGCTGTGCCATGCCAAACAGCAATTTGTCCATATAACAATATCTCTAACACATGCATAAGAACAGGGAACACGTACAGTGACACACACTTACAAGTGCTCCCCAAATGCCCTTACTATGCACAATGAAATTCAAATTCCGCACATTACAACATACACTGCACGCTGACATGCCCATAAATAGAAACTTCTCGACAGATTATGCACACATGTACCACCAAACAACCTCATTGCACCTAGTTGGAACAAATAATATCCTGTAAAATAAACATCTATGCACATCCAATCACACTACCAGGTTAAGATCATGTACTTTACCGTGCACATTCATATCACCTTATCAATCCAGATTCAAACGGATTGTGCACCCACACAGCCAATCCATACATATCAGTGGTCCATTGCATACACATTCCTGCATATTCCAGCACCCAGCAGACTGGCCCAAAAAGATTCATAGAATTTCACAAACATATTCATGCAATCCAAGCTCACTGCATCCAGGCAAGTACCGTGTCAGTGACTGGATAGGCTCATACTCCTACACTTGCACTGTACTGGTGAACACAATCCACGGTCACATGTACATTCATGCAAACTGCAGCACACTGTGTGGAAGGTATCGTGCACTCTGACACATGAGCCTCCATGCAAAAATGGATAGAACGACATGTATATTTTGTAAAGCTTTCCAGTCCTTCAGCAACAGTCGTGTACCCTCATGTGCAAACAACAATTTGTTACAAACTACACATCAGGAGAACAGCTAATACGTGTTCTTCAGACCCAAGCATCAAAAAATCCAACTTGCCCTGCAGGATAACACATGCTCTCTGACATCCCTTAAAGTGCTACGCAATAGTCTGTCGTCCCACCATACTTACTTAATATGTCCCTGGTTCGTATGGGAATCTTCACGGCTAGTCATTGCAGAGGTTCAGCATGGCACATCCGGAGCACCTTACTGTCTTCTCCTGACTCATCTTAGATACTGGTCCATCATCATCAGTGGCTTCTCTAATGTTCATGTCTCCATGGTATTGGAGGTCAATGCATAAACATCACACAGACGAGACACATGGCCATGGTCTTAATTACTTGCATGACATGCTAGCCACCAAACTGCCGTTTGACGTCAATTCTTTGTGACGTCTCGAGCAGTTGTAGCTTGTCCAACACCCAACAGAAATTTGCTTTGCCCTATTCAAACCTGGATCATGGGCATTTGCAAATTACATTGGAAAAAAGGTATCCTGTTGGATATATGGATATAGATAAAATAAAGTCTGGGCTTTGAATTTACAAATGGTACTATTAAAAATAAACTTATGCAGCCTTTTCTGAAGCCTTTGCGTGGGGGTGGTGAAGCTCTGTGGACGGTGAGAAAGTCTGGGCCTGAATTTGGCATGGTTGATGGCTTGGTAGTGGTGTTCCGCTTACCCGTGGGGCCACTCAGCAGTATTAACCATCTCTTGAGGCCACTTGGTGATGTGGCTGCCTGTTTTGGTTTTCCTTACTGGATTACAGGAACTTTGCATATTGGGCTCATCTTTACTGCTTTTTGCTTCTCAGGCCTCAGTGGTCATGTACATTGATGCTGCCTCTCCCATATATGTCATCTGTTGGAACCTGGGACGCTTCTTTGCTGTTGGTTGTCAGTAATATTTTGCTCGCAGTACTGCTTTTCTAGCAAAATGTGTATTACATTCTGCTTTGTCCTGTGTGCCTTAGGTCTCCTCCATTGTGTTCCATCTTTATCCTTGTTGTTTTCATTGTTTAATCGTCTTGCACATTATTTATATGCTTAACCTTAATATTGCACATTTTTTTGGATTATCTTTAGAATTTCATCTTTTCTTCTGATGTACCCTCTCTTTCTTTTCTTTGTCCAGTTGTATATTGCCATCATGTCATTTATAATAATTTCTCTAATGTATTTATTTAGACATTTTTGTAACGCCCAGACCCGATGGTATCACAACGTTTTGTACTGGAGCAGATGCAGAGGCATGGAATGACAACAGTTTTTTCAAATCATAAAAGAGCACAATAAACACAATATATACATGACACAATAAATATAAATCTAAACATTTCAAATATATACACAGTACATCAAACCATCAATCAGTGAACATACACATTTTCTCAAGGCAAGCTATATCTATGTTAAATTGTAATGAGAAATAAGCACATTCATCGTGAAACCACTCTGCATTCCTTTATCTGTATGTACCCCCACTCAACAGTCACTCGATGAGTTAATATCTTCAAGGTTGCTAATCCTACTTTTTTGGAATGCTTCCTAATACCACTTCTAATGCTTTACAGCAGTCTGCCAAACAACAGTACCTTATTTTTACCTATGACCCCCAACCCATGATATATACTTAATTCATGTATTTCACCATGTGGCCCACAGAAAGCACATGCACGTTCACCCAATAAACCAAACACATTCAGACTGTGTAGACAAGGCCTCAACTACTGGCAACTGAGTAAATCCTCAATGTTATCCCATAATAGAACAGGGACAGCGACCTGACATCCATTTCCAACTGATCCTCAACCTAACCTTGCCAATGCTAACCTTAGCAAGCACCTGCATGCAGCTGGAAAGCAGTTCTGTATTGCCATTGGCATTGCGATTAAGATGTGTAGTCGCATCAAAGTCAGCGTTGTTTGGCAGCAGGAGGTGCCCCGGCAGCACCAACCCGCATAGTGCTGCAGTGAAGACTTGTAACATGTGTAGGCCACTGTGAGAGAACGGGCCTCAACGACCGGTGGGGGGTGTCTGTACTCCCACTCCCTATATGGCGGAGGAGAGGCACAGGAGACCCCAGCCAAGATTCTCTATTTGGTAGCAATGGCCGAGCAATCAAGGCCTAGCTTCTCAGGAGGTGATGCAGGCTGGTTCTTAAGTACAGTGTATCCCCAAGCCCCCACAAAGGAATATCCACACTCTGTATTGGTTAGAACACAGTCTTTATATAATCAATAGTTAAAGTTATGTACATTCGTCATAGTAACTCACTTTGTACTCTGGCAAAATCTACAATGGCAAATATTTACAATCCTAAAGTGGTACCACCCTAGATCTCATTGAAGTGCATGAACAATACTGTACAATGTCACACAGACCAATAGAGGGAAACCAGCAATAGAGAGAGGAGAGAAAATAAGATGGTTGAGCAATAGGCAGAATACTGACCCCTACCACTAGGCACAGTTCTGTGTGGAGATCCCCCCACCTGGGCAACCTGTAAAGAAAGATATAACACAAGCCCAGTCCATATATTGCTCTGCAAGTCTTATTCTCTCCTATAATGTTTTTACCCCCCCCAATGTACCTGGTGGAGTCGAGTTCCTCGAAAAGGCGTCAACAAAAGTCGAGGGACTCGCTGTTCGGCGACGGGGAATCGACGGCCCTTCTTGAATGCCTTCCCTTTCAAGCGGGAGGCACGGGGCGTCGAACGTCCGTCGACAAACGAGGTAGAACGATGTCGAAGAGGCGGCAGCTTCGTCCGAGCGGTGCTCGTCGGCATCAGGGCGTCGGCGTCCTGCAAGGCGGAGGTGTGCGGGGCACCTCGATGACAATAGTTCTGGACCGCAAAGATTGTAGAGACGGGAGCCCAGCAAGGGCGTCGAGTCGTCCGAGTCTTTGAGGTCGTCGGGTGGCGGGAAACCCACCGGCAGGTTTCTCCTCGGCGCGTTGGTCGTCCTCGACTTTCTCCGGCAGGATAAGCGGTCGACGAAGCGGTCGAGAGAGTCCTTCGATTGAATGTTCTTAGGCAAAGGAGCGGACGGCTCCGGTCGTCGGCTGCACGGCGTCAAGTGTTTCCCACGGCTGGGCAACACAACTTTGACGGGCCTCCAGCGGTTACACAAACCTGCGAACCCTGGTCGACGGCAATGGACCTCGACGGCGTCGATGTCCGGGTGCTTCACTTCGATCTCCTCGGCGGTCCCGTCTCGGGTCGGCAGCCTTTCGAGGGTCTGACTTCCAGGGCGCTTCGGCGAAGATTCAGCGGTGCTCGATGGTCCCTCGGAGCA
The DNA here is from genome assembly GCF_040938575.1 of Ambystoma mexicanum. Classification (NCBI taxonomy): domain Eukaryota; kingdom Metazoa; phylum Chordata; class Amphibia; order Caudata; family Ambystomatidae; genus Ambystoma; species Ambystoma mexicanum. The sequence goes on from NC_090936.1 coordinate 906,218,005, forward strand.
CGGGAAGAGGGCGCCTTACCAGGTCCTCTCTCGGATCAGTCCTCGACGAATTCGGCAACCTTCAGATCTGTCGAAGCAAATGCAGCAGCAAGTCTTCTTCTTCCAGCTGGACGTCGAGGATCAGCAGTTCCAGTTACTCTTGAGTGGAGACTCAGCTTCTGAACGCTTCTGAACCCAATGGTCGCTTCTCAACCAATGGTTCCTTCTGAACAACTTTCAGTGGTGAGAGGTCCCCAGATATACTATCCTCTCTCTCATCCACACTGCTGGCACACACACAGCAGCCAATCATACTGCAGGCCATTCATGCAGTCAGTCAGCCAATCAGGCACACAGTGCATTCAGGCCACACTCCTCCCTTTCAGACACTCACAACAAGGAATGTGGATTGGGACAAGTACCCAGCCATTCAACACTACACACTGCATTCAGGCCAGTTTCGGGCAGGGCTGTCTCAGTCTTTGTCTCACATGCCAGAAACCAGACAACCACAACAAGGAGTGCATATTGGTCACCCACTCCATTCACCCAGGTCCCACCCACAGGAGGTACCCATAACATACAGTCACTGGGAAGGCTCCAGTCAGTCTAGCTGGGCCTTCACAACAACACCATATATGGAACTTCCACCCAACAGCCAGTCAGGGGGAAGGGACAGAGTCAGGGCTTCCCAGGACTTTGGGAAAAACAAGACAACAGGCAATAAAAAACAAGAGGCCACAGGGGCCATCTTGTTTCTATCAGGAATCAACTGATCCCAATGGCAGGGCCTGGGTATCCCAAAATGGAGGATACCCAGAGCACCTGTCACATTCAGCATGGAGCTGCCACCAGCCCATACCCTGCTCTGTGGGCCACCCACAGGTGCCCAAAAACATACACTAGGGGCACAGGGTTGTACCCCTACCCATGGGTGCCATAAGGGTATCCCATGGGTCTGTTCACCAAACCAAAAGAGAGCTGCACTGCCAGGAGTCCCACATGGACTCCTGGGCAGAAAACATGACATAACACACGGTAAAAACAGTAATAGGACAAGGATTCAGAGGCCCTGTCCCTCAGATGCATTTCCAGCATCACAGTCGCCCCCCCCAGACTGAGGTGGAGGGTGTCTAATCTCCCACGGGATAGACACCCTCATCCAGACGGTCAACATACCTTCTGGAAAGGCCATCTGCATTATCGTGACTCTTCCCTGGTCTGTGCTCTATGGTGAAGTCTAGCCCTTGCAGGCTAATGGACCACCTGAGCAATTTCGCGTTCTCACCCTTCATCTGCATAAGCCACTTCAGGGGCTTATGATCTGTTTGGACCTTGAAGGTAGACCCGGTAAGGTAGGGCCTAAAATGCCTAAGGCTCCAAACTATGCTAAAACACTCCTTTTCAACAGTAGCCCACCTAGGTTCTCTACCCTTGAGTTGTCTACTGATGAATATGATAGGGTGTTCTCTCCCTTTGTCATCTAACTGGGACAAGACAGCTCCAATTCCGGTGTCGCAGGCATCCGTCTGGACGATAAAGGGTCGGCTGTAGTCAGGCGCACTTAACACAGGTGCCCTACACAGACTTTCTTTCAAGCCATCAAAGGCCCTCTGACAGTCTTCGGTCCAATTAACCTTCCTAGGCTGCTTGGGTGATGTTAGAGCTGTCAGGGGGGCAGCTTTGGTCCCATAGTCTGCCATGAAATTGCGATAGTACCCAGTGAGGCCCAAAAAGGCTCTCACCTGGGTTTGAGTAGTGGGAGTCTCCCAGTTCTGTACATCCTGTACTTTACTGGAGAGAGGTTGGATTTGACCCCCTCCTACCTCATGACCAAGATAGGTAACTTTCCCCTGAGCTATCTGGCACTTGGTGGCCTTGATAGTGAGGTTAGCCGTTTTCAAGGCCTGCAACACCTTATCCAGATGTGTCAAATGCTCTTCCCAGGTGGAACTGTAGACGGCAATGTCGTCTAAGTAAGCCACACAAAAGGCTTCCAGCCCACTGAGCGCATGGTTGACCAATCTCTGGAAGGTGGCAGGGGCATTCTTCAACCCAAAAGGCATGACCCTAAACTGGTAGAGTCCCTCAGGGGTGGAGAATGCTGTCTTTTCCTTGGCATGGTCCGTCAGAGCTATTTGCCAATAGCCTGAGGTGAGGTCAAAGGTGCTCACAAATTTGGCAGCACCTATGGTGTCCACGAGCTCATCAGCCCGGGGCAATGGGTGCGCGTCAGTTTTGGTGACGGCATTGACTCCTCGGTAGTCCACACAGAACCTCCAATCCTTGGTACCCGCCTGGGAACTTGCCTTGGGGACAAGGACCACTGGACTGGACCAGGGACTGGTTGAGGGTTCAATAACACCCAGATCCAACATCTTGGCGACCTCAGCCTGGATGTGGATCTTGACGGTATCTGACATACGGTAGCACCTGCTTTTGACAGGCACACTGTCACCAGTGTCAATTTCATGCTTACACCACGGTGTAAGGCCTGGCTTCAGTGAAAACAGAGAGGCGTTCTGTTGGAGCAAAGCCCTACAGGCCCTCTGTTGCTCTGTTGTCAAATCTGGAGAGAGATGTACTCCCTCCACTGAACCATCCTGAGGGTTGCTATGCAGCAAATCAGGAAGGGGCTCACTCTCATCCTCTTCTTGCCCTGAAGCTAGCAAGAGACATGAGACCTCTGCTCGCCTGTGGAAAGGCTTGAGCCTGTTGACATGGAATACCTGAGGGGCTACCCCAGAGGCACCCATGTCAACCAGATAATTGACTTCGCCCATCTTGGAGATTATCCTGAAGGGTCCAGTCCATTTGTCGGCCAAAGCTCTAGGCTTTGTAGGCTCCATCACAAGGATTTCCTGTCCCGGAGTCCAATCCACTTGCGAAGCTTTCAGGTCATGCCAGTACTTATTCAATTCCTGGCTGGCCTTGAGATTTGCTGTTGCCTGACCCATCATTTGTGTCATCCTCCGCCTGAGGCCTAACACATAGTCCCCCACTTGCTTGGCGGGACCTGGAGGGGTGGCTTCCAAGCCTTCTCGGATCAAGGCGAGGGGCCCCCTCACGGGATGTCCAAAGAGTAACTCAAAGGGGCTGAAACCAACACCCTCTTGAGGTACCTCTCTGTAAGCAAACAGCAGGCATGGCAGGAGGAGATCCCATTTCCTCCTTAGGGGCTCTTCCAAAGCACCTAGCATGCCTTTGAGAGTTTTGTTAAATCTCTCAACCAGACCATTGGTCTGGGGGTGGTAAGAGGTGGAGAACTTGTAGGTTACCCCGCACTCTTTCCACATGGTTTTCATGTAACTCGACATGAAGTTGGATCCTCTGTCAGAGACAACCTCCTTGGGGAATCCAACATGGGTGAAAATGCCCAGGAGAGCCCTGGCAACCACCTTGGCAGTAATAGTCCGAAGGGGTATAGCCTCAGGGTACCTGGTGGCATGATCAACCAAGACCAGGATGAACCGATGTCCACCTGAAGTGGGAGGGTCAAGGGGACCGACGATGTCGATGCCCACCCTCTCAAATGGGGTGCCAACCACTGGCAACGGCTGCAGTGGGGCAATGACACTGCCTCCAGTCTTGCCAGACAACTGACAAGTTGGGCAGGTCTTGCAGTGGGACTCCACTTCTACTCCCATCCGTGGCCAGTAGAAATGGGCAGAGAGCCTCTGCTTAGTCTTCTTGGTCCCAAGATGACCAGCCAAGGGCACCTCATGCGCCAACTGCAGTAGGAAGGGCCTGTAAACCTGGGGTACCACCAACCTCTTGCGGGCACCAGGTTCAGGCTTAGTGGGCTCACTAACAAGGAGCTCACCCTCCCAATAAATCCGGAAATTCCTAGGCACCTCTCCTTGTGCCTGGGCCAGGGCCTGTTTCCTCAGTCCCTCGAGAGAGTGGCACTCTCTCTGTCCCTTACAGAAGTCCGCCCGGGAGGGTCCCCCTTCAGCTAACAAGCATTGAAGGTCGGGATGATCCTCCGGGTTGAGAACCTCTCCCACAGGAGAGTCTTCTGCCTCTTCTCCCAAAGGAGTTCAGTTTGGGTTTTCCACTGGACCCAGCCCGTCCGGGGCAGGGATCCCAATGGGTGCTGTCGGAACAGCAGGAAGAGAAGGTGCTCCCTCCACAGAGGTGGCCTTCTTGGTCTTCCTTCTTCTTGCCTTAGGCCTCGCCTTTGGCTCGGGTACCTGACCCACAGCCGGACCCGGTGTCACCTGTGACCTAGTGACTGCAGCAGCAGTCATGGGAAGACCATCCGAGATCAACCCCAACTCTACTAGATCATTCCCTAACAAAATGTTAGCAGGGACATTGTCCTGAACCAGGACAGGAAGCTTCGCTGTCTTGTCGCCAATCATGAGTGTGACTAAGGCTACAGGTGATAATTTGGGAGGCCCACCAGCTAACCTGGTGGTTTGCAGAGGAGCACCTTCATAGTCCTCTGGCCTGAGCAGGGTCCTGTCCACCACTGTCATGCTTGCCCCAGTGTCTCTCAAACCAGTAGAAGGCTGGCCATTCAAGAGGACACTTCTCAAAAACCTACGGGTGTTCTGTGGGATAGTCGCCAGTACTTCTGCGTACTGGTCCCAGGCCCCAAGGGACACTAAGGAAATCTCGACCGGAGCACCAAATGTGATCCCGGCAGAGGAGGGGAGGACAGTGGCCTCCACCTCAGACACGGGGTAAGGGTAGGTCAGGCTGACAGCCGTACTCCAAGTGCCTTACCTTTACACTTGGGGTCACCCCTTCTGTGATCCAGAGCCCCACAGTCCCAACAAGCGCCAGGAGTGCGGGGTACGGTACTGGAACCACTGGGAGCCTGCTTTGCAGCAGGTGGACCACTACTCTTATTCCCACCCCCAGATGACTTATCCCCACTAGATTTTTGGGTCTTAGGAGAGGAAGGTTTTGGTTTACCCGACTGTGACTGCTTGGGGGACTCCTCAGCTTTCTGACAGGCCCCCTTCTCTTTGTCCTTGTCCTTCCCACTGGAGTCCTTAGGGGACACCCGGTGGGAGACCCACTTGTCAGCCAACCTAGCCAGCTTAAAGGGGTCCAAAATGTTCTGGTCAGCCACATACTGATGCAGCTCTGGTGAACAGGCTTCAGAGAAATGCTCAAAAAACAAGAGGTGGGACAATTCAACAAAAGTCTTAACCTTGTATCCATCGATCCACCCCATCATGTTCATGTGCGCAGCACTCACCCAGTCAACCCAAGACATATTCTCCTTTTTCTTAAAATCCCTGAACCTTCTAAGGTATTGGGTAGGTGTCTTGCCGAACTTGGCAATCAAAGCAGACTTCATACACTCGTACTGACCCCTTTCTTCCACACTCAGCTTCAGAATACAGTCATACCCGGTTTGAGGCACTCTGCTTAACAAACACTTCGCCCAATCTCTTTTATCCACATCATGAATCTCACAAGCCATTTCAAACGCTTCAATCCATTGGAGGATATCCGAACCCTCCACGAATACACCAACCAAATCTTTCATAAACTTGGTGGCTGGGGACCTGACACTCTCACTGGTTCTAGCTGAAGTCTCCACTCTAGCTTTCTCTAGCTGGATCCTCTGACATTCAGTGTCCTGGCTCTTGAGTTCAAGGTCCTTATTTGTGAGCTCCACTTGTTGAGCCAACTCCTCTTTCTTAAGCTCAGCATCTATTTCCAACTTGCGGTATTCAAAGGCCAATTTCATCCTTAATAACTCAAGCTCTAAGGAATTGCTGGAGTTTGGAACAGAGGCAGCAGGAATGGCGGCATTCCCAGAAACAGATTCAGCAGAAACCCCAGGGGCAGAGTCCTCATTGGTTGCATTCCCTCCCTCATCAAGAGTTTCACTATCAGTCTGGTAGTCCACCAGGGCAGCTATCAGCTCAGCCCTAGACTTATCCACAAAGTCTAACTCCCTAGCTTCACAAGCACTCTGGAGAGCCTCCAAGCTCATCCGAGTTAATTTGCCATTCGCAATAGACTCCATTGTGTGTAATGCAGTTACCTTGTACACAACTAAACCTTAATTTAATAAAGGGCAAATATCCTTTGTAAGTGGCACGGTTATACACTGATTCTTAAAACCATAAGCATCCCACCGCTTGCCACCAGTGTGAGAGAACGGGCCTCAACGACCGGTTGGGGGTGTCTGTACTCCCACTCCCTATATGGTGGAGGAGAGGCACAGGAGACCCCAGCCAAGATTCTCTATTCGGTAGCAATGGTCGAGCAATCAAGGCCTAGCTTCTCAGGAGGTGATGCAGGCTGGTTCTTAAGTACAGTGTATCCCCAAGCCCCCACAAAGGAATATCCACACTCTGTATTGGTTAGAACACAGTCTTTATATAATCAATAGTTAAAGTTATGTACATTCGTCATAGTAACTCACTTTGTACTCTGGCAAAATCTACAATGGCAAATATTTACAATCCTAAAGTGGTACCACCCTAGATCTCATTGAAGTGCATGAACAATACTGTACAATGTCACACAGACCAATAGAGGGAAACCAGCAATAGAGAGAGGAGAGAAAATAAGATGGTTGAGCAATAGGCAGAATACTGACCCCTACCACTAGGCACAGTTCTGTGTGGAGATCCCCCCACCTGGGCAACCTGTAAAGAAAGATATAACACAAGCCCAGTCCATATATTGCTCTGCAAGTCTTATTCTCTCCTATAATGTTTTTACCCCCCCAATGTACCTGGTGGAGTCAAGTTCCTCGAAAAGGCGTCGACAAACGTTGAGGGACTCGCTGTTCGGCGACGGGGAATCGACGGCCCTTCTTGAATGCCTTCCCTTTCAAGCGGGAGGCACGGGGCGTCGAACGTCCGTCGACAAACGAGGTAGAACAATGTCGAAGAGGCGGCATCTTCGTCCGAGCGGTGCTCGTCGGCGTCGGGGCGTCTGCGTCCTGCAAGGCGGAGGTGTGCGGGGCACCTCGATGACAATAGTTCTGGACCGCAAAGATTGTAGAGACGGGAGCCCAGCAAGGGCGTCGAGTCGTCCGAGTCTTTGAGGTCGTCGGGTGGCGGGAAACCCACCGGCAGGTTTCTCCTCGGCGCGTTGGTCGTCCTCGACTTTCTCCGGCAGGATAAGCGGTCGACGAAGCGGTCGAGAGAGTCCTTTGATTGAATGTTCTTAGGCAAAGGAGCGGACGGCTCCGGTCGTCGGCGGCACGGCGTCAAGTGGTTCCCACGGCTGGGCAACACAACTTCGACGGGCCTCCAGCGGTTACACAAACCTGCGAACCCTGGTCGACGGCAATGGACCTCGACGGCGTCGATGTCCGGGTGCTTCACTTCGATCTCCTCGGCGGTCCCGTCTCGGGTCGGCAGCCTTTCGAGGGTCTGACTTCCAGGGCGCTTCGGCGAAGATTCAGCGGTGCTCGATGGTCCCTCGGAGCACGGGAAGAGGGCACCTTACCAGGTCCTCTCTCGGATCAGTCCTCGACGAATTCGGCAACCTTCAGATCTGTCGAAGCAAATGCAGCAGCAAGTCTTCTTCTTCCAGCTGGACGTCGAGGATCAGCAGTTCCAGTTACTCTTGAGTGGAGACTCAGCTTCTGAACGCTTCTGAACCCAATGGTCGCTTCTCAACCAATGGTTCCTTCTGAACAATTTCAGTGGTGAGAGGTCCCCAGATATACTATCCTCTCTCTCATCCACACTGCTGGCACACACACAGCAGCCAATCATACTGCAGACCATTCATGCAGTCAGTCAGCCAATCAGGCACACAGTGCATTCAGGCCACACTCCTCCCTTTCAGACACTCACAACAAGGAATGTGGATTGGGACAAGTACCCAGCCATTCAACACTACACACTGCATTCAGGCCAGTTTCGGGCAGGGCTGTCTCAGTCTTTGTCTCACATGCCAGAAACCAGACAACCACAACAAGGAGTGCATATTGGTCACCCACTCCATTCACCCAGGTCCCACCCACAGGAGGTACCCATAACATACAGTCACTGGGAAGGCTCCAGTCAGTCTAGCTGGGCCTTCACAACAACACCATATATGGAACTTCCACCCAACAGCCAGTCAGGGGGAAGGGACAGAGTCAGGGCTTCCCAGGACTTTGGGAAAAACAAGACAACAGGCAATAGAAAGCAAGAGGCCACAGGGGCCATCTTGTTTCTATCAGGAATCAACTGATCCCAATGGCAGGGCCTGGGTATCCCAAAATGGAGGATACCCAGAGCACCTGTCACATTCAGCATGGAACTGCCACCAGCCCATACCCTGCTCTGTGGGCCACCCACAGGTGCCCAAAAACATACACTAGGGGCACAGGGTTGTACCCCTACCCATGGGTGCCATAAGGGTATCCCATGGGTCTGTTCACCAAACCAAAAGAGAGCTGCACTGCCAGGAGTCCCACATGGACTCCTGGGCAGAAAACATGACAGAACACACAGTAAAAACAGTAATAGGACAAGGATTCAGAGGCCCTGTCCCTCAGATGCATTTCCAGCATCACAGCCACGCCCCATGATGCCTGGAAGCAGAACAAAAGAAGAGGCTTTGGTTCACCAGCATCTGCTCCAAGCCAGAATCTAGAGGTCAGAACGATGTCATATGGGGGTTCATCATTGCATTAAGTACCTTGTGTTCCCCTATGTGTACTTCTATGGGCACATTAGTCCGCTTGTGGGACCTTTCCCTGTTGTTCAGAGGGTTTTACTACTTATTAAAGAGTTGTATGGTAAAATCTTTTACCACTGCAAAACAATTATACAATTGCACGAGTCAATCGTAGAGAAAACCAAATTATATCTTTCACAATTCCATTACAGATAATAAAATCAGCATGTTTATTTGTAGCGCAAATTATGATACCGTGTTTTATACAATTCTCTAAGATTCTCACAATCAGTCAAAAGGTGTCTTGCTGTTTCTATTTCCAAATTATATATGCGACATAGACACTCCTGATATGGGATTTCTTTTCCAAGCACCCATTCTAGACATATGAGGTCAATACAATATTGAAGGTTGCCATGCCGCTATTTGTGGCATGGCTACCCCTATTCCGGGTACCGGGTCCGGTTTCCCTGAATAGGGAAATTCCAGGCCATTCTGACCTTGGAGGGCAGGGTATTTCCCCATTCAGGGAACCCATCCCCATTCGAGCCCGCATAGGGCTCAATGGGAATGGGGAGCATGCTAATAACGCGCCCGTTAATTACGGGCCCGTTGTTAGCATGCTGGTCAATGGCGGAACCTGCTAAGGACATTTGGTAAAACCAGGCTTTCTTAGCGGGTTCCGCGAGTGGACCTCGTAATAGTGCGTTAGGGGGTTAATGGGGCAGGCCCTATTAACCCCCTACCACCAGGGTTGTAATGACCCCCATAGTGTGTAGCAGCTCTAATCAAATCTGCATAATAAACCTTCTCACTTTCCCATTATACAATTTCTCGATATAACTGAATGGCACATTAACCGGAAAACCTTGTTTTATGTATAGAGAGTATTTCGTTTTCGTAGCTAAATTCCAATTTTTTTTATTTCTGTTCCATATCTTTGCTTTGGTGTTAATAATGTTTTCTGCCAATGTAAGATTAATGTTCTTTTCTAGCACAAATGCAATATCTTCAATGAAAAGAGTAACCTCCGAAAGCACTGTATGAAGTAGTCAAATGTATCATATTAGAAAAGGTAGGTAACATAGCATTAGGACACTCTTTCGCAGATAGCATTTTATATACACAAGGCCACTGGCTATTTTTTTTTGGGTGCATAAAGATGTCAACCCCATTTGGCAATTTATTAGTTCGGCCAGTGTGGATTTAGGTATTCCTAAGGAACTACGACATAATTTCCCCTCTAGGGATTTTAACCATTTCATCTCTTTGTTAGTAAAAGCCTTGAGTCCATAAAATGCACTAAGAACAACACACAATTTATACATTCTCATAAGACCTATGATTAAGTAACCACCTTTAAACGTTATAATATTTCTTACAAAATTAAATCTTTTCTCCACTTTGGTTCTGATAGTTATTACTAATTCTGACGACTTTAAGGTGTTTGATATATTGATACCCAGATAGAAATAAGAGCTCAAAACCTCTATGATCTCATTGTTGATCTTCCAGACAAATGTATTCTGTTTACCCTTATTGGCATGTATCGTCATAACTTTCATTTTATTTAAATTACAAATGAGACTGTTTGCCACAGAGTATTTTAATAATGCAACTAACCTTTGTTGCAGTTCTATTGGCATCTTCTTAATAGAATAGTGTAATCGGCATTGACTAGACATGTCACTTGTTGACTTCACACATGATAGGGAAAGTTATAACACTTGTCTAATTCATCTCTGAGGTCTGCAACATAAAGATTATATAGGGTTGGAGCTAAGGGGCAGCCTTATTTTAATCTATGCTTGATCGCAATATTCTTACTCATGGGCCCTTCCTGGTTAATTCTCAATTGCACCATGGTATCAGTGTAAAGTTCTTTAAGAAAGTGCAATATTGACAATTGGAGGTTCCATTTTATTAGTTTATTTCAAAGTTCCCCACATTATACAGAAGTGAACGCTGCTCTATAATCAATAAAACAGATATAAAGTATGCATCTTTATTCCTTAAAGTTTTGCTTATGAGATAAGTCAAAGTCCATAGATTAGATAGAGTCACTATTCCCTTTATGAAGCACGATTGTTGGATTTTGAGCAGATTTTTCACTTTATCCAGGCATTAATTTCTTGCAGCAGCATTTGGGAATGTGGGAATAAAGCTTCGAGCTGGCTGCCACCATTTAAGTAGATGATAGTTTTATGGACTATCCCCTACACACTTTTTAAATATTGGGATCACAATTGAGAACTTTCAGCTATTAGGCACGTTCCCTGTATTATTGATCAGAGTAAATAAACTATTCAAGATGATAACCCCGTTCTTCAGATACTTTTTCATAATTAGGTTAGAGGAGCCTTGGATGCTTTAATCTGATCCATCATACGCTCCAGCTCTTCTACCAAACATTGTAAGATATATTTTTCCCCAATGTAAGTCCAATCTGATTCACTCACTTTCTCAGTTATTTCTATGTTGTAGAAACTTCAGTTATACACAATCCATGAGGTCTCTGGTATGGGGTTAATTTCTTTCTCATGTGTGTAGATTCTGTATGTACTTTATATATTTTATATATATATATATATCCCAACATTTTCGAGAATCAGTATTTTGCAAGGCATTAAACATGAGTTGCCATTGTCTCATGATAGCTGAACTTTTATGTAATTTTACAAAATGTGTAAATTTTGTTTTAAGTGTCATTTCTACATTATGAGCGGGTTCCCCAGCTAATGTAGCTAATATCATTTGTGAGTAGATTTTTTGTTGTTGCAGTGATGATGTCAAAACATTTTCCATTGGTCAACTGTTTAGATGAGTTGTTTATATTTATATAATATTTAGACTTTTCTAGCAACAACTTAAAATGTTCTTATTCAAATTGTCTAATATGAGAGCCTTCAAATAGAAGATTACAAGACTGTATATTGAACATTTCCATATTTCTTTGCGTCCAATTAATTTGGTTCCCTGCACGAATATGGTTGTAATTCCCCTCTAGCAACACTTTTTTTACTGCATTTGCTCCACAGTGTGAATTTCACGATTACAGGGTTACTAGCAGCAGTAGGAATTATCTGAAAATCTCTAATCACCTTAAAAACAGCACCTGGCAAGAAACAAAGTCTATCCATGTCAACTACAAACTAGTGTAAACTGGTCAATTAACTTTGTTCGCAATGTGCAATTGAAGTAAACAGTTGGTATTAATAAAGTTGGACCATAAATCATAAGTATCAGTATACTCATCACTCACATATTCTATTGCCGTAATTCCAAAATGGTTATCGGTTAGTGGCAGTTCCAAAGATTGGCCCCTTACTTCAGGGGGGAATCTGTGAAAATTCCAATCAACCATTATTATATACCGGCCATTTGAATCTTCAAATAGCCAAACATACATTTTTTCGATAATCTCCACAGTTGGATGAATGGCACCAGGTGGATTATACACATTGAGAACAAGAACCAATTGTTCAACTCACTCATGGAAGAGCAATAATAGCTGTCAGAAATATAGGGACCTTCATATATTGCATTACATTTCCTAAAAGCATATATATTTTTTGCGCAAAATCAAGAGAACACTTTAAGGCCTGCCTCTCAAATTTTACTTAGCAAATGTTTGTATGTTTTGATAACCATCAAGCATAATGTTACGATCGAGCCACGTCTCCTGCAATACAAACAAATCAGCCCCACGTAAAGCTGATTGACCTAATGGATTAATAGTAAATTAACTAAAACCTCTGGTGTTCCATGATATGGTCACCAGTTTATACTCTTCTTCTCTTGTAGATCATGAGATGTCATCCAGGTCTTCTTCTAAGAGTCAATAGACTCCCTTATTTGGGGGCAGATTAGAATTAGTGTTCAATGCCATCATCATTTTTTTAACTAAAATGTGTATTTCGGAACTGGAAAGGTTTGTTTCTTTTTCTGTTGTCAAGCGTCTATTGCCATCATCTTTCTGGCACTGCCTCAAAAATTCTTTGGAACTCTTATCCTAACTCTAGAAACCCTATCGAGCTGGCCAAAATGAGTTCAGGGATACCAAATGGATTATCGCCTAGTTCAGATTCTTTGTGGAAGAAGGAATTTCCACCAACGTGATATCACTGGATATTATAATTGCTAGTTGAGGCAGACTGTGAATCAGTTCCAGAACGTTAGCTCGATTTAAAAAGGGGCTATGAGTCATTGCAAAAACGTCAAAGATTTTATTTTGGCTAGAATGTTGTGCAGTTCCCTTCTACATGTTCAATCAGCATTCCTCCTGGGACACTGTCTTGCTTACACTGGGTTCCAGTCTCTGCGTATTATTAGCTGATGAGAAATCTGGGATGGACCCATAACAGGACTCATCCAATCTGCTTGCTCATTCAAACTAGTCTGGGCCACCGGTTGTGAATTCATAGGAAGTGGGGTGCTGGTCTGTTGTTTAGCTAAACATCAAGAGAACCCAACTTTTTTTATTTCCTCCTTGCTCCCCTCTTCCACCCTGTACGTCATGCAGTACTAGTTTAAAGCCATCCTGTGTTTCTCAGCAGATTACATTCGTACGCAACGTTTCCACTAAGGATTACGCAGAAATAGAAAGCTCTGTATTGGGTATCTGAATATTAACATTGTTTATTTATTTTATTTTTACATTTGTAAAGCGCCTAAGCCCAGAGGCATCAAGGCGCTGTTTCAAGACCAGTTACTCAGAAAGGAAGCTTCATATGATATGATATGGCATTTATAACGCGTCTATGCACAAGTGTTTCAAGGTGCGTCAAGGCAAGGGAGGGACAGAGGGAGGACAGAGACAACAATCTTACTTGGCGCAGTAACATTGTGATTGCGCAAGTGCAGGGGAGAGGGAGGGGAAAAAGTGTCATGGGAAGGGGAGGATGGGTGAGTGCCACACAAGGGATCAAAACAAGAAGTAGTGCAGCCAGCAGGTGGCAAGTGCATGGGTTAAAATGCAGACAGCAGGTGTCCAATAAGTGCATTTAAGGGGACTGTAGGGTTACAGAAACAGATCCAAGTGCAGGGGTTGCCAGGAGGCAGTGCGGGTGTGCAACTGGGTGTGCAGGGAGCTGGGTACGAATTCAGAGGGTGCCAGGTCACCAGTGCAGTATCAGACAGGAGATCAGCAGGGGAGAGGAAGAGAGAAGGCAGAAGCAAAGAGGAAGGTCTTGAGGAGCTTCCAGACCAGAGATGGTTCTGCTCCAGTTTCAGAGAGGCAGGGACGCTGTTCCAGAGAGAGGTGTCAGCCAAAGGAAGAGATCTACCCCTAACTCGTTGCTTGGAAACAGACAGACAATTTGAGATGAGAGAGGCGGCAGAGGGGATCCTGAAAATGAGATGTGTCATCCGCATAGCACTGAAAGTTGGAGCAGAGATGAGCAATGCGGTGGGCGAGAGGTGCCAGGTATTGGTTGAACAGCCAGGGCGAAAGATTAGACCCCTGGGGAACACCACAGGTAGAGAGTGAGATAGAAGAGAGGAAGGGGAAAAGCATTACAGAAATATGAGAGGTGCTTCTTCTTTTTACAAGCCTTTTTCCGCTTCTGCCACAGGGTCTCTTTATGTTACACTTTTTGCTTTTATGAATATTGACCAAGGGTGAGGCCTGCTCCTCTTCATTTAAAGATGAAATGGAATCTTCCTCACTATTTTCCATTTTGGGTACTTCTATAACTTATTCACCACCAATGGTTATCTGGCACCTTCCCATTTTTATTCGCTTGCTTTCCCTTCATAGACTTAAAACCAGCTTTGTTACAAAGCACCACATCCTGTAATTTAGTGAGGCCCTCTTTTAAAACCTGGTGCTTTCTAGATATAGAGTCGCATAAATTAAACAGAGCTTCTAAAATTTTAAGAGATTATGGGTCTTGAGGGTCCTCATCGTCCGAAGAGTCAATTCTGATATTTCTGCTTGCCTCTGCGTTTTGATCATAATAGGATCCACGATTTTCATAACCACTGAGATGAACAGGTTTGCTTGAATATTTAAGGGTTTGTGAAAAGCTGTTTTGTTTTCTTGCGCCATTTCAGTGCCACCCCTCTTCTCCCAGACCGTCTCAATAATTCCTGCCACCGGCATCTTTTGTATGCAGTTCCTAGCCAGAGCACGATTGCAAGCAGCTCCAACATCAAAACAGAGCGGATATTCTTAAAAACAGCGGGCTTAAATCAACAATATCACATGAGCTGGCTACAGCCCACTTAAGTACTTAATGCCTTTCGTAGTAAAAAGCTGACCAACATGTTTAGGGTGGGCTCTCAAATGCCCAGATTAGTTGGACATGAAACAAATGTCGTTCTTTCCCTTCTTGACGAGTCCACCTGCTAATTTGCTGAGCCGCTGACAGGCTGCAGACCACTTAAACCAGCCACTTTACTGCGTTGCGTCAAGCGCTGCAAATGGCATTTTGCAGACGGCCGGAAAAGCTTCACACAGAACTCCGCCTCTAAGGAAGAAATGAACAGCAGGCTCCAGGTAAGAAGATCAGCAGCCACTGTAGACCACTAAAACCAGCCACTTTACAGCACCATGCTCAGTGCTGCAAATGGCATTTTGTAGACAGCTAGGAAAAGCTTCACACAGAAGAGATCGTATCTCTATTGAACATATTTCCAAAGTGGGACAGCACGGTCTTTGAGTTATTCCATGTTAGCTAGAACATCATCTGCATCCACGGCTTGGTGTGCTAATTGACAGATGTTGTGCTTAATGTTTTATTGCAAAGCCTTGGTCATGATACACCGGGATTGCTGGCTAATCACATTTATTTTTCCAAGCTCACAGACCTTTATTCACATCCCTTACTATGGCAATGCTGTGTTTGTCCCTGTCTGCAGTGTTTTGTATTTAATAAGTAAGGCCTTCCTTGATGCACTACGTTCTGCATCAAACCAGGTCTTTTTCCTGCTTTTGCTCTTTGTAGACCGAGAAAGGGTCACTGGGTGCTTTGCCTCAGCAAACATTTTATAAAAACGGTTAGGCTAATGGGCATGATGGTATGATAATAACTGGGTAAGGTGGGTACGAATCTATTGTGCATCCTGGTACATCCTGATCTCCTTTTAGTTTGACCCATTGGACCCTTTTAAGGATTGTTAGTTCAATACTTGTGTCCTTCATTCTGTCAATATGTGGATGGATTAGGGTGCAGAGACAGGGATTGTGATCACTCTTTATCCTTACCTCCACCCTAAAACTACTTGAATCTCCCCGTGAACAAAGATTGAGCAGGATGTAATCAATATGGGAAGATTATGTTCTGATCTGTGTATCGGGTGAGCTGGACTGTCCCCAGTCCTCCTTCCATTACTACATGCTCCTAGTCCCTCTGAGAGCAGTAATGCAGTGACCTGTTCTGTATGTCCGTAAGGTAAGCCTGGTGGACAGGCAGAGAGGGAGGAAATCCCCCAAATCTCACCATCATTCTCTATTAGACTATTTAGGGCCAGGCAAGGTTCGAGCTGTGGATTAAAGCCGCCTGCCACAACTATGCCGTTACAGGTGTTGCCTTATCAACAAAGAACAGGAGCTTGCTTTCAGGCATATCAATTGTGCTTAGCTCTGTTCTCAAATAAATATTGACAAGTAGGTAACACACTGGAGGAGATAACTTTACTTGAAGTGCCATTATATGGGGAGAGCATGGTACAACATATGTACATGAAGCATTCAGTGAAACACTGACCAAAGTTAACAAACCCCCTTTCGGTCTGCCTCTTTCTCCCTTTGTAACTGAGATACTATATATGTTGGTATCACTCAAATTAATGGGATCCAGAGCGTACATTTCCTGAAGGCATATAATATTGTAGCCATTGACATGCTGGTGCCAATTAGTTGCTTTGAGATTGTTGCACAAACCATGTATGTTCCACGAAAGCAGAAAGAGTCAGAGGAATTAGTCCTCAGCACAAGCTCTTTAAATCCTGGCACAGTGGTGATAACAACTTATCCTTTGACATTATCAGTGGTCTGAATAGCATTGCCTTCCCACCAATCAGAAAATGTCGCAGGACCAGATTTTATTCCAGTTGACATTTTTAAAGGGCAACTAGAGCTATTGACCACCTTTCTCACAACATTCTCTAATGGCCTCCTTCTCATTGGGAGGGTGCCAGACAACTGGCAAGGGGCAATTTTAGTCCCAATCTATAAAAAGGGGGCACGTAATCTTCCCCAAAATGACTGCCCAATCTTACTGTTGGATTCTACTGGGCAGTTCTTTGGTAAGGTTTTAGAGAATATATCGGAGGATTTATGTCATAGCCATAAGATTCTATCCCTCCTGCAAGTTGGCTTTAAAAAATAGGGTTTGACCACTGACCGAGTGTTTCAGCTTTTATTAATCTTAGATATGTTGGTACTATTTAAAAGGCAAACAATGTATTGAGCCTCAAATCTCCAAAATGCTATTCCCCTGGTTTCTTGCCACAAGCTTTGGTTGCTTTTGGAACAGCTATCAATTCCAGTTGACTTTATAAATGCGATCAGGCTGTCATATACAGAGAATGATGCAGCTATCAGAGATGACCTATATATGGGCTATACCGTTTAATATAAATGTAGGAGTCAGACAAGGGTGTGTCTTGGCGCTCTTGCTATTTTCTCTGTATATAAACAATCGGAACAAAAGAGGCATCATGTTTAACCTTTACTTTTCTGGAGGGAACTCCCTCATTTTTGCAACGGTTTTAAAAATGCATGTTATGTTTATTTGAACATGCAAGTGTATGCGTGACACAGTGTATATGTCTGTTGATTAGAAAGCCCTCCAGTGATAATGAGGAGTTGCACCAATAAAACCAATTAGGTTCTTGATGTGTTGCATATCAAATAGCATTGTGGGAACATAAGAATGATAAAAAGAGCTTTATATCTGGCATAGAGGTCTGTGAGAGTTACATGATTTAATCAATAAATACCTAATGCATGCTGGGTTTGGTACGCATTTCCTATATTTTTAAAACAAAAGTCATCCCCATAAGAAGGTTTTTGTAAATATCGAGCATATGTACAAGTTTGGCCAGCAAAGACTTTAGCTGTCAGAGTGGAATGACTGCAACAGCTTGAAATCACTCATGCATTGTTGTGGCTCAGCCAGACTCTGGAACAAAAATAACTTTATGTTTAAAACAATGACATCATTGACTGCCCACTTCCTCTGCCTCACTCAATAGTTAACGAGAAACCCGTAGCATGTGTGGCTAATAGTTGACATTGCCGCTGTTCATAATTTGCATACCAAAGCCCAAGAGGACTACACAGACTCTCATAGCCACCTGTCTCTTGGTGCCAATCAGCAGAGGACCTTCCAAATATAACAAATACATTACTACATAAAACCCTCCCTCTCAACTGTAATAGCCCTGACCCCCGCTGGGGATTGAGCGACGGCCCCATTGCAACACATCCGGCAGTGGTCTTCATTACTATGGTAAACCCAAAGATACAAGCCAGGATGGATACATTTGCCCACTCCAACAAGCCTCCCCCATCATCAGCAGTTTCCCCAGATCAACCTCAGTCCCAACTGGACATGGCCGCCTTGAATCAAACATTACTTGCACTAAAAAACAGCACAGACAGCTTGGGGGCAAAAATCGATGCGTTAACATGTAAAGTTGACATGTCCGCTATACAAATAGGCAAATTCTGCAGGCGCATGTCCAAAGCTGAGTAACCGATTGGTGATGGAGAAGGTAAGGTTGCCACACTCCAGCGGGAAATGTTAGAAATGCAACAAACTATGAAGGAGGTTCTGGCCAAGAATGAGGACTTGGAAGGACGCTCCAGACGGAACAGCATTCGGATAACAGGCGTGCCAGAACCAACTGCTATTGAAAATATGGAGAAATTTGCTGAAACATTACTGGTGGATATCCTGAACAACCCACTGCTCACCACAATGGTCATGGTTGAAAGTGGCCATTGGTCCCTGGCCACTCATCCGCTGGCCACTCGTCTCCCCCCGGAGCACCCCTGAGCGCCCGATAATAGCCAGGATCTTTAACTACAAGGACCGTGACATCATATTGCGCTCTGCCAGGGAAAAAGACGAGCTGCGCTGGGGCTCAGCCACTAGCCGTCTGTTCCCTGACTTCAACCCTGGAGTGCCAGATCATCGAAAGACATTCCTAACAGCTAAATCAAAAGGGAGTTAAATATGCAGTGCTATTTCCCGCCAAGCTCTGGGTTCAGCACAATGGGACCACAGTCTTTTTTACCTCACCTGAAGCGGCAGAACTTTTTGCATCAAATTTACCTGACCTTGGAGGATCGCCTAGACACTCAACTCGACATCCCAGGCAGGTGCAGTGGTCGGATGACACCCACGTGCTCTTTATCAATGGCTCAAATAAGACTCTGGGGCCCCCCGAACAGGGCCCAGTTGTGATAAGTTGACAGTCGCTGCCATATGGAGCACACTGGCTGCCTCTAGCGCTCCACTTTCCACAGCCACTGCAGACTGTTCTGATTGAAGTTTAAGTTTAGTTGGCTTGGGAGCCGGTACGTTACTTTTTCTGGCGTGGGAGGGTGCGGGGAGGTGGGGGGCCAATGATTTGGCTCAAATGTTTACTGGTTTGGGATGTTAAGTATTCAGGGATGCCTTCAATGACTCAAACAGGTTGCATTATTTGGACGCAAACAGGTACGAGGTTTATCACAGAGCACGAGCTACATGCACACCACATAACGTCTGCTACCACCAGGGGCGTGAGCAATCCATTTTTAGGCGGGCGCACAGGGACAACCCTGACAACACTCACATGAAATATAAGGGGGCTTTATAAGAAGCTGCGACTAATTGCAAACTATAGCAAAAACCACGGGGCAAATGTGTTAAGCCTACAAGAGACCCATCTGGCTTGTGGTGCCCCCTTCCCGGAATACCACGATGGGGCATCCATAGATATGACTCCTACTTCACCTCACACTCCAAGGGACTCACCATTTAAATACACAGTTCGCTGCAATAAAGACTACATGAGCAGATCAAGGTTGAGGAAGGGCGATTTACCATGTTAGCGGGAGAGATGCTGGGTACCATATTTCTCCTGATAAATCTATATGCACCGAAAACTGATTGTCCAAAGTTCTTCCACCAATGCGCCAGACATATACGCAAGTTCCCAGGCTACGAGACCATATGGGCTGGTGATATTGATCTCGCCCTTACGCTAGATCCAGACAGATCGGCAACAACACAATTCGCCCTCCCACAGGCAGTGAAAGCATGGACCACCATTTCTCAGTACCACGATCTAATTGACGTGTGGTGGAGCAAACACGTGGACACCAGGGAATACATGTTCTTCTCAGGAGTACACGGCAACGCTTCCAGAATCGATTATATAATGGCCACAACACCCATGTTGCGATCCGTCACTGAGGCTTCTATCCTTCCCCGGACCCTGTCTGATCACTCATCAGTAATGGTTCACTTTGTGGTTGCCCCCAGTCCTCCTAGCCCACTCTGATGGCATTTCAGAGCCACTGCCCTTGAGGACGTGGCATTCCTCTCCGAAATCAAGCAAGATATTAGCACATACTTTCATGCACATGACCAGTCGATCCCTGACCAAAGAACGATATGCGAAGCCTTTAAGGTCTAGATAAGGAGGTGCTGTATCTCAAAGGAAGGGGGAGTACTAAAGGCCATACACCGAACCATGCGTGCGTTAGAGATAGGAATCCACGAAGGGGAAAACAGGCAGGGGATACTCGACGCACCCGAATTACGTCAGGAACTGCATTCCCAAAGAGAGGAGCTCTTACAATTAGCTAACAGTGGGATAAGTTTATCGGGGACCCAATCATGGCAGTGAGGCACGGGGAAGGAGATCATCCGAGTAGGACCCTGGTATAGGCCATTCGCAAGGAACGCCCAGCCAACAATATAACAGAAATTGAAGGCCCCGATGGGGCGATTATTAAACACCTGCAGGGGATCAATAATGCATAGAGGGAATATTATGAACGGTTATATAGCACTTGACCCACTACCGGACACGACAAACTGATATGATATCTCAATGAGGTTGCCCTGGGCTGGCTGGATCGGGACCAAGGGGGCACTCTTAAAGCCCCCATTACGGAAGAAGAAGTACTCAATGACATTAAATCGTTACCCAGTGGGAAGGGCCACGGAATGAATGGCATAACAATAGAGTTCTATAAGGCTTATGCCGATCTAGTGAACCCGCATCTGATGGCCATGTATGATAGTGCACTAGCCAGCTGTAACTTACCAGAGTCTACCAGATCCGCCCTAGTAACGGTCCTGTTTAAGCCCGGGAAGAACCCCATCATATAGGCCCTTATCATTAATAAACACAGACAATAAAATACTGGCAAAATATTAACAGACCGTATCGTTCCTCATATGCCGGCATTGGTGCTCCCTGACCAAGCTGGCTTCATAAAAGGCAGATCCACTCAAAATAACCTTAGACGCTTATTTACCCTAATGCACAATATTAACCCCAAGATGCCAATGGGGATCGCCGCCCTCAATGCCGAAAAGGCCTTCGACTCTGTTTAGTGGCCCTTTCTTTTTGAAGTCCTTCAACGTTCTGGGTTTGGGCTCACCTACATCAGCTGGGTTAGACTCTATATACAGCTCTGCGAGCAGCTATATACACAAAAGGGTCAATCTCAAAGTACTTTCAACCCACTCGCAGCACCCTCCAGGGGTGCCCCTTTTCACCAGTCCTCTTTGCCCTCCTGATGGAGGCATTGGCTTGCCATATCCGCGAGTTACATGCACACCATGGGATATGTGTTCAGACACATCTCTCCACTATATCCCTATATAAGCATCCACAGCGAAACTTAACTCCATAGACTCAGAAGGTAGGCAGTTTTGGAGAACATTCTGGGCTAAGGATCAACTGGGACATGTCTGAAATCCTTCCCTTAACCCCGGTGGTGCAACAGACAGATGTGGGTGATAGATTCTGGTGGTGCCCACAAGGGATGCGCCATCTTGGCATTGTAGTTTCCACCTCACGCGACAGGCTATAAAAGGACAACTATATATGCCCCTTTAGAAAATAATTGAACATAAAATAGAGACATAGACACTACTCCAAATCACTCAGGCAACGCGCGTAGCCCTGGCCAAGGTGGTTATACTCCCCAAACTCCTGTATGTCTATAATAATGTACCAGTATGGCCCCCTCTCAGTCACTGGAGCTGCACACGCAGCATGATGACCAGAATAGTCTGGGCAGGGGAGCAACCTAGGATAGCCCACGACATGTTAATACGTCCTTATGAGGCCGGAGGTCTGGAATATCCTGATATGTACATATACTATTTGGCAGCCCAGCTTCAATACATAGCTGGTTGGAACTCCCCCAACACTGACTCCCAGCACTCTGCACAAGCGATAGCTGTCGCCACTCCTGACACACTAATGGACATGCTTTGGGGAAATCGGACTGCAGTTCCAAGGGGAGAGATCCAACACATAGCGGTGTCATGCAACGCCTGGGAACGTATGAATCAACTTCTGGGCACCAACCCCACCTACCTGCCTAATCTACCACTGTATAATATTACTGGGATCCCCCTGACGCACGAGAGATCATTCAGGGAGCACTTTCAAATTTTAGGAGCTCAGACTATGGGAGACTTAGTACATGATGGGAGATTCATATTCTAGGAGGAGCTGTGCTCAAGGGGTGCGCACAATACCATAACGCTGCTACACTATTACAACTTCCCACAGGCCCCCACCGCTCAGCCTGCGAAATGCTATGTAACTAGCCACATTACTTTCAAGTAGCTAGTACCCGCTATTTACAAACTGGTCAGGTCCGGGAAAGAACCGAAACATTACACTTACAAAATTAAGTGGGAATCTTCCCAGGGTAATTCTCTAAATGATGGAAACACATCAGCATGCAAACACGTTACATTTCCTTGATGGGCAATACCGACTCATCCATTACAAATTCATACATCATATTTATCACTCAACCGTCTCTGTGATAACCTGGGTATCAGTGGTCAGGCTCTGGCGTGGTTGACTTCTTTCCCCTCTAACCGACCCTCCCAGGTCCAACTGGGGTCCTTCCTCTCTGAATCTTTTTCTCCACCTGTGGTGTCCCCCAGGGATCTAACCTCTCTCCCTGGCTTTTCAACCAATACCTGGCACTCCTTGCCCACCGCATCGCTGCTCTCTGTCTCAACTTTCAGTGCTGATGATACCCAGCTCATGTTCAGGCTACCAACTGCCTCCTCCTCTCCTTCCCTCATCTCTGACTGTCATCCAGGAGTGGTGTGCTGCCAACGACCTCTGCCTTAATGCCAGTAAGACTGAGATTCTACTCATCGGCACACCCACTCCCTCCTTCCCTGCAGCTCTCTGGCCGGCCTCTCTTGGCCATCTTCCTACTCCCACCTGCAAGGCTAAAAACCTCAGGGTCATCTTCAACTCTGCTCTCTCCTTCTCCACTCACATCTCTGACGTCTCTAAGAAGTCACACTACCAGCTGCACCTCCTCAGAGGTATTCTTCCTTTCCTCTCCTTCCCCCAGAAGCTCACTGTCTCCAGAGCCCTGGTCCTCTCTAAGCTGGACTATTGTAACAACCTCTATCTAAATATGCCTGCCTCTACACTCCGCCCTCTGCAACATATCCGGAACAGGACTGTGAGGCTTGTCCTTGGCCTCAAGCCCAGGGATCGTATCTCTCCAGGACTGAAATCTCTGCACTGGCTCCCAGTGGCTGCAAGGATTAAGTTCAAAACCCTCTGCATTGTACACAATGCCTTCTGGGGCCTAGGGTCGCAATACCTTCAACTCTCTCTTCCTAAATATCTTCCTTCTCGAGCTCTTCGCTCATCCGCCTCCAACTCCATCACTGTCAGTCGCTTCTCCAGGCAACGAGTTGGTGGCAGATTTCTCTCGTGGGCTGGGGCCTCTCTCTGGAACAGCCTTCCTGCCTCCCTGAAACTCAAAGAGAACCATCTCCGGTTCCGTAAGCACCTCAAAGCCTTCCTCTTTGCCTCTGCTTTCTCTCCCCTCTCCCCTGCTGATTTCCAGACTGAAAATACTTGGGTTACCTGGCCACCCTTTCTGATCTCTGGCTCAGGCCCCATCAATTTCACACTTGCACTGCCTCCCCGGCAACTCCTGCACCTGGGGACCGTTGTCCTGTATCCCTACAGTCCCCCTACCAGCACGTGTCTGCACTTACTTGCCACTTGATGGCCGTTTATTTATTTTTTCTTATTTATTCCACTTTTCCCATGTACTGCACTTTCCCCGCTCCCTTCCCCCACGCACTTTTCCTTTTCCCCCCTTCCCATGCACTTTCGCAATCTGAATGACACTTGGCCTAGTAGGATCGTTGTCTGTCCTCCCTTTGTACCCCCCCCTTGCCTCGTCGCACCTTGAAACACTTGTGTATAGGCGCGTTATAAATATCATATCACGTTCACCTTGAGTAGGTCCTACTGAGAGAGACCACCCACCTGCAAGAGTGCGGCGATGAGCCAGCTGATTTTCACCATCTTGTGTGGTGCTACCCCCGCATCAGATCTTTCTGGGATACTATAGGGGGAGAGATGTCTGAAATGCTACCCCCTGCAAAGTATGACACACCCAAACTCTGGCTGCTGGCCCTAATCGAAGGAGGAACCCGGACGGAGAAAAATCTGTTAGATATGGCTACAGCAGTGGCTAGGTATTTAATGGCAAGATTTTGGGGCAGATCCACCCCCCCCCCCACATTCTCAAGGTGGCTGGATGGCATGAGGCTATATGAACAAAGAGAGACCAGATATGCTGACACATTACCTGCCTCAAGCCGCCCATTTCACTATTGGCTCCCACTTTAGACAACACCTGTTGGACATTGCCCAAAGAACACAGTCCCCAGAATTAACTTCAGGTTGCTAATTTATGCCTGGTGGCTCATGCCCGCGATGACAGCTACACCAGGACACCGTAACTGCTGCCACGGCATGTTCTCTATGTGATACCTACAACTTAAGATTAAAATGTAATGATTATTGCCGTTCCTATTTGCAAATATGTGTGATTCGACAAAGTGGGATGGTGGGTAGGGGATGGGAATGTGTTGTTTGGCTCCGGCCTATATCTGTTGTTGGTAAAACACTTTTCTTTTTTAAAGTGTTAACCCAAAGGTACATCTACCAGATGGCTATTGTGTTTAATCAGTAATGAACATTATGTGCACATCTTTCTGCCCCCCTAAAAATAATATTTGGCAGTCCTGGCAGGAAGCCATGCTCAAATGTAATTGTGTTAGTTCTGTGAAGAATGACCTGGTATTTAATACACGTAAGTAATCTAGTGTTCCTGGTTTTACTGTCTCAACTTTCTTCATAGCATAGAGAGGAATAGCACACTTTCTTTCCTAAGACAACACAGTGATATATATCTTTTTAATCATTTGTAATAGCGTTGCATACATATATGAAAACAATCAAGTTCGTATGCTGTCAAGCATATTATACTGGTATAACCTGCAGTTTGGTGAACTTACATTAATTCCCTCTGGCATTTATTATGGCTAGCGTATGCTGTGTTTAATATAGATGGCGATTTTATTGAAATTATATTCTGTTTTTCCTGCATATGTTGATGGAATTTGTCTGAAATTAACTTCACTTGACTAAAAATAAATGTAAGTAACAGCCATATAAAGAATATATCAGGCTTCTAAACCTTTCAATGTTATCCAAGTTAAGCTTGAAGCATTTCACAATTCAGGCTGCAGGGATATGTAGAAGGTGCCATTTGAAAAGTGGCTCTCCATTGCTTATTTACATTTGTACATGTATACCCTGGATCAAATGTTGTAATAGGCAAATATTTATAATATATGATTCAGTGAAAAAACTTTGTTAAAGGGACGTTATGGTTAAGTTGCGCTACTAAAAACCTATGAAATTCAGTGAAAAAATGTTGTTAAAGGGACGTTATGGTTCCAAGTAAAACCGAAAAACCCTTGAAATTCACCAGTTATGGTAAGCTAAGCAACCATAACTCACGCCACCACCGTGCACTGCTAAGCCTAACACCCAGGACATCAAAGATGACATCACAAATGTCATTGATGACATCACTGATGACATCACATGTCTGATGCCCCCTTTTTTCCTTTACTGACATATCTAGGCCACATGATTTTTTATAGTAAATGTACTATATTTGTAGACTTATCCTTCAAGTATGTTCTTACAATAATTCCCTTATGGTCTAGTCATATCATATGAAACATATAAATAGGGGAAGACACAACCTTGAAAGACAGCAAAACTTTTTGTGCATTAAAATTATCAATAGAGTTATCAGCACTTTCTGATAGTTTTGATGTTTTTTTATTACTGTACTTTCCCTGTATATGCTCATATTTTTATATGTTGTACTCACACTATTTTCCTTAGGGTCCAGACACATCATGTGATATATATAGATAGGGTAAGTAACAGCTTTGAAACAGAGCAATCATTTCTCTGCATAAAGGTAATCAGTTAGGTTAGGAACACTTTCTGCTACTATTGCTGTTTTTTTTCTTACTTCAATTCCCTTGTATATATTCATATTTGTATGTAGTGTTGTCTCTTTGTGTTTTTATTACCTACTTATCACAAGTTTCACTGTACGCAAAACTCTAATATGGAACAGTTATAATTTCACTATTCAACATGGCAAGTTATCAATATTGCACCTCCATCATGTATGCTGCACACAATGCCTATGCTTCTACATGAGTACCTTAGTATACTGGATTGAAGTTAATAATAGAATGCTATTTATATCAATGCATAGCTTAATGCACTGATTAGCACTTGATATTTATTCCATTACTCTTTGACACTTTTTTTTATTAACATTACACTAAGAATCCCTTGTACAGACTTTTCATGAAAGGTAAATGCACATGTGATGTCATCAGTGATGTCATCAATGACATTTGTGATGTCATCTTTGATGTCCTGCGTGTTAGGCTTAGCAGTGCACGGTGGTGGCGCAAGTTATGGTTGCTTAGCTTACCATAACTGGCGAATTTCAAGGGTTTTTCGGTTTTACTTGGAACCATAACGTCCCTTTAACAAAGTTTTTTCACTGAATTTCATTGGTTTCTATTAGTGCAACTTTACCATAACATCCCTTTAACAAAATTTTTTCATTGATTTTCATAGGTTTTTATTAGTGCAACTTAACCATAACGTCCCTTTAACAAAGTTTTTTCATTGAATTTAATAGTTTTTTATTAGTGCAACGTAACCATAACATCCTTTTCAATGGATGAAGACCACTAGCATCCTAGGTTCTCAAAGTGGGAACCCGGGGTGGTAAAAAAAAGATTTTTCTTCCCAAACCGGAACGCCTGCGGCGACCCAGTGTAGGAAGGAAAATCTTTTACCAAGATGGACACCATGGAAAGGGAAGGCAGGGTGTATAAAGAGAACACAACAGGGCATGGGTAGGGGGGACCAGGAGGGAGACACGGGGCATGAGAGGGGGGGTAACAGGAGAGAGACACGGGGCATGAGCGGGGGGTGGGGGGTAACAGGAGGGAGACACGGGGCATGAGCGGGGGGTGGGAGGCAACAGCAGGGAGACACTGGGCATGAGCGGGGGTGGGGGGAAACAGCAGGGAGACACGGCATGAGTGGGGGGTGGGGGGTAACAGGAGAGAGGCACGGGGCATGAGTGGCGGTGGGGGCAACAGCAGGGAGACACTGGGCATGAGCGGGGGTGGGAGGCAACAGCAGGGAGACACGGGGCATTAGCTGGAGGTGTGCGGAACATGAGGGAGACACGGGGCATGAGAGGGGGGTGGGGGGCAACAGGAGGGAGACACGGGGCATGACCGGGGGGTAGGGGGCAACAGTAGAGAGACACAGGGCATGACCGGGTGGTGGGGGGCAACAGGAGAGACATGGGGCATGAGAGGGGGGTGGGGGTAACAGGAGAGAGACATGGGGCATGAGCGGGGAGTGGGGGGCAACATGAGAGAGACACGGGGCATGAGCGGGGGGTGGGGGGCAACAGCAGGGAGACATGGGGCATGAGCGGGGGGTGGGGGAACACGAGGGAGACACAGGGCATGAGAGGGGGTGGTGGGTAACAGGAGAGAGACACAGGGCATGAGCAAGGGGTGGGGGCAACAGCAGGGAGACACGGGGTATGACCGGGGGGGCAACAGAAGAGATACACGGGGCATGACCGGGGGGTGGGGGCAACAGGAGAGAGACACAGGGCATGAGAGGGGGGTGGGGGGTAACAGGAGATGGACACGGGCATGAGTGGGGGGTGGGGGTAACAGGAGAGAGACACGGGGCATGAGCGGGCGATGGGGGGCAACAGCAGGGAGACATGGGGCATGAGAGGGGGGTGGGGGCAACAACAGTGAGACATCGGGCATGAGCGGGAGGTGGGGGGTAACAGGAGAGAGACATGGGGCATGAGAGGGGGTGGGAGGTAACAGGAGAGAGACACGGGGCATGAGCGGGGGGTGGGGGGCAACAGCAGGGAGACATGGGGCATGACTGGGGGTGGGGGGCAACAGGAGAGAGATACAGGGCATGAGAGGGGGTGGTGGGTAACAGGAGAGAGACACAGGGCATGAGCAGGGGGTGGGGGCAACAGCAGGGAGACACGAGGTATGACCGGGGGGCAACAGAAGGGATACACGGGGCATGACCGGGGGGTGGGGGGCAACAGGAGAGAGACACAGGGCATGAGAGGGGTTGGGGGGTAACAGGAGATGGACACGGGGCATGAGTGGGGGGTGGGGGGTAACAGGAGAGAGACACGGGGCATGAGCGGGGGATGGGGGGAAACAGCAGGGAGACATGGGGCATGAGAGGGGGGTGGGGGCAACACCAGTGAGACACTGGGCATGAGCGGGAGGTGGGGGGTAACAGGAGAGAGACACGGGGCATGAGAGGGGATGGGGGGTAACAGGAGAGAGACACGGGGCATGAGCGGGGGGTGGGGGGCAACAGCAGGGAGACATCGGGCATGACCGGGGGTGGGGGGCAACAGGAGAGAGACATGGGGCATGAGAGGGGGGTGGGGGGTAACAGGAGATAGACACGGGCATGAGCGGGGGGTGGGGGATAACAGGAGAGAGACACGGGGCATGAGCGGGGGATGGGGGGCAACAGCAGGGAGACATGGGGCATGAGCGGGGGTGGGGGGCAACAGCATTGAGACATGGGGAATCAGCGGGGGTGGGGGAAACGAAGGAGACACGGGGCATGAGAGAGGGTGGGGGGTAACAGTAGAGAGACACGGGGCATGAGCGGGGTGGTGGGGGGCAACAGGAGGGAGACACGGGGCATGACTGGGGGTGGGGGGCAACAGGAGAGAGACATGGGGCCTGACCAGGGGATGGGGGGCAACAGGAGAGACACGGGGCATGAGAGGGGGTGGGGGTAACAGGAGAGAGACATGGGGCATGAGCGGGGGGTGGGGGAAACAGCAGGGAGACACGGGGCATGAGCGGGGGTGGGGGGAACACAAGGGAGACACGGGGCATGAGAGGGGGTTGGGGGTAACAGGAGAGAGACACGGGGCATGAGCGGGGGTGGGGGGCAACAGCAGGGAGACACGGGGCATGACCGGGGGGGGCAACAGAAGGGATACACGGGGCATGACCGGGGGTGGGGGCAACAGGAGAGAGACACGGGGCATGAGAGGGGGTTGGGGGTAACAGGAGAGAGACAGGGGGCATGAGAGGGGGGTGGGGGGTAACAGGAGAGAGACATGGGGCATGAGCGGGGGGTGTGGGGCAACAGCAGGGAGACACAGGGCATGACCAGGGGGTGGGGAGCAACAGGAGCGAGACACGGGGCATGAGAGGGGGGTGGGGGGTAACAGGAGATAGACACGGGGCATGAGTGGGGGGTGGGAGGTAACAGGAGAGAGACACAGGGCATGAGCGGGGGGTGGGTACAACAGCAGGGAGACATGGGGCATGAGTGGAGGTGGGGGGCAACAGCAGGGAGACACGGGGCATGAGCGGGGGATGGGGGGAACACGAGGTAGACACAGGGCATGAGAGTGGGTGGGGGGTAACAGAAGAGAGACACGAGGCATGAGCAGGGGGTGGGGGGCAACAGGAGGGAGACACCGGGCATGGCCGGGGGGTGGGGAGCAACAGGAGGGAGACACGGGGCATGACTGGGGTTGGGGGGCAACAGGAGAGAGACACGGGGCATGACCGGGGGGTGGGGGCAACAGGAGAGAGAGACATGGGGCATGAGAGGGGTGTGGGGGGTAACAGGAGAGAGACACGTGGCATGAGAGGGGGGTGGGGGTAACAGGAGAGAGACACGGGGCATGAGCGGGGGGTGGGTGGAAACAGCAGAGAGACACGGGGCATGATCGGGGGTGGGGGGCAACAGGAGAGAGACACGGGGCATGAGAGGGGGGTGGGGGGTAACAGGAGAGAGACACAGGCATGAGAGGGCGGTGGGGGGCAACAGCAGGGAAACACGGGGCATGAGCAGGGGGTGGGGGGCAACAGCAGGGAGACACGGGGCATGACCGGGGGTGGGGGGCAACAGCAGGGAGACACGGAGCATGAGAGGGGGGTGGGGGGTAACAGGAGAGAGGCACGGGGCATGAGTGGCGGTGGGGGCAACAGCAGGGAGACACTGGGCATGAGCGGGGGTGGGAGGCAACAGCAGGGAGACACGGGGCATTAGCTGGAGGTGTGCGGAACATGAGGGAGACACGGGGCATGAGAGGGGGGTGGGGGGCAACAGGAGGGAGACACGGGGCATGACCGGGGGGTAGGGGGCAACAGTAGAGAGACACAGGGCATGACCGGGTGGTGGGGGGCAACAGGAGAGACATGGGGCATGAGAGGGGGGTGGGGGTAACAGGAGAGAGACATGGGGCATGAGCGGGGAGTGGGGGGCAACATGAGAGAGACACGGGGCATGAGCGGGGGGTGGGGGGCAACAGCAGGGAGACATGGGGCATGAGCGGGGGGTGGGGGAACACGAGGGAGACACAGGGCATGAGAGGGGGTGGTGGGTAACAGGAGAGAGACACAGGGCATGAGCAAGGGGTGGGGGCAACAGCAGGGAGACACGGGGTATGACCGGGGGGGCAACAGAAGAGATACACGGGGCATGACCGGGGGGTGGGGGCAACAGGAGAGAGACACAGGGCATGAGAGGGGGGTGGGGGGTAACAGGAGATGGACACGGGCATGAGTGGGGGGTGGGGGTAACAGGAGAGAGACACGGGGCATGAGCGGGCGATGGGGGGCAACAGCAGGGAGACATGGGGCATGAGAGGGGGGTGGGGGCAACAACAGTGAGACATCGGGCATGAGCGGGAGGTGGGGGGTAACAGGAGAGAGACATGGGGCATGAGAGGGGGTGGGAGGTAACAGGAGAGAGACACGGGGCATGAGCGGGGGGTGGGGGGCAACAGCAGGGAGACATGGGGCATGACTGGGGGTGGGGGGCAACAGGAGAGAGATACAGGGCATGAGAGGGGGTGGTGGGTAACAGGAGAGAGACACAGGGCATGAGCAGGGGGTGGGGGCAACAGCAGGGAGACACGAGGTATGACCGGGGGGCAACAGAAGGGATACACGGGGCATGACCGGGGGGTGGGGGGCAACAGGAGAGAGACACAGGGCATGAGAGGGGTTGGGGGGTAACAGGAGATGGACACGGGGCATGAGTGGGGGGTGGGGGGTAACAGGAGAGAGACACGGGGCATGAGCGGGGGATGGGGGGAAACAGCAGGGAGACATGGGGCATGAGAGGGGGGTGGGGGCAACACCAGTGAGACACTGGGCATGAGCGGGAGGTGGGGGGTAACAGGAGAGAGACACGGGGCATGAGAGGGGATGGGGGGTAACAGGAGAGAGACACGGGGCATGAGCGGGGGGTGGGGGGCAACAGCAGGGAGACATCGGGCATGACCGGGGGTGGGGGGCAACAGGAGAGAGACATGGGGCATGAGAGGGGGGTGGGGGGTAACAGGAGATAGACACGGGCATGAGCGGGGGGTGGGGGATAACAGGAGAGAGACACGGGGCATGAGCGGGGGATGGGGGGCAACAGCAGGGAGACATGGGGCATGAGCGGGGGTGGGGGGCAACAGCATTGAGACATGGGGAATCAGCGGGGGTGGGGGAAACGAAGGAGACACGGGGCATGAGAGAGGGTGGGGGGTAACAGTAGAGAGACACGGGGCATGAGCGGGGTGGTGGGGGGCAACAGGAGGGAGACACGGGGCATGACTGGGGGTGGGGGGCAACAGGAGAGAGACATGGGGCCTGACCAGGGGATGGGGGGCAACAGGAGAGACACGGGGCATGAGAGGGGGTGGGGGTAACAGGAGAGAGACATGGGGCATGAGCGGGGGGTGGGGGAAACAGCAGGGAGACACGGGGCATGAGCGGGGGTGGGGGGAACACAAGGGAGACACGGGGCATGAGAGGGGGTTGGGGGTAACAGGAGAGAGACACGGGGCATGAGCGGGGGTGGGGGGCAACAGCAGGGAGACACGGGGCATGACCGGGGGGGGCAACAGAAGGGATACACGGGGCATGACCGGGGGTGGGGGCAACAGGAGAGAGACACGGGGCATGAGAGGGGGTTGGGGGTAACAGGAGAGAGACAGGGGGCATGAGAGGGGGGTGGGGGGTAACAGGAGAGAGACATGGGGCATGAGCGGGGGGTGTGGGGCAACAGCAGGGAGACACAGGGCATGACCAGGGGGTGGGGAGCAACAGGAGCGAGACACGGGGCATGAGAGGGGGGTGGGGGGTAACAGGAGATAGACACGGGGCATGAGTGGGGGGTGGGAGGTAACAGGAGAGAGACACAGGGCATGAGCGGGGGGTGGGTACAACAGCAGGGAGACATGGGGCATGAGTGGAGGTGGGGGGCAACAGCAGGGAGACACGGGGCATGAGCGGGGGATGGGGGGAACACGAGGTAGACACAGGGCATGAGAGTGGGTGGGGGGTAACAGAAGAGAGACACGGGGCATGAGCAGGGGGTGGGGGGCAACAGGAGGGAGACACCGGGCATGGCCGGGGGGTGGGGAGCAACAGGAGGGAGACACGGGGCATGACTGGGGTTGGGGGGCAACAGGAGAGAGACACGGGGCATGACCGGGGGGTGGGGGCAACAGGAGAGAGAGACATGGGGCATGAGAGGGGTGTGGGGGGTAACAGGAGAGAGACACGTGGCATGAGAGGGGGGTGGGGGTAACAGGAGAGAGACACGGGGCATGAGCGGGGGGTGGGTGGAAACAGCAGAGAGACACGGGGCATGATCGGGGGTGGGGGGCAACAGGAGAGAGACACGGGGCATGAGAGGGGGGTGGGGGGTAACAGGAGAGAGACACAGGCATGAGAGGGCGGTGGGGGGCAACAGCAGGGAAACACGGGGCATGAGCAGGGGGTGGGGGGCAACAGCAGGGAGACACGGGGCATGACCGGGGGTGGGGGGCAACAGCAGGGAGACACGGAGCATGAGAGGGGGGTGGGGGGTAACAGGAGAGAGACAGGGGGCATGAGAGGGGGTGGGGGGGTAACAGGAGAGAGACACAAGGCATGAAAGGGGGATGGGGGGTAACAGGAGAGAGACACGGGGCATGAGCTAGGTGTGTGGGGCAACAGCAGGGAGATATGGGGCATGAGCGGAGGGTGGGGGGCAACAGCAGGGAGACACGGGGCATGAGAGGGGGGTGGCGGGTAACAGGAGAGAGACACAGGGCATGAGCGGGGGGTGGGGGCAACAGGAGAGAGACACGGGGCATGAGCGTGGGTGGGGGTAACAGGAGAGATACACGGGGCATGAGCGGGGGGTGGGGGGGCAACAGGAGAGAGACACGGGACATGAGCGGGGGTGGGGGGTAACAGCAGGGAGACACGGGGCATGAGCAGGGGGTGGGGGGCAACAGCAGGGAGACACGGGTAATGACCAGGGGATGGGGGAACAGGAGAGAGACACGGGGCATGAGCGGGGGGTGGGGGGCAACAGCAGGGAGACACGGGGCATGAGAGGGGGGTGGGGGGTAACAGGAGAGAGACGCAGGGCATGAGGGGGGTGGGGGGTAACAGGAGAGAGACACTGGGCATGAGAGGTGGGTGGGGGGGTAACAGGAGAGAGACACGGGGCATGAGAGGGGTGGGGGGCAACAGCAGGGAGACACGGGGCATGAGCGGAGGGTGGGGGGGCAACAGCTGGGAGACACGGGGCATGAGGGGGGTGGGGGGCAACAGGAGTGAGACTCAGGGCATGAGCGGGGGTGGGGGCAACAGGAGAGAGACACGGGGCATGAGCGGGGGTTGGGGGCTAACAGGAGAGAGACAGGGGCATGAGTGGGGGGTGAGGGGCAACAGGAGAGAGACATGGAGCATGAGCAGAAGGGGTGGGGGGTAACATGAGAGAGACACAGGGCATGAGCAGGGAGGTGGGGGGCAACAGCAGGGAGACACGGGCATGAGTGGGGAGGTGGGGGGCAACAGCAGGGAGACACGGGGCATGAGCGGGGTGAGGGGCAACAGCAGGGAGACACGGGGCATGACCAGGGGGTGGGGGAACAGGAGAGAGACATGGGGCATGACCGAGGTGGGGGCAACAGCAGGGAGACACGGGGCATGACCGGGGTGTGGGGGGCAACAGGAGAGAGACAAGGGGCATGAGCGGGGGGTGGAGGGCAACAGCAGGGGTTATCTAGAATTGTTACAGGATACCAGAACATATTTAAAATTGTATCATGACCCAAATAAGGCCATTATGACCTCAATAGAGACAACTATTACTAAAGCGGAAGACTTGGAGTGGAGAACATCAAGAATTAGGGAATACTTGGTTGGCGTGGCCAGCGAGCGAGCGATGAAGACGTGACTCGTCGGCGCTCCTGCGGCCGCCTGAAAAATCCTGTAATATCCTGCGTTAAGAAAAGGTGAAATCGCTAAAAAACAATAAATCCGGGCAGCGGAACATTATAGCAGCACCTAGCCATTAAAAGGGCCAAATCCACGCCAGAAAACGCAAGATATCGGCGTTGGAAACTGTAAGAACGTATTGTGCGGCCCCAACCAAGATGGCCGCCTCCGAGTTGCGATGAACTAAAATGAAGACAAGCATGGGCAGCTGCGAATCCCAACCACCGGAGCAGATGCGGTGCTAAATACCCTTGGAGCAGCCGGGCGACATACAAACCAGAGACCCCGCACAGCGGTGGACTATATCCCA
Source organism: Ambystoma mexicanum (assembly GCF_040938575.1). Lineage (NCBI taxonomy): Eukaryota > Metazoa > Chordata > Amphibia > Caudata > Ambystomatidae > Ambystoma > Ambystoma mexicanum. The sequence continues at coordinate 906,252,838 of NC_090936.1, forward strand.
TTGCTGTTGCCATGTGCCGTGGGCGCGAGGGTGGGCAGACTGTGCGATTTACCCCCCGGCACACGCGACGGCAGAATCGACCCGGGTAACAACGCCTCTCCCGGGCAGCGGCACCTCAGAGCACCATTCGGCTCTAGGGCGAGCGGAGCCCGAGCAGAGAGACACGAGATATCTGCTCCGGGACACCGCAGAAAGCACCGCCCGGCCCAGTCAAGAGGACCAAACCAGAACGGCGGGAACAGACGTGAGGGGCCTGTGACCCCCCCCCGATCACCGGAGCACCAGCGGCCCCGACATCCCACGCCGCCTGGCAACCCGGTGAGGCAATCTATCACACTCCTGCTGTGGTGCGGTCGCCTGGGGAGGAAATAATCGGGAACTTTGTGCAATACGGGAACGGAACCATCTTGGCGGTGCGAGGGGAGAATTGAGCAGGCGAGTTGGCCTTCCTTGATACGGAAGTACATACGAACGACGTGCATCAAACTACTAAGGAGGCAAAGATAAACCTCACCAAAAACGAGGTAATACAACGAACAACTCAACGGTGAACAGAACTATACTGTACCTCAGGGAGACCACTGCCGATTAAGACTCTTGAGACTACATTACTGTAAACGAGCTACAAGATCACGATAGAGGCCCGAAAAAACGGCTGCTCCAGACAGGCAATAAACGACCCACGCAAAGCAACACCATGGGCAAAGATAGGAACAAGAAAATCTCGACCCAATGCACCATGGACCAATACGCCAAAGCACAACTACGGCACTAAGCACCGAGGACTCGAGAGTAACCCCTTCCCCGCCAAAGGAACCAGAGGAACCACTCTCACTAAAGGATGTGATGGCTGTCATCGCAAACTCGTGCGCCTCAGTGGAGCAGAAGATGAACATCATCTCCACCAAAGTATCCTTTCTCTGCCACAACCTCCAGAAACTCTCGTCCCGGACCGGGGAAACAGAACAACGAATCTCCGGAGTGGAGGATGACCTGAGCGGAGTACACCAACAACTCGCGCAAACGCTGAACTGACTGAAAAACCTGGAGGCCCGAGTCGATGAGGGAGAGGGAAGGTCCCACCCCAACAACATTCGAATCCTGGGACTGCCGGAACATGCGGAGGGACCTAGCGTGGAACTTTTCTTGGAGGAATTGCTTGCGGATCTCTTTGCACCAAAGACCTTCTCAAATTGTTTCTCGGTGGAGCGTGCACACCGCATGCCCACGGGACGCCCGACCCCCGGGGCTCCCTTGAGAACCATCATCGCGAAGCTGCTTAATTCAAGCCCCAGTAGAGTTTGGGGGACAGATACTTCATGTTGGGGAGGAGTATGGGGAGGGGGGAAGGGAAATTGTATTATGTTTATCGTTTACCGGAAAATCACATCATGCAAACGTCCATAGTGAATTCACCAAACACACAGTGCTCGCCACCCACGCTCCCACCAAATGCAAACACAATGTTCCTACGATCATACATACCATGCACCCGCAGGGCACAACACTATAAACCCCTAGACAGCAATGGCCACACAACACCATAGCGACCCCGATAGCCAAAATACACAAGCCTCATCGATGCCTAGTGAACGCCACAGGTCTCTGAAAATCCTCACTTGGAATGTGAATGGTATGGGCACAAGTATAAAACACCGACTGAACCTGCAATTTCTTAACAGACGCTCCCCTGATGTAGCTCTTCTAACTGAGACCCACTTAGCGGGCTCAAACTGCCAGTTCTTCCGCAGATCCAACTATCGGGCGGCGTACCACGCAGGGTATACAATAGGCTCCCGGGGGGTCCTGATCCTCCTACATAAGCAACTCCCTTTTGAACTATCTACTGTGGTGCAGGACCCCAGTGGACGTTTTGTGATGATTCGAGGTACACTCTGGTGGGAGACAATGGCTATTCTAGCGATATATTCCCCACTGGGGTTGGGGGAGGCTCTCCTGGGGAGGTGACGGCCCTGATGGCGCAACAACAGGCGAAGGTGTGGATCCTGGGAGGGGATTTTAATGATGTTATGTGTAACACACTCGACCGGACCCATATCCGCAACCGAAACCCGCGCCGGCCCACAGGTCTAACGACCTTTGCGTCGGTGCTTGGTCTGAGCGATGTGTGGAGAGAACTACCCCCCACGGACCAGGGATTCTCCTTCCACTCAGGAGCATACGCATCTCTATCCAGGTTAGATTACTTTTTCCTCCCAACCCCCGAAGCATATAGGGTAAAGGCGGCAGAGCTCCTCCCCCGTGGCATTTCAGATCACTCTCCCTTGGATGTGACGCTCCGTATGGAGCGTCTCCTACCGCCCAAAACATGGAGACTAAACAGCTACTGCCTGGGCCTCCCTGAATTCGTGGAACATTTCACTGTAAAGTCAGACGAATTCTTCGAAATTAACACGGGCTCAGTGGAGGACCCAGTGACACTTTGGGAAGCACACAAGGCGGTACTTAGAGGGGAAATGACGGCCTGGATATGCAACAAAAGAAAAGAACATCATAGAAAAGTAACTGAGGCGAAGACTGAGATAGAAAAATGGGAAACCAGTTACATCGCCGACGCTACCCCAGAAACACACTGCTCCCTGTTAAAGGCAAGAGCCACCCTGCATAACACAGCGCTGGATAACGCTAGACAGGCACACAGGGAGTCAAAAACCAGAATTTATAAACAGGGAGATAAAGCGGGTAAATTATTGGCGTGGCTGGAGCGACGGGAGGAAGGGCACAGACATCACGGACAGCCCAAATGGACCTGCCCAAACAGATCCAGAGATAGCGGAGGCCTTTGCCAACTTTTATGCCTCGCTCTACGCCGCCCCAATGGCCCCCACAGACTCATCTCTTCTGGAGGAGATCATGCTCCCGCAGTTGTCAGAACCCCAGGGAGCACACCTAGATAAGGAAATAGACGAAGCTGAGATTGCGGAGGCCATGACCCAGCTACAATCGGGGAAAACACCAGGCCCAAAGGGCCTCCCGGCCGAGACCTGGAACAAGTTGGGCACCAACAAGATGGCGGCCCTCCTCCGCAATCTGTTCCTAGCTGCCAAGACGCAGGGCACCCTTCCTCCGGACCTACGAACTGCCAATATCGTGGTCATTCCCAAACAAGGATAACCTCCCGATCAGTGTAAGTCGTATAGACCGATATCACTCATTAACAGCGAAACTAAAATCCTGGCCAAGGTATTGGCCAACAGGCTCCAAACGGTCATATCGACACTGTCCATCAAGATCAATGCGGCTTCATGATGCAAATATCCACCAGAATGAGCCTACGTCGTTTACACCTGCTACTGGACAGGGCCCCAACCCTTAATACACCACTTGCGCTACTTGCAATTGATTTTGAGAAAGCGTTCAACTCGGTGGTATGGGCAAGTCTCTGGACAATAATGTGGCGTATGGGCATAGGCGAAACCTTTCTCAGCTGGGTTCAACTTCTATACGAGGCCCCCATGGCTGCATTCAGGCTAAACGGTTAGACCTCTAGAACCTTCCCATTGGGCCGGGGCACTCGGCAGGGCTGCCCACTGTCCCCCCTTCTCTTCGCCCTAGCAATCGAGCCACTAGCCCGATGGCTCCGACAGGTAACTACATGGTCCGGATTCCAAGGGCAAACGGACGGGAGGATAAACTCTCCCTTCATGCAGACGACCTATTATTGTATTTGAGTAACCCGGACCATGCATGCCCCATCATAGCCCAAATGCTGATGACCTACAGAGATTTCAGTGGCCTCAGGGTAAACTGGGGGAAATCAGTCCTCTTCCCAGTTAAAGGCGACGATCTAGCAATCCCCCGGGACACCCCATGTCGAGTGGAGAGGGAAGGTTTTCACTATCTGGGCATATGGGTCACTGGGACACTATCAAACTATGTGCAGCATAAGCTACATCCGCTGGTCGACCGCTTCGCTGGTGATGTACAGCTCTGGATGCTCCTGCCACTAACACTTATGGGGAGAGCGGCCCTCTTTAAGATGATGGCACTCCACGTTTCCTCTATGTCCTGCAGAACGCCCCGTTGGCCATACCGAACTCTGAGTTCACCCGGGTAGAGGGCCTCTTAAGGAAACTGATATGGAAGGGGGGGCAGCCTCGAATAGCACTAGCCATGCTGCAGCACTCTGTTTGGGAGGGGGGGCATGGGAGTCCCACATCTCAGAACCTACTACTGGGCCAGTCAATTAAATGTAGTCAATGACCTCCTCCATGGGGATCCAGAACTCCCACACATCAGAGCGGAATTACCTATTACCCAAGACACCCCACCAATCTGAATAATATACCAAAGCCTATCCAGACCCCCTGCACAAACAACTTCATCCCAAATCACGATTGTCTGGAGGCAGGCCCATAGGCACATAGGCTGGGGGAACAGGATCACCACGGCACAACCACTATGGGGTAATCATATGCTGGCGGAGGTTAAAAAGCTGACCACATGGACCCGGTGGGTGAGGGCCGGGATAACAACAGTGGGAGATGTTATCGCGGATGGCGCCATCCTCCTGCTTGAAACGCTCCAACAGAAATTTGGAATCCCGGCAGTGGAACAATATCATTATAGACAACTAACACATGCTCTCAGGGGTTACAGGCAAAAACTTGCCGACGCACCAGATTATACACCCTTGGATCGTAACCTGCTAACACAACATATCCCCACCAAGGTAACGACTATACTGTATAAAGCCATCAATGCATTCGCTACTCCGGAGCTGACCAGCCTCAAAACTAGATGGGAGCGGGATGTTGGGGATATTGACCCTGAGGACTGGATTCAGGTCCTCATGCACCCTCGCGAAATCGCAATAGACTCCAGAATAAGACTGGTACAGCTCAAGATACTCCACAGGGTATACTACCCCCGTGTGGCCCTTTTCGGTTGGGGAAGGAGGGCACTTTTTTTCATCTCCCCTGGGAATGCCCTAAAATCAGGTACTTCTGGACACAATGCTCACAACTACTTACAAGAATTCTGGGCCGTACAATAACACTACAACCCGCAATAATGCTACTGGGCGCTCCGGATGAAAGCACCTCGAACAAATGGGAGGGTATTTTTCTCTCCACGGCAATGGGCCTGATAAAGCGGGACATAGCACAGAAATGGGGGACCCCGGAATGCCCAACAGTCGAACAATGGGCCAATGAAATGGACATCTGCGTGACGAAAGAACACAGAATATACACGGCACAGGAGTACCCTGCAAAAAGCTACAAAAATCTGGGGAAAGTGGGAAGAACGTGAAACCTGAGAACTATTGGTGAGCAGCGGCAGGAGCACTGGGGTCCTATTTGGAACATTACAGGCGATATACTACTGGAGGTGATACATGGAGTGACAAACAGGAACAGACCAAGGAATCAACCTGGGATGGGGGGAAGAGGAGGGGTGGGGGGGAAACAGTTGATATGATTTATAAATGTGTTTAAATCACCAATAAAGTATGTTTATTAAAAATAAAGAACTAGGGAATACTTGATTAAGAAACATCTTATTATTCCTGTGTTTTATGCACTTCCCAAGATGCACCAAAACCCAAACAACTCACCATTCATTCCTAGTGTAGGGGGTATGGATAGTGTCTTCAATCCCTTGGAAGTCTACCTTGATACTGTATTACAGCCACTAGTACAACTTACCTCAACTTACCTAAAGAATACCTCTAATTTTTTACACTTACTGGGTGGACTACAACACACATACCCTGAGCGTATTTTGTTCTCATTAGATGTCAACAGTCTGCTCACCTCAATGTCCCATGGAGAAGGAATAGAAGTCATGGAATGGTTTTTACTAATACTTGCAAATTTATGTATACACAAAGTTCTAGCAATCAAACTCATCAACATTGTTCTCTATAACAACTACTTCAGATATGAAAGTAAATACTTCCTGCAAATTTCAGGTACCTCAATGGGGTCAGCAGTGGCACCGACATATGCCAATATATGTATGTTTTATTTTGAATCCACACACATTCTCAGCAAGGAACCTTGTGCACGTAAGGTCATTTTTTGGAAACGTTATATTGATGAAATTTTTGCTATTTGGAAGGGCAATAAGGCTGAACTACTGGAATTCTTTGATACTATCAACATATGCCACAATCAAATTAATTCACACTTGAGGTGCAGGAACCACATTTACATTTTTTGGATGTCATGAACAATGAATTGGCAACTATCATTTACCAAAAGCCAACAGATGAGAATAACATCTTGCACTTTGGGAGTTGCATCCTAAACATCTTAAAGAAAGTCTCCCCTACAGCCAGTTTCTGAGGCTTAAGAGCATAGTTTCCACAACAACCACATTCCAGAAAGAATATTATTTGATGTCTGACAGATTTAAGAAATAAAGGTACCCATTTCTAGATAATGCTGTCACTAGAGTTGAGAACCACAAGAGGGAAGACTTATTGAGACCAACACTAAAAAGGTAAAACACTAGAATGATACATACATTGAGGTACTCGTCACAGAGTCACCAAATAACCAGGACAATCAAGAACAATTGGAAACATTTTAAACAGCATCCATTCTTAAACAAACTGTTCCTGGAACCACCCATGATGACATTCAAAAGAGATAAACATTTCAGGGGCATTTTGATTGAAGCAGAAAGAATCAAAAAGACATCTCAGACGGTACTAATGAAACAAAAGTTGGACGCATTCCCCTGCCTCAACTGCCAACATTGTTCCAACATAATCAGTGGCAATCATATTAGACACCCTAACACAGGTAGAATGATCTTACTATGTCACTTTGCGATTTGTGACACAAGAAATGTCATCTATGCCCTCAAATGCCCCTGTGAGAAATATTATACTGGTCAGACAATAAGGAGAGCGAAAGATCATTGGACGGAATATAAGTCCAGTATCAGGACAGCCAAAGATAAATCAACTGTCTTTAGGTATTTCAAGGAAGCAAGACACACAATGGCCCAAATGAGATGTGTGAAACTGTAGGTGATCCACCTCTTACCCAGGGGAGGAGACCTGCAAAATAAGTTAGCAAAGAGAGTTATTTTGGATTTACAATTTGGATGCCATGAGTCCATTGGGCATGAATGAGAAATTCTACCTGGGCCCCTATCTTTAGATAGATGTTGATTGTTTAACTTTGGGTAAAATGTTGAATCAAGAACACACACATACTATTTGTGGGAGTGACAAGTGGCCACTCACATTTTAATGAAAGCAGACAACTGTTTGTATCAGCGACCAACCATGCACTGTTTCAGGATACACCTATTGATGTAGATCAATTAAAGTCAAATACTCTCTTGTGACCCACCAATGGAAGTGGATTGATTGAAAGTTAATTCTAGTTGGAATTTCTTGATATGCCTGATGTAACGCGTTCAGTTTGCTCATTCACATAAGAACATATCACTAACTTATAACATCAAGGGATTAATATTGGGAAGAGGTTCTCTAATCAGACAGACTGCAATACATACATATTTCCACATGAAGCCTCCTTAGGGAGAACCCTATTCTGAGTTGCGTAGATAGCATGCAGCAACCTACTAGAGATAACATTTATAGAAAGATACACAGATCATAGCCATATTATGTGGCTTGATCTATTGAATACAATGGACATTGAGACTTAAAAATACAGTTACACTTTTTTGACACCCCCCAAAAACTATGGGACAGAACCTGAGTGACCTACTAACATAACCGAAAATATAAAAAAATATATTTTATTTTTGTGAAAGAAACTGGTGACACAGTCCTAATATGTCCATTTGACAAGAAGGGACTCATGAGACAACTGCCAATGAGACACTTTTGTGACATAGTCCCTATGTGTCTCGTATGACACCATAAATGATATAATCTGGAGTTCCATCCTTGGAGACATTCTCCATATGTAACATGTACAACAGGGTTACAAAAATGAGGGTACTCCCTATTATTTGTATTAGGGGGTCAACCGTATATTTCCATAGAAATCAAATTTTCTACTGATGCAGATATGGACTCTATGCCTTAAACATCTCGGCAACAAATACACGAGTCAAGCTGTTGATGACATTTTGTATCCTGTATACAACAGCTGAACAATCAAAAAACTGCTTTTCCCAGTAACATAGAAAAAATTGAGAAGACACCCAACCTGAGGTGCAAAAGTCCACAGGACTAGAGGCAACCGAATGGTACCTTTGAAGACCAGACTTTTAGTAATTAGTCGGCCATCTATGAGCTCAAAAGTCCCTCAGCTGATGTTATACAGTGTGAAAAGGATCACATTACTGCTTTGGGGTTAGGATTCCCTTCCTGTTCAGAAGAAATCAACCTGTCCTGAAGAAGGCCCTGAGAAAGAATTATACATCGACAACACTAGGGATAGTGTAGTATGGTGTTTATGGGCCGAAACATATGTTGACCATTCTTGAAGTTTGAGTATATACTTCATGTATACTTCATGTATCTTTGTAGATAACCGTAGCTTGGGTTTCTCAGAAAACATTCTGTGAAATATGCGAGGGTGCATAACAAAAGGATGACTAGTAATAAAATAAGGTTAGCCACTCTGTCTATATAGGCAACATTATTGTAGAGTTGCTTTCTGTTGTACTGTATAATCACTGTAATTCTTTCTAGCATGAACTTTGACTACTACTGTGACATATTGACATGTACAACAGGCAGCCTGTTATTATAGGGGAACTCAATAATACACAATAATTTGAGTGACCCACACTAATTAACATGTTTAAATGTATTTTTGTTGTTTTAGATAATATTATGATCCAGTACCTTTTAGCCTTCACAAGATTTCCCAACTCATGTTGGAATATGGAAAAATAATAAAATAATAAAAAAGAAATAAAAAAAAACATTCAGACAGGCTTAGATTTGCAAAAAAAATATTTTGTCAATTTGCAGCAACGTGCACAATGACGTCATGAAGTAATGTGCATGTTGTTTATAGCCGCGGCCATTTTTGGGACTGCAAATCCGGTCCACAGTTGGTTTCATCCATTGGGAAAGAGAGGAAAGAGAGGACTCGTGGGACCTCTTTCCTTCCGTAAGTGGATTAAGGACACCATACTGGGATACATTTGGGACATTTAGGGATATCTATAACCCCATTATCCATTAAGTCTCACAATTTATTAATGGAGATGGGATCATTTATGTCTTTCAGGGAGACAGTACCAGAGGATAGTTTCCTCTTTAGGAACTATATCATATCCACACGTGTGCTCCGTGCCCCTTACTCCCTTGGCTACATTAGCACCAGCACATCCCTCACAATCCTTGATTGCATGTGCCGTACATCCCATCCATCCTTGGCTACTTCACACCTGTGTGTCCCTTGCAATCCTTGATCACTTGTGCCCGGCACCCCTTTCATCCTTGGCTAGCTCAGACCTGTGCATCCCTCGCAATACTTGATCGGGTGTGCCCCGTGTCCCTTCCATCCCTGGCTATGCTCGTAGCTGAGCGTACTCTGCTGCCGTGGGACCCGCGCAATCTCTGATCGTGTGTGATGTACTGACCAACTAGGCTCTGCCCTGTGACATCACTGTGTGCTGGTGGCACCAGAACCAGCGAAATGGCCGCAAAAAGCCCTATGCGCGGTAAACCTCTGAAAATTGCGCAGTGAAACTGGAAAAGTTGGCTGCCAATCTACTTTGCCCGTGTCAGTATTGGAACAGGAGACCACACTGCTGAAACCTGTCATTGGGCTGCCCACAGAGTGAAAACTGAAACTACATGAAAGGAAGTGCTTTATTGCAAGGAAACCCAGAAGTACTCTGAAATCCTGTTTTCCTTGGTTGCTGAAATTACAAAATAATGATTCCAAGCATCAGAAAATATCCAACATCCTTGCTGGGTGTTACTTATCACCATATTTAAAGAATACACATAAGCACACAATGTCAGGGAAAGCAGATTCCATCACAAGAATATCCACATTAAAAAGTGTGCTTGTCTGCAAAAATCTGTCAGAATATGGGCGCAGTACCGCCGGCCGGCTGCATGACAGCTGTCAGTTAAGTGCATTGGAAGCTTAAACTTGTGCAGAAAATCAAATGGTTGGAATTAAGGGACTTGCTATCAAAAGCAATATAGGTTGCAACTATTTAATCTCTATGTTTCAAAAATGTAACTTTATTTTATCAAAGACACATTTAAACAAATTGAGTTTTAAAGTAAAATGATACAAGCCAAAGAACTTCAAAGCAAATTCCACAGCATGCCCCAAACAAAAGGCACCGTCCTTCTGCTCTCTGCCCCAGGAACTCCCATTCAGTTGTTAATGGAGAGGGGAGGAGATTTTGGCCTGTTGCACCGGGGAGAGACATCGGGCTTCCTGGATTGAAAAGAATATGCATATGCAAGTGTCAACAGAAACTCCTGCCAGAGTAAAGAGGCGGGGATTGCTCTTGACCCACCAAAGCTTTGGGGGCGGGAATAGACAGTTATGTGTATTCTTAAAGCACCAGAAAGTATATATTTGAAACGGACTGACAGAGGACTGCGCAAAATTGTAAAAAATGTAAATTTACAGTAGTGTTAATAGTGAAATTCTGGGCACGTCTTAAAAGTACTCAGAACGCTGTGCTATGTTCAGGGACATGACTACAGAATTTGTGGTTTTGTAGCAATTATGGTGATGCCAGAAACATAAACTTCACATGATTATGCCTAGATATCATGGGCACATATGTGTATAAATGTGGAGAAATCGGACATTGGGTACCAGATCAAAAGTGTGAAAAATTGCCAAATCTAGACCCAAGCTCTCACCGAGACGGGCTGGGATGTATACTTGCTCCACCAAATCTGTGATATCAATATGCTATGGCTAGCAAGTTTGTAAAATTGTAAATATGTCTTATATGAAAAATAGATTTCATGTGCAGAAACCAGGGGAGGCTCTCCCTGGATCATAAAATACAATGTCATCATGACACTCTGTTTTCTTCTCAAATCAGGGGAAAGGAAATACCCTAACCAATAGAATACCTAGGGGTGTGCCTAGTCTAATTCAGCATACTCACCCCTTTAGGAAATACATAAATAGAGACAGCTTAGGACCTAGAAGGACACACACATTCACCCACCATTCGATTGCTGGTGGAGCACTTTGCAAGAGAAATCCATATTCCAGATTCCCGACTCCAGAACTTTGAAAGCAGAAAGGCCCACTTCAAAAGCTGAACCATTCTCAGCTTGGCCTTTTAAAATCCAGAAAACAGATTTTACCCTAGAACTCTAAGGGGAACAATAAGAACAGCCTGGCTGTGCTGTTGCTGCTTTCTTGCTAAGAATTCTTGCCAGAATCCATAGATCCAACCCATTTGAGCAGAGCTGTGGCAAGATAGCTGCGAACCAGAACCCACCCGTCAGATGAAGTCCAAACCCGCCGTGAAGTGTCCAGAGTGCCGTGTTGAGTGCAGAACCGGAGCGCCTTGAGTCCAGTCTGGTGTGCTAGCTGAATTCCTGTCCTGAAAGTCTCCCTGACCAGATCTCTGATGGGTCCATTCCAAATAGTGGTAGCGTGTATCCATAGCATAGGATTGTCGCTAGCAAATATATTAACCATAAGTAATCTTATCCAAACCCATTCTCTCATATCCAGAACTGCATCGTTAAATTCTTTTGTCTTACCTGAACTCTCTCTCTTACCCTATAGTTCTTTGAAATAGTAGTGGTAAAATCATCTTTGCGCTAATATATTTTCTGAAGAAAGGTGAGTGTCTCGGCAGGCTAAACCAACCAGTGATATCCTGGCCTGGTGGCTGCGCTGTCGTGTAGTTGGCATCTTCATAGTCTCCCTAGTGTAAAGAAATCTTGTTTGTTAATTTTAAAAAGCACATCTTTATTTTGCTATTTTGACTCTTTCTAAAAAAAATGACCTCCACAAAAACCTTCATAACTTCTTCACTGTGTATGAAGCTAACATCCTCAGCTTTCCAACAAACCCAAAACCGCATCCCAACTCCTTATAGTTATTCCGCAAACGTGCTTAAAGCGCGCTGAACAGTTTGCCACACATTTTTCGTTTGGCTCAAATCTCTCACGTGTGAAATAGCTGTTCCTTGCATCCGCCCTTAGAATTAAGTTTTCAACCTGCCAGTAACTCATTAATCATTGCTATTGTTTGTCTGATACCATACAAAGTGGCTCCCACTAGTATTGAAACCATTTTAGTGAGTTAAATCCATTTTTCATTGTTTTCCCATTCATTCAAAGCCACATTCAAAACCTTTTTGATCCGTTTGCAATCATTGCTGTTTTTCTCTGTGTTTGCTGGGGGGAAATTGGGATTGAGACTATTTGTTGAATTTTGTATTCCTGAAACCTGTTTTCTCTCATTCCTTCTCTTCATATTGCATATTGGGGGGGATTGAGTAGTGTGCAGGGGGAAAGAGTAATCACATTGCATTTTGATTGAACCCACACAAAGTATTATTCTATGCTGCATTATTTTCCTATCATTACCCCTTCTGATTAAAGAAGTTGTTGTGACATCACCCTATTGGTGATCATTGTATAAACCATTAAAGTAGTGTGCTATATATATTGTGAAATCCATCAAATAAATCTTTTTAACTTTGTAAAACAGCCTGCTTCCTGCTTCAGTGTGACCAGGGCGGATTCAAAGAGAGGGGCGTGATATAAGGGTATATCATTCAGAAATAAAAGAACTTATAGACATAAATAAATAATAATGGTTTCAATTGTGCATCCCATGCTAGGCGTTGACTTAGGTAAAGTGCCGGGTTGAAATCACTTAAAAGATTCGGGGCTCGTGTCTGGGATTTCTGAATTAGACATACCACTTGTGACAGTCTAATATAGTGTGCTAACTGACGGGATACACAAACCCTGTTTGGCTACCGCGCTGTGCTACACTGTGAAAAGCACCCCTCAATAGGAACGCTCTAAGGAACATAGTCTGTTGTGCCAAAATAAATTAAACTCCTGTAAGTCTGAAAGAAAATTAATATTTCCAGAATGGTGACCTTGGTAGAAATCAATATGGCTAAAGAATACCAACTGCATAAATTATTTGTAAGAGTGAATGGACAGAGCAGGATCAGAAAATTGGTGTCAGGCAATCATAACAATAGACACTGCAACAGGGTTAGACATATGGCAAGATCAGGGTTCATTACATGTGGCCCTGAGTGAACTGTATATGGCCCCTAAGGTAAAGGAAGAGCAACGCAAGATTGCCAAAATAGCAGCATATCTGTACCTCCATATTGGAGCAATACAGGACAAATATGCCAAGGGCCAAGACCTGGCAAACAAGCAACTGCAAGCATTAGAACAGGCCCAAATTGGTCTGGACTCTGTAGAGCAAATGCTACAGAGGAGCCATGAATCAGAAAACGAAAGTAGGCAGTACCTCACCAAAATAAAAGAAGATATGGGTATCCTGCAGCAGGAGAAGGTAGAGCAGGACACCAAAATGCTGGCTTTGCAGAAGGAGTACCAAGAAAGTTTGGACTCTCTACTACAGAGCCAGACAAAGCTGGAACAGCAAATATATTTCAAACGGGCATGCGCAGAGCAGGTAGTCACCCTGAAAAAAACGCCTAGGCCAACAAAAAAAAGAGAATAATAAACTAATTCTCAAAGAGCTGGACACCCAGGCAGAATTTGATGAAGAGCGCCAGAAAGCTGGTGCGTTCCAAAGACAGAGGGACGACCTGGCTGCACAGAGGCAGGCTCTTGTTCAGGAAAGGGACACCTTAGGCCAGGAGGTCAGTTACTTAAAAGAGAAGATAGAAGAAAATCACCTGCCACTTTAGGGACTGGGTGACGTCCAGAAAGACCATGAAAAAGTGTTAGATCACACCAGGAGGGTGGAAGTTTCTCTAGCAAGGAAGGACCAGGCCAGTATGGTCAGGACTCAGGAGGTAACCCTCCTGCAGCAAAAACTGGCCCAGTACTCTAAAATGACACAGGAAGCACAGAGAGACAATGAGGCTTTCTGTGAGAACAATTGCAGGCTCCACAGACAGGTAGCTATTCAGGAGCAATTGATAGAAACTAGCAAGGGCTTGATAGAGGAACAGAAAGCTCAGATTCTTGCATGGCAACAGGGAGCAGGGGCTGAGAGAGATGAGGTTCGCTGGGAAAGGCAAACACCTGAGCATAACCTCAGGAACCCTAGTACCAGAGGCCTTCATCTCTTCCAATCCCTGGACTCTGCCACCCCCATATCCACTGGCGCACACGAGCCAAGGGCCACGGGGATGGCAGACTTCAATCCAATGAGGAATATGGGGCTCATAGACCAGCACCTCCCAGGAATGGATGGGCGGGCATCTGGGTATGGGTTCCCAAGTACTGTCAAATTTAGTGGGGAACTCCATGAGAGTAGGCCCACTAAGGGCATCCTGAAAACCTCTGCCCAGCTAGGACAAATCCTGGGAGCAAGGAGGAATCAGAAGACTCCTCTGAGCGCCCCAGGACACATGACACTAGGCCCCCGCATTCTGCCAGCCATTCCCAGGCTCACAGAATCCGGGAGAGCCTAAAAGACCAGACGGGCACCTCTGGGAACAGAGATTCTGAGTCGGAGGAGGAGTGGACCAGGGTCACTCGAACCGAAAAGGCCAATAAGGTAAAAAGGGCCTTGCTCAAGTATCCCCTAAAACAAATCAAAGCGATAAGGAGCGTCATCACGCCTATCATAAGAACGCGAAATATTCAGTTTGGGAGCACTTAGAGCTCTTTGAAAAGATGATGTAAATTTTCCATTTGAAGGAAAGCCAAAGCTGTATTCAATATGTGAAATGGATCTTCTCTCCAGAATACTTCAGCTTCTTTGTGGGCTGGAGGACCAAAATCATTTTAGATGGTCCACCTATAGGGCGGCCATCTTGAAACATTGTTCTGTGCACAGGAATCCTCAGGAGGCTCGCAAGGCAGCCCACAACTTGCAATGTGGGGAAGATCAGGCCCCACAAGAATGTGTTCAAGAATTAAAGCGTACCTTTGTGCAGACCACCAGAAGGGTGAGCACTGACAGCAAAGAGTTTGTGAATACTTTCTTCCACGCTCTCCCCAAGTACATCATGACCCAGCTAGTGAGAGACTTTCATGAGAAAAGATCACTAGACCGGGTCATCAAACAAGCCACACGCATTTATGAGGTGCAAAAGCACATGGAAAACAAAAATAATCCAAAAGCCCCAAAATTACCAACACCCCTGCTGCTGCTAAAGTGGCTGAGGTGAACGTTGCCCCCATTTTATATTTAGAGATGGGCTGCCTAAAAACCTGCCTGCACAAAATTAGAATAATCCCAAATCCAGAAGGCCCTCGGGCCAAACACAAACAGAGAGCCAAGGAGGTAGTGTAACGCTTACCTCTGGGGCCCTGCAGGAGTGCCTGGTCCGGTCTGTCAGCGATTCTGGTCCGCTCTGTCGACGACCTTCTGCTCCTGTCGTTGCCCAAAACACTCTCTCCACCCTACCCACTGCAGGTTTAATTACCCCGTGGTCAGGGAGGCGGGAGTGGCCTGGATGATAAAGTTCTGGATTGACCTTGTGGCCAAGTCTCAGGGATCCTTCCAGGCGTGTCCCTTGTGGTAAGTGTCTCTCCAGTTACTTCACTGGCTCACAGCGGTTATGCTGTCTGCCCAGTTCATTCACTGGGGCAGTTATGGCCCAGACCTGCTGTGGCACACCAGCCCGCCTTGGAGTTGCCTTTATAGGTAGGCTAATGTCTTATTCAGTAGGCTCTAAATTATTAGTGCGAGCCAAATGATCGTGTCTTTCTTGCTTTGTTATTTAGTATGTCTAACTCTTCCTTTTGTTCACCAGGGTCCGATGTGCCTGTCGAGGGGGTTTTGCAGCAGGAGACTGACCGTCACGGACCCGCTACGTAGAGGATCGAAGTGTTGCTGGTAAGTAGTGTGAGAATGGTGGGAAGGGCATGGAAGAGTCAATAGTTTGCAGCGTACCCCTCTCTGTGTTCCTTTTGTGTTTCAGGAGCCGCGGAGTGTATGGATCGAGTCGCGCAGCGAGCGGTTCTGTTCCTGTGATGTCGGCGGCGGTTTCGGGTAGCCGAGGTAAGTTTCAGGTAAGCAGCTGATCTTGATGCCTTGACGCGTAGTGAAGCGCTGTGCAGTCTTGACACATAGTGAAGCGCTGTGATCTTGACACATGGTGAAGAGCTGTGGTCCTTGGAGTCTTGAATCTTGCCTCGTAGTGAAGTGCTGGATCAGAGCAGGCAAGCGTAACATGAATCCTCAGCCGGAGAAAACACTAAGCGCTGGGTGTTGCCCAGGGCAGGGTTTATATAGCCCAGGGCCCACCCAGCAACACTAGACCGCCATGGATGTTTGTACTGTGGCCCCCTAGGGGCCATGTTGGATCCAGTTGAATGGTCCACCCCGGGGGCCATCTTGAATGGGGCAATATGCCTAATGTACAGGCAAGAGCTTGTTCCTGCGCCATACAGCCAGTCTCCCAGACCAGATTTTCCCAACGCTGCCCACAGGGATCTTGGGGCTGTTAGGGGTCCTGACAGGTAGTCCCACAAATGGGACCCCTAACTCCCCTGACTACATCAGCCCCCGCTACAAGGGGAATAGACCCATCCTGGGTTATGTGTGGAATCCTCCAGCCCAAGGGGGGGAATCCAACCAAACAGCAGCTAACCCAGGGAGCTTCCCTCCTCACATCCCACAGGAGGGCAGTAATTCCCCAAATACTGGACAGAATTTCTTCCCAAGGTACCCTCAAAACTTTCAACCCCTAAACCATCCATCCTTCTTTCCTCAATTTCCTGAGCCCAGACAACCTAATCCGGGAGAGGAGAGGCCAAGGGTGTAGGAGTACCCACATTTTCCAAATCTGGGGTATTTTGGGAGAAGGCATAGCTACCCTTCCCGGGATCAGCCCAGGGGAGAAATGAGAACCCTGTATCATCCTGAGCGGTTGTCACAACTAGAGCGCAAGGTCTAAAATATGGCACAGGATCTGGGTCGCATGCTGAGGTATCAATAGAACCTTCAGATGAGCATGGCGGCACAGAATGCCTCAAACCCAGGACCTGGTGCTCCAGAGCAATGATGGGAGAAGAACCCTGACAACCCACCGGTTCCCAGGGAGGAGGCACAAGGGGAAGGGAGGTGTAAAGCCTTGGCGGAAGCTTCCTTCCCCACTTGTAAAAAGCCCCTGGAAACTCAGGAACCAGAAATCTCCTGCCCCTGAAAGTCTGCCACCCAAGGAGCAGAGGGGGGGTAGGAGAAATAAAGAGCCCAAACAGACCCATTTTGAGGAGGAGGTCCAAGTCTTCCAGTTTGAAGGAGAGGGATCTTCAGAGGATCCTGGGAAAAGGATCTTCTCCTTCAGAGATGGGGGAACTCCTCCCAAAGAAAAATGGGTCCCAAAAGATCCAAATCCAGACTGGGTAGATGTGGGAACTGAACTAGCGCCGCCCATCAGCCAACCCCAGAACCATCAGCAGGAAAATCCCCTGGTTCAAACCCAGCCTGGTGACTGCCTCCAAAAAGGGGGGGGGGCATCCCAGAACCAGACTAGCTGTCACCTTTTCTTTTCAGATTCCCAAGACTCCAAACAGAATTCTGCCCAAATCTCTTCTCTATCAGTGTCCCAAACAAAGAAACTAACCACCGGTTGTCCAAAAATGTACATTATCTGTGCCCCCTTGAGGAGAAGGAGGGAAGATTCTGTGCCCCGGTCCAGATACAGAGGCAGTGTACAATTTTGGCACTGGTGGACACTGGATCCCAAGCTACCCTTCTGTCAAAAATGGCCTTTCATAAACTGAATTCGGGAAGAGGGAGAATTACCAAATTCTCCTCACCCCTCTTCCTGGACAACTGTAGAACTTCGACGGGAAGGAAATTCCCGTCGAGGGGACTGCAGAATTGGATATTAAAATTGGGCGACACAAGTTGAAGCACCCGGTCATAATTGTAACTCCAGAGGGCACCCCTTGTTTACTGGGGAATGACCTCCTGCGAAGGTTGTCACCTCTAATAGATTGTATAAACAAGGTCCTCTGGACCCAGACTAGCCGACCGATAAAATTAAAACAGAGTGTCAACCATGTTAGTTTAAACGGCACCTGCCAGATGGTTGAACAAAAATCTGAGCAAGTAGAATTTCACTTCCAGAACAATCAAATCCCAGACATGACAGTAATAGTAGTTGGACAACAAAAGGTTGATGGGGGTCCCCTCTATTTCTGAAAATCAACCTTCCTTCCAGTCTAAAATGGCATTCCACACTGGAAGGAAACACTCTGAAATTCTTTACAAATTCACAAACAGAAAGTCCAACTCGTATATTCCAGAAAGATGAAAAATCAGCTCAAAGCCTGGCTGATATTCAGCAAATTGGAGAGCAGTTGTTCATCCCAATTTAGTTAAATGAAGGGAAGGACTCTGTTCTCGCCTGGGTGTGTGTGAACAACCGTAAGAGCTTCATCAGTGAAGCCATGTTCCGCAAACTCCCAAAAGATCCAGCCATTCCCACATTTGTTTGTTTGTTTATTTATTTGTTGTGCGCGCCGGACCCAGAGGTATCAGGGCGCAGGTGAAAAGAGAACTTACAGCTTAGTTACAGAATTTAGGGGCAAAGGTAATTGAGTTCCACAATTGTGCTGCCCTAACTGGGAAACTGGATCCTCCAATGGTGGACAGTTTGAATCTTGGCACTTGAAGACGTTGGGGTTGGCTATTCTTGGCAGTCTGATGGAGTTTTTTCTGATAAATTGTTCTGTTAGGTAGCGAAGGGCTTTGTTATTTAAGCATTTGTGGATGAGGGAAGCCGATGTGAGATTGATTTTTTCTTGGGTGGAGAGCCATTTATGTTTCCTTCTTATTTCGAAGATGTGTACTCTTATACGGATGCTTAGGGCAGCCTTGAGAGCATTATTTTGTAGCACTTGTATTCTGTTAATGGTTTGTTTGTTTGCCCCTATGTAGAGAGCATTAAAGTAATCAAGTTTTGATAGGATGAGGGCTCTAGAAAGGATTAAGCAACTGTCAACGGACAGGAATCGTTTTACTGCTCTTAATAGTTTACATGTGTAGGCCCTAGATGAAGCCAATGAATTTACCTGTTTGGTGAGGGATAAGGTTGAGTCTAGGTAAAAGCCTAGGGTTTTTACTTCTCTGGCGACCTTAATAGTATTCCCATCAATAATTAATACCGAGTAATTGAGGTTGAGTTTTGAGATGCGAGCTGCGGTGCCCTGGAAGATGAACTCTGTTTTGTCTTCGTTCAGACACAGGCCATGGTTAGCCATCCATGCCTGAACGATGCTATACACTTTATTCACCAAAGCCAGATCTTCTTCATAATCCCCCATAAGTGATAGGAGAATCTGGGTATCGTCTGCGTAGTTGGTATAGCTGATAACCAGATTGTCAAAGAGTGGCTTGGTGAAGATATTATAGAGTGTTGGTGAGACACATGATCCCTGGGCACCCCACAAATAATGGGTATTGGGTCTGCTGCGGCCGATGGTGTGAAGACCCTCATAGTCCTGTCACTAAGGAACAACTGTATCCAAACTATAGCTTCCTTTGAAAAGTGGGCAGCTGAGTCCAAGTGACTGCACAGGACTTTATGGTCCACCAAGTCAAAGGCAGCTGAAAGTTCTAGTAGAAGGAGAAGTGCTAGTTTTCCTTCATCTCTTAGTGAGTCTATTTGGGCCTTTAAATCGATAAGGGCTGTCTCTGTGTCATGTTGTGGTTGGTTCCAGATTGGCCGGTGCCTAAGAGTAGGTTCACCTCAAGGAAGTTCTGAATTTGAGTGTATGTTACCTTATCTAGCATTTTTAGTAGAAATAGAACAGTGGTGATGGGCCTGTAGTTGGTGGATATGTTCGGCTCCAGTGTTTGTTTTTTCAGGAGAGGGAGTACCCAGGATTCCTTTAGATTGCGCAGCATGGTTCCAGTCGTGAAGGAGGCGTTAATGAATTTGGTGATGAAGGGGGCTAGATCTCTAGCAGCGTCCTTGATCAGTTGAGCTGGGCATTGGTCGCCTTTGCAATTGGATGGTTTAAGTGCAAGAATCGTTTTCTCTACCTCAAAAACTGAGACCTTAGGGAAGTTAAATTGGGTATGTTCTATGGGTTTGGATTTCTGTGTTTTGTTCGGGGGAGCTTGAGTTTGAGCTGATAGTAAGACTTTTTTTAGAGCTATTTTGTTTTGGAGCTTGGCCACTTTGTTAGTGAGTGCCAATTGTATGTCAGTACACCAGGTTTTATCTTTAATAGAGTCATCCTATACTACAATTGGGGTTTCCAATTCTTTTAGAATGGAGAAGAGCTCCTTCATGCTAGAGTTATAGCTTGTGTAACCCTGTTGTTATATGTTTCTTTTTTGGCAGTGATGATATCCTTTTTGTATTGCGTTGAGATACCTATTAGATTAGTTTTATTTTCTATAGTAGAATGTAGATTCCAGGCAGTTTCACATTTTCTTTTCTTTTTTGTAGTCTTAGGTTTTTGTCGGTGAGGTGTAAACGCTTTTTAGGTTTGCTATTCCTAAGTTTTAGCGGAGCAATGCTGTCAAGAGTGGTAGTCATGGTATTATTATATTCTGCCACTAGTAAACCTGGGTCTATATGGTCTGGTAGGGAGTTAAGAGGATGGAGGATGTAGGGTAAGATATTGTCAGCTCTGATGTTTTTCTTG